>NW_023416401.1:90153003-90600503 GCF_014108235.1 Myotis myotis | reverse complement strand
AGGTGGAGGAACCTGGCTGTGCTGGCACCTCGGGTCAGACCTCAGTCTCTATCCTGAAGAGATAAATGTCCTTTAAAAGCCACCGATTTTATGGTGTTTTGATGGAGCGGCCTGAGCTGACTCAGACACTGGCACACAGTGAATGCCAATGAATTGAATGAGATGATCATATTCTTTGTTATTGTCAATAGTTGTAACAGCCATCTCATTATTGCTGCTGCTGTTGTTACTATCAGAGAACACTTTACTCCTGGCTGAGCACATGTGATCACAGGGACCATTACGGCTGCCAGCCCACGTGCCCTGCGCCAGGTCTGCAGATGTCTAGAGATGCAAATGCTTCCGACTTCAACAGCAGAGGAAAAGCGCTGCGTTGGATGCCTTTTATCCTCACGGGACAGCATCAGAAGCACATACATAATTTAAAACTATATTTTCAATTATTCTTGAGTTTCCCAAACAAGAGACTGTATGTGTGTGTGTGTGTGTGGATGCTAATGCAACCAGGTGATGACTACAATCTTCCTTGTGTTGACATTTCCTTCAGCTCAGTAACTAAGTTAAATTTTCTCAGTAGTCAGTGAGACTTCTTGGGGAAAATGTTTTAAAAAAAGATTTAAGCAGTTTTCCATCAAAGAAATAACAAATGGAGGGAAAAAAGAGAAATAGCTTTCAATTTTACTGCTTGTTTGGGATCAAAGTCATGGCCCATGGCCCATTGGGGTGAACACTGTTCCTGGCTGGAGAGGCCGGGCTGCGAGCGTGTGCTCCCGGGAAAGGCATGGGCACTGTGATCCCACTCACGTGTGCTAATATCTGGTGCACACTGACTTCACTCCAAAAGCATCGGGCATTGTTATCTAAAACATCAGATACACATTCAGAGCTGATCTCATTATTACAAAAGTAATCCGGAGCCTTTAGGATGTTTTGAAACGCCTCCCAGAAATAACAAAGCTGACAGCGTGATGAATCCTATTTCAGCAGCACCTGAGTAGAAGTCAGGGCGGATCAGCTTGATGGTCCTGGATGAATAGTTCCTCGTTCCCATTCCTCCCATCACACAGCAGCCAGAAGCATGTCAGCTCCCGGCTCCCTGGCTGCAATCACTGCTTTTTCATTAAAATGCGGACCTATTTTTTATTTTCTACGAGTCAAATTCCAACCGTTGCACCTGATTTAGAATGCTATGCCTAAAATGTCTGCAAAACTAGGAAAGTCTCATTCCTTTTCAATTTGTACAGCTAAAAAGCCACCTTAAAAATCACCCAGGGGGTCCTCCCTAGCCCCACCCGATGATGTCCCAGGAGGAGGCTTGATGTGCTGGGACTTCGGGCTGTTTGGGGGCCTGGGTGAAGGAAGGGGTCCTGAATGCCCCATGGGAGCTCCATCTCCATGACACCTGAGAGCCATGCACATCTGCTTAAAACCCAGGTGGCACAAACATCATGGCTTGTCCAGATGGCAGACATCCTTTCTCATTTTCCTTTCCATCCGGGTGTTTGGCCATAAAAAAGTAGCTGTCTATAAAAGTAGCTGGCAATAAAAAAGTAGCCAATAATGATTTGGCTCCATTCTTGAAGTTTCTGGTGCATTTACTGCATTGCCCTTGAGGCTGCTCTGAAGCTGAACTTCAGGTCTGCGCGTCCTACAAACTTCGGGGCCAGGGGACCAGGGGACCAGGGGACCAGGGAAGAGTCCTGTAAGATGTCAGTGCTTCAGGCCCCTTGGGTGGAGGGCAGTTATCAGCAGAATGGACCTACTGGGTTAGTATCAAGGTTCAGTGGACGAATGCCCAGCCCCCGGCAAGCCCTCAGCACGGGACGCCTACTTACTCTCACTATTACAAGCGGCAGGGCGTGGGCCTCCGTTTGCTGCTTTGACCAATTCCTTTGAGGAATCTACTCTTCTCTTCAGGTTGATTGACGGTCAAGGGACATGGGAAACTTTTCTTGCCTAACTTTTTGTAAAAGAATTATATTTAATACATTTTCAGCATTTCCCCAAGAATCACACCTTCTTACCCTTTCATCGGCAGAATTGGACCCACAGCTCCACATCTGTGTGAAAGGAGACTATCCTAGCAATACATGCCATCTTCTATGCCCACAGACACTCCAGTTACACGGAGCCTTAGGGTGGAGCCTCTGGTTGGAGAAGAAGGTGCAGTGAGCACTGCGAGCTTGAATTTAATAAATAAAATAAGTACAACTTTAAAAAGTGTACCGGTGATGTATTGTGGAATTGTGCACCTGAAACCATTTAATTTTGTTAACCAGTGTCACCTCAATAAATTTAATAAAAAGGAAAAATAAAATTGAGATTTGAACTTCAGTTAAGGGCTGGGTTTTGCTTTCAGAACTCTATGGATTTCTAATAACACCTTCTAAGGAACCTTCTAATTGGTTCTATATGTTCTTTAATTTCCCAGCAGCGCAATGCTGAGCAGAACTGAGGCACGCACAAGCTTGTCTATCACCTGCAGCTTCTGGCGCTGTCCCAGGTGCTGAAGGAACCCGGGAACGGTGCGGTAGGATGTTATGACAGACACCAGCGGGTGCAGGAGCCTTTCTGTCTGTCCCCGCGTTTGCAGAAGGCCCTGCACATGTCCTGGCTCACCACCCAGCAGTGGCTGCTCAGCTCGCATCTGAATCTGCTCAGCTGCTCAGCCTGGGCAGCTCACGGGACAGACGTCTGTATCAGCCTGGATGCTGGACGTGGGAGGGCCAGGTGTTGGCAGCCCTTGCTGAGAGCCTGCTTGCTGGTTGCAGGTGATCCCTTCTCCCTGGGTCCTCGCATGGTGGAGAAGGGCTTTGGTCTCTTCCTCTCCTGACAATGGCATGATTCCACCAGAGGGGCTCCACCCATGACCTCATCTACCCCTAATTACCCCCAAGCCCACCTCCTAACTCTGTCCCACGGGGCGAGAGCCTCAGCATGTGGACATGGGGACCCAGGCATGTCTTCTTGACAGAACCTGTGACCCAGATGCACCTCCAGAAGCCAGGGGTCTACTGGGGAGAGGCCTCACCTGGTGAGGGCCACTGAAGCGCTTTCCACTGGACCCTCTGCTCTGCAGGGGGCGACGCCCACTCGGGATGAGGGCATGTGCAGATGCGGCTGCCTTCTCAGTGTTGGCCCCTGATTGTTCGGGTGCAGAGTGTGCATATCCTGTTGTCCCCGTCCCCAAGCGGGCCCTCCTCGAGCACTGATTACCCGGCCTTGTGTGGCCCAGAGGGCAGATGCCCGGGGGAACAAGGACAGGTCCTTTCTAAGTTACACCAAGGCTCCAGTTCCACTGGAGGATTCCGTTGCCATGGACACAGATTCATTCGCTGTTGGGGCTCTAAGAAGGTCCCTGGAGGCCCTGAGGGACAAATGCTTCCTTTGGAAATGAAGTCGAGAGACAGAGCCTCCTCACTGAGCCTGGCCTCAAACCCAGTCCCTGTATGACCCTCAACATACCCCCCACCCCTGCAGAACTTCTGACAGATGAATTAAAATAACACTCTTTTGTTTAGTTTTTTCCCTGATTTCTGTATTTTTTTTTAATTTTTTTTTTCTTTTTTTTTTTTTTTACCATTTCCACTTCCTAAATGCTCAGGTGGTTTCTCTAGCATACCCGCATAACTGGTGTGTCTCCATGATTTGGTGTTATTTCCCCTTAACCCCAGGGAGCCCACACATGTCTAAGTTCCTGTGTGTGCAGCATCCCTCTAAAGGCACGAGTCACAGGATGAGGTAATAAAGAACATAGCGTGAGAGCAGCGCAGAGTTTAACTCCCTGAACCAAATAATCACTGCGTGCCCACCCTCAGCACGAAGTGTTAAGCTCCGCAGAGGTGTGTGGAGTAAAAGAGAAGTCCCTGGACGTCCCCCTCCGCCTTGGGGTGATGGCTGGCCCTCAAGAGCAGATCTGTCCTCACAGGTTGGAGTCCTGATTCTTTGCGCTCTGTGTCTGCAATCTCACCCCCATCTTGTTTGTCCGGAACATTCCTGTCTTCTTCAAGCCTCACCTACCTCACAAATTGGCTCTCATGCCCGCCCGGGACCGGGCACAGCAGACGCTCTTCTCTGTGCCTGCCACAAGCGGGTGATGCCACCGGGCAGACTGCAGCCTCCACCAGGAAGGGACAGTGTCCAGGCCGTGTGGTGCACCACATCCAGCCTTTAGCACGAAGCTGGCAGGCGGCAGGGTCCGAGAAAGTGTGTGCCGAATGGATGAACAAGCGGCAGCATCGATCTCATCAAATACAATGACTTAAATATTCCCACACTGCCTTCTTCAGACTCCATCTTCATTGTGGACGGAGTGGTTATTTATTTTTATGTCCTGAGTCTCTGGCACAAGACTTGGCCCAGGGCGGCGTGAATGAAGGGGTGTGCCTGACTAAACACACAGAGGATGAGTTTTCTCCTGGTGCTTGAAACACACAGAAGCACGTACGAAATGAAATAGGTAGAGTCAGAGAAAGATCAGTCAGACATTTGGAAATGGAGATGCCATCATCGGTTGTGGGCTATTAATATGCCATTTGTATGTGGGGAGAGTATCACGTTAGCAGAAATTACCCCATTGCCTTTCCACCCGTGACCAGCTGTCAGCCTCCTAGTCCACCCAATCCGCGTGGCAGGGTGGACAGAGGCAGGCTCTCCAGGTGCCTCGGTAGACTGACCCACTATTGATTAGCTGCTTGTCAATCATGAGTCACCCCATTAGTTATGTGTGTCTTCATCAGCAACCCCTGGGCCTCCAGGTGACAGGGCGCGGGGTAAGGAAAGAGGACAGTGCAGTGAGGATGAGCAGGGCGTGGGGCTTGGGACGTCCGGACCTCTCCTCCCAGCTGGCGGCTCTGTGCCACCCACACACAGGGCACTGGGAGTGTCAGCCTTCCACTTTGGCCGGGTTGTCACTCAGCCTCCCGCTTCACTTCCTCTGGCGGCTGGCCCTAAATCTGATGAACCCCTCAATCATCCCTGACATCTGGCCTCAGAGGGTTCTCTGGACAAAAGCCAGCCTGAGACCTCAGACCTGCAGGGTAGGCCCCTTCTGTCCGCTCCTGAGCAGGCCTCTCTGAGGCACTGACGTCCCGTGGTTTCTCCATCCTGCTAACCAGGCCGTGAGCTGGGAGTGGAGCCTGTGGCTGCAATTCTTTGCCTCCCTGGGCCCAGGCAGGGCCGATGCCTGATAGGACCTCACTGTTAGCCCAGCTGACAGAACTGTGTTTCTATCATCACAGGCCTTGGGATGGGCAGCCAGGTTGGCCCCTGAGGCCACTGCTGGGATGATGAGTCTGAGAGGCGCATCCAGCAGTGGGACTTCCTGACCAGGAAGCTGCTATGTCTGGGGCTGAAGAGTGGAGGGGCTGTCCACTGCCCAGGCCGTGTCTCTCATCCTGCCCTGTGCACAGCTGGGAGGGCCAGAGAGGCAATACCATTGGTCAGATTAGAACTCAGAAGGCATCACCCTAAAAAACAGGGTATTGGCCTCCTGATATTTTTGCTGCACGTATATTTGAAAAGTCCCAATTGAACTTGAAAATGAACTAGTTTTGTTTTTCTGCTATGGAGAGGGGTGCTCCAGACAGGGAGAGTCAAAAATTAATGATTCAACCATTCTTACGCGAAACAACTTCTCTGAAAAGCAAAACAAAACGAGGGAGTAGATGACGACACATGGGAACACTCGCTGGGAGTTCTATGGATCAAAGAACGGACGGATGAAGCGGTTCCCAGAAAGCACAGTGGTCCTTGGCCATGGTGGGTTCCCGATTTCCAGTTATTTGACCAGATGACCAGGCGGTGGCCCTGCCTGCTTAAGCCGTAATGAGAGGGCATTGCTTCTGCCCAGCTCACCTGGCGAGGACATGCAGGCCAGGGGAGGACAGGTGCTACCCCCAGCTTTGCCTGCCACCTGATACGTTTATAAAACTCAATTTCCAGCCCCTCGCCCGGTGGCCTGTTTGCCTGACTCTGAGATGAGGATGCTGTTTGCCTCTGGTTCCCAGCCCTGGCCTCACATGGGTATTACCTGGCAAGTTTTTAAAACATTGATGCCTCGGCCTCACCATGAAGGATTCCAATGAAGTTGATATGGGCTCCACACTGAGCATAGGTTATGCCATATTTTTATTTTTTTAAGTTCTCTGGGTGAATTAAATGTGCACAGAAGTCGGAGAATCGCCGTGTGGACATACCAGGGTCCCAGGTGACTGCATGGTCCTTTGAGAAGACAGCAGCCTGGCCATCACCTGTCAGGGGACCGAGTACACCAAGGGGTTTGTGAAGAGACTTTTGATTCGCAGTATCTAACAGCACAGACTTCCTCACAGCCTCCTCCTCCCAAACTGAGAAATGGCAGATGAAGCATGACAAACATGCTTTTAAGTGTATAGCTGCTCTTGCAAGAAAGAGAACGAAATCCCCAGTTCTACTAACAACAGAGAGAATTGGAAGCAGCCAGCACACCCACGCCCTGTGACTTATGGGTGTAAGGAAGGAAAGGGGGTGACAGTCTCAGTAACCAAGGGCTACTGACTAGAATCATCTGGGAAGATTCTGGGGAGACTGATGTCTAGTCTTACTTCAAATGTCATCAGAATTATTTACAAGCTCTTCTGGGTGATGCTACTACGCAGCCAGGCCGCTGTGGAATCGGGTCTTCATTCCCATGCTAAGGTCGGAAGCGAACCAAGCATGCTGATGGTCACCACATTATTCAGCACAGCACTGGGCACCTGAGTCAACCAAGCAGGGTGAGGGAAAGAAACACAAACAGAAAGCATCCGGAAGGCGGAGCTCAGCCCCCATTCATTGCAAACGGGTGACTGTGTGCAGAACAGACCAGGAGAATCAACAGAAAGCCATGGGGACTAATAAAAAGTTGAACACGGTAGACAGATACAAGGAGAATGAGGAGAAACAGGCTGTATCTTTAATGATAGCAAATACAATTAGACCATGGCATATTTAAAAATGATATTCACAACACCAAAAGCCCGAAAGATAGTTTAGAATAAAGCTACCACAAACAAACAAAGAAGTCCTTCATAGAGACAATAATAACATTTAAGCAAAGAAATAAAAGAAGATCTAAGGAAGCCAGCAGGTATACCATGTTCATGGACAAACAATTCAGGATTTTAATTCTTTCAATACATATAGGGTGTCCCAAAGATGTATATAACCTTTACTAGCTGATAGCTCAATTGATGCTTCTTTCTTTTCAGATGTAATCCATTGGAATTAATAATTATTCAAAGTGTGTATACATTTTTTTTTGGAATGCCCTGTGCGTGTTAAGCAACTTTCAGGTTCCAGGTGGTATCCTGTGTGCAAACCTCTTACCTGATGGAGATTATACTATAAAGCATGGTGGACTAGATGCCAGTGAATCACATGGAGGAAAAGCAGAGCCCAGGAGGGGAGGCAGGCTGTCAGAATGGAGGGTATTACTGTCCTGTACGGGACACTCCTGGAAGGACCACCTCAGAATGGATCCTGTGATTTAATATCTAAGCAGAGACCACAAGGAAGTGAGGGAGTGTGATGGGAAGGAACACTGTTCCAGACAGTGGATAAAGTGGTACAATGCCCCAAGAAGGTGCATGCGTGGTCTGCGGAAGGATAGGCAGCAGGTGTGGCAGAGTTTGAAGGTGTGTGGTGGGGCACAGATGGGATTCTAGCAGGAGGGTGCAGTTTAGCCCCAGATGGCTATTGTGAGGAGTTTGGCTTATCGGCCGTGAGCATGATCTAACATAGGTTTACTAGTAAATGGATCCTCTGGATTCTGTGCCCAGGTGGAGGGAAAGGGAGCCAGGGTGGAACCTGCATGCATGTCTGAGGCGATTGCTGCGATGCAGGTGGAAAACAGCTAGGTGCTGCTATGGAGGGGCTGAGAGTGGCCACACTCTGAAGGTAGGACCAATCAGACTTGCTAAGGAGTTCTCCACAGAGGGTGAGAGGAGGAGCATGGTCAGGATGACTCCTGGTTCGGGCCACCAGCACAGGGAGGACTAGCCCGTGGCCCGGGAAACCATGGAGGAGGAGGGGTATCAGGGTTCAGTTTGGGCTCTAACTCTTTGGGTGATTATTAGGGTTGCCTCATGTGACATTCTGGAGCTGGGAAGGAGGAGGGAGGTCGAGACCGCACATGAACATTGGGGCTCGTTAGTTTACAATGGTCGTGTAGAAGACACTCCCTGAGATAGAGGTCCTGAGGAGGGGGTCACAGGCCGCCAGCATCGCATCACCTGAGACTTGATGGAAACGCATGTCCCTGCGGCCCACCACAGGCCTGCCGAATCAGAACCTTCAGAGTGGGACCCTCCAGGTGAGGGACCCGGGGGCAGAGGCTGCTCTGAGCCACTTCGCACACACAGAGAAGGCTGGCCTGGGCCCTGAGCCTCAGACCTGCTGAGCCTGAGGGCAGCTGGAGATAAGAAAGGAGTCTCCCAGATCAAGGCGCGGCTCAGGGCAGTCCATGCAGCAGCTGGGAAGTGTGCAGCATGTGACAGCTGGTTCTGAACCCCAGGTAGCAGAAAAAGGGGAAAGATGGAGAAGACCATTGTGAGGAAGCAGTAGCAGGATTAACCCAGAAATCACAGCAGTGGAGCAGGTTCCTGTGAGAAAGTGGCTTCTCCAATGGACGGAAGAAACATGGACTCACTAAGATCTGGTGTGGAGACAAGTGGCTGCCCACCTGGGAAAAGGAATGTTTCAATCTCCACATGACACCACACGTGAATGTGTATTCCAGGTGGACCAAGCCCACATGCAGAGAGCGAATGAGGGTAAGGCCTTTTTATTTTTTTTTTAATATATATTGCTTGGGCATATCTCATTTGATCCTCATATAATCCTATAAGTTCTGCAAGGCAGATGCATTTATAGAACTCAAACATGGGTTATTCTTTTGTAAAAATAATTCTTTACTGTTGAAAGTATTGCATATGTCCCCCTTCCCCACTATTGCCCCCCCATACTCCTTCCACACCCCCACAACCCCCACCTCAGACCTTCAGTACCCTGTTGTCTGTGTCCATGTGCTATGCATATATGCATACAAGGTCTTTGGTTGATTACCTCCCACCACCCACCCTCCTCCACCTTCCCTCTGAGATTCCGCACTCTGTTCCATGCTTCCATGTCTCTGGATACACTCCATTCATCTGTTTATTTTGTTACTTAGATTCCACATATGAGTGACATCATGTGATACTTGTCTTTCTCTGACTGACTTATTTCACTCAGCATGATACTGCCCCGGTCCCTCTATGCTGTCTCAAAGGGTAAGAGATTCTTCTTTTTTACTGCTGCATAGTATTCCATGGTGTAAATGTACCACAGCTTTCTTATCCACTCATCTACTGTTGGGCACTTGGGCTGTTTCCACATCTTAGCCATTGTAAATTGTGCTGCTATGAACATATGAATTCTTTCTGATTGGTGCTTTGGGTTTCTTAGGATATATTCCTAGAAGTGGGATCACTGGGTCAAATGGTAATTCCATATTTAATAGTTTGAGGAAACTCCATACTGCTTTTCATAATGGTTGCACTAGTCTGCATTTCCACCAGCAGTGTACTAGGATTCCATTTCCTCCACATCCTCGCCAGCACTTATCATTTGTTGATTTGTTGATGGTAGCCATTCTGACAGGTGTAAGGTGATACCGAATTCTGTTTTAATTTGCATCTCTCCAATGATCAGTGACTTTGAGCATGTTTTCATATGTCTCTGGGCCATCTGTATGTCCTCCTTGGAGAAGTGTCTATTTAGGTCCTTTGCCCATTTCTAATTGGCTTGTTTGTCTTCCTTCTGTTAAGTTGTCTGAGTTCCTCATATAATCTGGATATTAACCCTTTATCAGATGTATCATTGCCAAACATGTTCTCCCATACAGTGGACTCCCTTCTCCTTTTGTTGATGGTTTCTTTTGCTGTGCAGAAGCTTTTAATTTTGATATAGTCCCATTTGTTTATTTTCTCCTTAGTTTCCTTTGCTCTGGGAGATGTATCCGTAAACATATTGCTACCAAAGATGTCTGAGATTTTGCTGCCTATGGTTTCTTCTAGGATTTTTATGGTTTCACAACTTACATTTAAATCTTTTATCCATTTTGAGTTTATTGTTGTGTATGGTATAAATTGGTGGTCTAGTTCCTCTTTCTCTCTCTCTCTCTCTCTCTCTCTCTCTCTCTCTTTCTCTCCCTTCCTTCCTCCCTCCCTGCCTTCCTCTTTCTTTCTTTCTTTCTTTCTTTCTTTCTTTCTTTCTTTCTTTCTTTCTCTTTCTTTCTTTCTTTCTTTCTTTCTTTCTTTCTTTCTTTCTTTCTTTCTTTTTCTTTCTATGTATCTGTCCAATTTTCTGAACACCATTTATTGAAGAGACTGTCTTGATTCCATTATATGCTCTTGATTTCTTTGTCAAATATTAACTGAGCATAATGGCTTGGGTTAATTTCTGGGTTCTCTGTTCTCTTCCATTGATCTATATGCCTGTTTTTGTACCAGTACTAGACTGTTTTTATTATGATGGCTTTGTAGTATAACTTGAAATCTGGTATTGTGATTCCTTCACCTTTGTTTTTCTTTCTCAACATTGCTGCAGCTATTTGGGGTCTTTTTTGATTCCATATAAATTTTTGGAGTATTTGTTCTAGTTCTGTAAAATATGCCCTTGGTAATTTAATAGGGATTGCATTGAATCTGTAGATTGCCTTGGGTGGTATGGACATTTTAATGCTGTTAATTCTACCAATCCATGAACATGGTATATTCTTCCACTTGTTTATATCTTCTTCTATCTCTTTTTCAATGTCCTGTAGTTTTCTAAGGACAGTTCTTTTGCCTCCTTGGTTAAGTTTATTCCTAAGTATTTTAATTTTTTGTTGCAATGTAAATGGAATTATTTGTTTAGTTTCTCTTTCTGCATATTCATTATCATATCTAATAAAGAAGGAATATGCTAATTGACCCTCATGCTGTCACAAAGATGGAGGCACCCACAGCCAATAAGGAGGGAATATGTTAATTGACTGCCCCGCCCTTAAAGATGGTGGTGCCCACTGCCACAAGATAACGTCACCCAGTCCCCTCAGCCCCAACAGGGCAGAAGGCATGCAGCAAGGCCGGGAATGCCCCCTGGTGGGCCCAGTCACTCTGTGTGCCTGTCACTATTGTCCCCCAGTCCCCTCAGCCCCCAGCTGCCCAGGGCCGGCCCGAGGCACAGACAAGCCTTGGATGATGGCTTCCCAGCAGCCCAGGGCTGGCCTGAAGTGCAGGAAAGCCTCGAATGGCGGCTGCCCAACAGCCCGGGACTGCCCGAGGCTCAGGTAACCATGGCCAGCCAAGGCTTTTGCTGCCGGCTGTGGCAGTGGCAGCAGCAGAGGTGTGATGGGGCATCACCCTCTCCTGATCGCCAGGTCGCCTCCCATCCCTGAGGGCTCCCAGGCTGTGAGAGGGGGCAGGCCGGGCTGAAGCACCACCCCTTCAGTGCATAAATTTTCATACACCAGGCCTCTAGTTTGTGTATGAAAAGCCATCGATTTTTGGGTGTTGATTTTATATCCTGCTACATTGCCAAATTTACTTATTTATTTATTTATTTATTTATTTATTTATTTATTTATTTATATTTTTGTTGATATCAGAGAGGAAAGGAGAGGGAGAGAGACAGAAACATCAATGATGAGAGAGAATCATTGACCGGCTGCCTTCTGCACAAGCCCTACCAGGGATCAAGCCCGCAGCCCAGGCATGTGCCCTTGACTGGAATAGAATTCAGAATCCTTCATTCTGCAGGCTGATACTTATCCACTGACTAAAACCAGCTAGGGTGCCAAATTCATTTATTATGTCTTGTAGTTTTTTGGTGGAGTCTTTAGGGTCTTCTATGTACAATTTCATTTCATTTGCAAATAATGAGAATTTTACTTTCTCCTTTCCAATTTGGATACCTTTTATTTCTTCTTCTTGTCTGATCGCTGTGGCTAGGACTTCCAGAACTATGTTGAATAAGAGCTGTGAAAGCAGACATCCCTATCTTGTTCCTGTTCTTAGGGGAAATGCTTTTAGTTTTTGCTCATTGAGTATGATGTTGGCTATAGGTTTGTCATGTATGGCCTTGATAAAGGTCATATATGACCTTTGCTGAGAGTTTTTATCAAAAATGGGTATTAGATTTTATCAAATGCTTTTTCTGTGTCTATTGATATGATGATGTGATTTTTGCCTTTCAATTTGTTTATGTGATGTATCACATTTATTGATTTGTGAATATTGTACCAGCCTTGCATCCTGACATAAACCTCACTTGGTCATGATGTATGATTTTTTTTAACATATTGCTGAATGCAATTTGCTAATATTTTGTTGAGGATTTTAGCATCTATGTTCATCAGGGATATTGGCCTGTAATTCTCTTTCTTTGTAGTGTCTTTATCTGGTTTTAGAATTAGGATAATGCTGGCCTCATAAAAAGAGTTTGAAAGTGTTCCTTCCTCTTGTATTTTCTGAAATAGTTTGAAGAGTATAGGTGTTAGTTCTTTAAATGTTTGGTAAAATTTCCCTGTGAAGCTGTCTGAATATGGGTGTTTGTTTGCTGTGAGTTTTTTGATTACTGATTCTATTGCATCAGTTGTTATTGGCCTATTCAGGCTTTCTGATTCCTCCTGATTCAGTTTTGGGAGATCATATTTTTCTAGAAATTTGTCCATTTCATTTACATTGTCCAGCTTGTTGGCATATAGTTGTTCATAGTACTTTCTTACAATCCTTTGTATTTCTGTGGTGTCAGTGGCTACTTTAACACTTGTTTCTGATTTTATTTATTTGGGTCCTCTCTCATGGTTTCTTGATGAGTCTGGCTAATGATTTATCAACTTTTTTTATTCTTTCTAAGAACCAGCTCTTGGTTTCATTGATTTTTTTGTATTGTTGTTTTTTTTAGTTTCTATGTTATTCTTTTCTGCTCTAATCTTTACTATGTCCTTCCTTCTACTTACTCTGGCTTTTCTTGTTATTCTATTTCTAGTTCTTTAAGTTGTAGGGTTAAATAGTTTGTTGCTGATATTTCTTGTGTGTGTTTTTTTTTTTTGTTTGTTTGTTTTTTTTTTTTTTTTTTTTTTTTTTTGAGATAGGCCTGTAGTGCTATGAACTTCCCTTTCAGGACTGCTTTTGCTGTGTCCCAGATATTTTCATTTGTTTCCAGGAAGTTTTTTATTTCTTTCTTGATCTTGTTGGTAATCCATTCATTGTTTAATAACATGCTATTTAGCCTCCAGGTGTTTGAATATTTTGGGGTGTTTTTACTGTAGTTGATTTCTAATTTCATTCCACTGTCATCTGAGAAGATGCTTGATATGATTTCAATCTTGAAATTGTAGAGACTTGCTTTGTGTCCTAACATGTGGTCTATCTTTTAGAATGACCCATGTGCACTTGAGAAGAATTTACATTCTGCTGTTTTGGGGTGAAATGTTCTATAAATGTCAGTTAAGTCCATCTGATCCAGTGTGTCCTTTAGAGTCACTGTTTTCTTGTTAAGTTTTTGTCTGTAAGATCTATCCAGTGAAGTCAGCAGTCTGTTAAAGTCCTCTACTATGACAGTATTGTTGCCTATCTCTCCATTAAAGTCCTCTAGATGTTTTTTATATATTTAGGTGCTCCTATATTGGGTGCATATATGTTTACTAGGGTTATATCTTCTTGTTGGATCAATCCTTTTAGTATTATGTAGTGACCTTTGTTGTCTCTTGTGATGGCATTCATTTTGCAGTCTAATTGTTGGAAATGAGTATTGCTATGCCAGTTTCTTTTTCATTTGCATGGAAAATTTTTTCCATCCCTTCACTCTCATCTTGTGTGTGTATTTTGTTCTGAGGTGGGTCTCTTGTGGACAGCACATAGTTGGGTTGTGTTTTCCTATCCATTCCACTACCCTATGCCTTTTGATTGGGACATTTAATCCATTTACATTTAGAGTTATTATTGATAGGTACTTACTGCCATTTTAATTCTGTATGCATAGGTTTCTCTCTCCTTTTCTTCTCATTACAGCAGTCTCTCTGGCATTTCTTATAATTCTGGCTTGGTGGTGATGTACTCCTTTAGCCTTTTTTTGTCTGGGAAGCTATTTGACCATCTATTTTGAATCATAGGCTTGTTGGATATAATAATCTTGGTTTCAGATCCTTGCTTTCCATTACCTTGAGTAGTTCATGCCATTCCCTTCTGGCCTGTAGTGTTTCTGGTGAGAAATCAGGTGTCAGCCTTATAGGAGCTTCTTTGTAGATAACAGTTTGCTTTTCTCTTGCTGCCTTTAAGATTCTCTGTTTGTCTTTAATTTTTGGCATTTTAATTATGATGTGTCTGGGCGTGGGCTTCTTTAGGTTCTTCTTGCTTGGGGTTGTCTGTGCCTCCTGAACTTGTGTGACTTCCTTTACCAGGTTAGGGATGTTTTCTGCCATTATTTCTTCAAACACGTTTTCTATCTCTTTCTCCTTTCTGCCTCTTCTGGCACACCTGCTATTTGAATATTGCTATGTTTCACATTGTCCCCAGCTCCCTTTTTCTGTCCTCCTGTTTTTTAATTGTTTTTTTTTTTTTTCTTTTTGGTTCTCTGATTGAGTGATATTTTTCAACTCTGTCTTCTAATTCACTGATTTGATCCTCAGCTTCCCCTACTCTGCTGTGTATTCCTTCCAATGTGTTCTTTATTTGTGTTATGTCATTCTTTATTTCCCACTGTTCTTTTTCATAGTTACTATATATTTTTCCATGCTTTTGAGCATCTTTACCATCATTATTGTGAACTGTCAGATAAATTTTTTTTATCTCTGCTTCATTTATCTCTTCTGGAGAATTCTCTTATTCTTTCATTTGGAGGTTGTTCTTTGTCTCCTCATTTTGGCTATCTGTTTGGGTTTGTGACTATGTATTAGGTAGATCCTCTACACCTCACAATCTCTAGTGCAGGACAGTGTTAAAGGCTGTTTCTGATCTAATTAGATCAGGCAGAGACTCAAAGCCTCCAGAGACTGCCTCTTCCTACAGACTGATAGGATTCCAACTTTAATTGCCCCCAGAGAGTCATCCTCAGGTGTGGTGAGAGGTTTTTTTGTTTTCGTTTTTGTTTTTTGTTTTTGTTTTTGTTTTTATTTTGTTTTTTTCTAACAGGGTATGGCAGTTGTTTCTAACTGGAATTGTTGGATAGAATAATGTAGTCTCTTAAGTGGCCTCAGGGCAAGGTGTTTTCCAATAGGTTGTGTTGACTGTCTTCCCCCAGGCAAGGAAGATGTCTATGTGGGAAAGATGTCCTCTGCTGTATGAGGGAATGGCTCATCCCAGGAAACGTGGGGTGTCTGCTTTCTGAGCTCTATCCCCTGATTCCCCAGTCCTGGTTTCTGCTCTCACAGCTCTAGTCCACTCCTCCCTCCCTCTGCCAGAGCACAAGGTGGGTGGCTCCACAGGGAATTTTGTGTATTGGCCCTTTAAGAGGGTGCCTGAAGTTTTAGCCATCACTTCCTGGCAGACAGCACCCCACTGCTTTTCACAGCCAGATGTTATGTGAGTACCCTTCTCAGCTGTGCTCTCTGATGGGGCCCAGCTTGGGGATTAGATCCCAGACCTCTCAGTGGAAACCCCCCACAGCTGAGATATCTCTCTGTAACCTCAGCTACTGTCTATGGAAGCCCGGCCAGCCCTTTGGTGCCTCTGCGCCTCCTACCAGTCTCTATGTGGTCTCAATTTTCTGTCCTCGGGTATCAAGGTTCTCTCCTGCGAGTCTTCCATTGATTATTCAGGAAGTTGTTCTGTATTTTAGTTGTAACTCCAGTTTGGTCCTGGGTGCAAGTCCATGCAGCATCCACTACTCTGCCACCATTTTTAATCTCTCCTAAGGCCAGGTCTTGATCTCCCCAGGATAGAAACACCTTGAGAAAAAAGACTGACAAGATTGCCTACAACAAAACCTGAGCTATCTGAGTGGTGAAAGCCAGTTCCACAAACTGGAAGAAACACTTTGGAGCACGCACCCAGCAAAGATTGATACTTAGAATAAAAAAATAACAATTTTCTAAAAATGATAGGAAAAAATAAGTGCCTGGCAAAATATTTTAACAAGAAATCTGTAGGGGAGGAAACCTCAATGTCCAGGTTATTTCCCAGACCATGCTGCCCAACATACAGGTGGACAACCAGAGAGAAACCCTGACTCAAGAGGACGTAGCCTGGCTTTGGAACAGGATGGGTGTGATATTAAACCCCTGACTCAACCCAGAGCCTTGGTTCTTTCCACAGACCCTGCAGAGCCGATGAAACTGAGCTTCCCCAGCTGGTCCTGTGCCCAGAGTCCCTGCAGCCTCCGTTCTCCACCATCAGAGGAACATAAGAAGAGGACAGGGAGGAGGTGAGAGGCCTAGCTCCCTGCCCCTGCTCCAGGCACAGGAGTTCTGTCCGGAGTCAGATCCCTAGTGGTGGCCCAGGGTCTGTGGTTCTGAGCCGTAAGCATGCCAGCATGGTGTGCCTGAGGCTGTACGATGCCCAGGGGCACACAGCAGATGGCATGATGTTGTGGGACTGCACTATCACTGACTCACATGCGTGTCCTTGGAAACAGCCTTTCATTACAGTGGTTTGCTGTTGGTCACTTACAACAAATGGGCTTTCAGTTAGTTGTTGTATTTTGCCAGTGAATCTGAAGTAATGGGGAAGGTGCTGCTGCAGGGAACAACATTCCTTCATAACAACCCATTTGTGATGGGTTCTTCAGGGTGTTTGCACCTGAAATCGGCCATCAGTAAACGTGGGCTTTGGAGAAGCAGGCTGGGCTTCCTGCATCAGCTGGCAGTGAGGGGTGTGGTACGGACCTGTTAGGTTATCTCATCCACACCCACCCAGTGCACATGCAGGACCACAGTCTCCCGGCTTTGACTGGATGCCAGAGGATGTGGAATCACCAGACAAGAAGACATGGACCCTGTTCCAGGGAGGTCAGTGCCCTTCAAACCAGCTTCACAAATATTAACAAGCGCCATTCTCTCCTGGGCACAGGAGAACACAGGGGGATGCAGGGGCAGTCAGGCTCCTACAGCTACTCTCCAATGGGATGTGCAGAGAGGAAGGCAGGAATTAAAGGCAGCATCACATATCCGTTCATTCGCTCATTCATTCAACCGATGTGGAGCGCCCGCGTGTCCAGTGGTGGGACACAGGTACTCTGAGAAGAAATCCCAGCAAGGAACACCCCGATTCGGGCCCCTCCAAGGGAGAAGGCCCAGAGGCACTGGGACAAGGCGTGGGTGTGGGATCAGTCCCACTCTGGGGCACCTGATACCGAGAGGCAGGTCCAGGCCGCGTGCCCGGCTTCAGTGCCTCTCAGTTCCACCATCTCTCCTGACCAGGAGCCTGGGGCCCGGGCGCCAGGAAGCGTCAGGCCCTGCTCACAGCAGATCCTCCCACCAGGGGTGCTGCTCGGCCACTTATGTGATGGCGTAAGGGCCCTTAGTGACACAATTTCTTCTAGAATATGAAGGCGATTTGGTTAAAGGAAACATTATTAAATCAGTGGCCGGATTGGGGGGGCTATGGTATGGAGGTTTTTTTTCTTTCCTCTGCTTTTGTTTAAAAAAATGTGAACAGGCCGAAAAAACGTGCGGGGAGGTCCCGCCTTTTCATCATTGAAACAAGTCATTTGAAAATGCAGCCTCCTGCATGTGGGGCGGGAGAGGAGGTGTGGGCAGACATAAGCAGTAGATGATGCCTCCTGCCAGGAATCAAGTAGCTAAGGATGTGGCCAAAGCAGGATGAGCCTAAGGAGGAAAATGACCCAGAGTCAGGCAGGGCGGGAGGGGCATGCTGAGGAAGGGTGGTCTGGAGACACAGTGGTGTGGGGCACTTGGGGTGGCGCAGGCAGGAGGGGGCAGGGGAGGAGCTCCCAAGGGTTCCCTGTCTTTATTTTTGGGAAAATACCCCCAAACCACACTCAGCACTGAGCGAGTGGGGCGGCCTTTATGAAGGTGTGTGTTGGGGGGGGGGGGGGGCACATTGCACAGCCCGGAGCTGTGTGGGTGGTGTGACTGCGCTGCGGCCTCCCTCGTCCCTTCTGTGAAACATTATTTTAAAAATATTTGTTCCACTTACAGGAGCCAGCCATCTGCTCATGAGAATAACCAGTGGCCTGAAGACGCCGTGCTCGGGCCCTGCACACACCGAGGCCCTGCATCAGGAGGGCCTGTCGGCTTCTTTTCTTTGTCCCCGTGGTTGGCTGTGAAGGTGTGTCCTCCAGTTTGCAAATGGTGAGAGCTGCAATGCGGCCACTCCGCTCCCATTTTGGGGAAATCTCTGGCAAGGATGCTCGGCAAAACTTCCAAGCAGAGTGGCCCAAAGGGAGCCTCAGGCCGAGGACCGAATCCGGGCTCCGTCCCTCAGCCTGGCCCTGTGCCCTGCAGTCAGTCCATGAGGACACTTTGGTGGAGTTTCTGTGGTGCTGCTGGCCCTGCACTGACCAGCCCCCCCCCCCCCCCATTCTAACAGGGGGCAGGCATGAAATCACCAGGAAGGTGCCTTACCTCCCACTGGCTAAAGCTGATTGGACCAGCCTGGATAATTGACACTCGAGGTCCAATCAATCAGGTGGGAAGGAGAGCTTAGCCACACCCACACACAGACCCCAAGAGCCCGAGGAGGCGGGGCAGCAGGGAGCAGGGAGAAGGACAGGCAGACTCCAGGAGGCAGACTGAGACAGGAGTGGAGCAAGCTGGCCAGAGGCGGGGCCTGGAGACATCTGTGTCCAGCTGCACCCTGCACCTCACCTGCACTCCCGCCCCTGGCTGTGATGAGACCAGCCTGTGTCTTTCAATAAATCCACCCTTTTTACCCGTTTGCTGTAGGAGGGGATTTTGTCAGAAGTTAGACCCATTCATCGGGGTTGCAGATGTGCCTCCAAAGTCAGCTCAGAGCCCTGCCCTTGGCCTTTCAGGGGTCCTGGGTGTGCCCTGCAGAGCTGAGCCCCCACCCGTGTCCCCAGAGCAGGCCCATGGCCCCACTTCTGTCTCCTCCGTCCGGTGCTGTGCCTGATGGAGGCGGGTCACCGCCGGCACCTTCTATCCTTGGGCCCCACCTGGGGATGGGCTGCCCCGTTCTCATCTGGGGTGAGAGCTGACAAGTGTCCACTAAGGCGCCTGAGCAGACTGGAGCCCATCGAGGAGCATGGCAGGGTTACAAGACCCTTTAGCATAAAGAATGTGTCACAAGCTGGGGTCAAATATGGATTGGCAACACACTGCCTTTGGTTCTTTTAAAGGACCCACCAGCCTGTCCCTCCCTCCCAAGTCCTTTCTCCTAACTCCTTCCTCCGTGGTATCATCCTGGCCACGCACTCACTTGTGTATAAGCAAACACATGGTCACCGTCCCCGGGACAGCAGACCACCGCCCCACGCAAGGCCTCAGCCGACTGCTGCCCGCTGTACAGGGAAAACAACTCGTCGCCGAAACCTGCTGAGGCTAGGGCTGTCCTCGAGTCCGTGGGGAGGGTGTGGGTCTCGCCCGCACCATGGTGGAGAGCATGCAGGAGGAGGTTATGCAGACCACACAGGGCCTCTGTGGTGGTGACGGCCCCTCCCTGGCCGTCTTATTTTCTCTGTCCTCACAGGACGGTCTTTATTAGTTTTACTCATACATGCATGTGTTTTAAAATTAAGCATGCACAACGCATTCTAAAAATGCGTTAATGGCATCAGTCAGTCAGTCTTGCATAAATATTGTCATTTGGGGGTGGCCCAGTTCAGGGAACTGCAATAATTGTACTTTAGTCCTTAAATTGAACAAGTTTAAGGCCTGACATGGAGACTAAGAAGGTTATATAATAATAGCAATATCTGCAGATGGGCAAAAGTAGGCTTACAGTCGTGAGTAGGTGAAAGAGCGTATTCTTGTTCTATTATTTATTCGTTAATCAATCATTATTAACCTACTTTTGCCCACCCCTTGTAATGATACATGTGATATATGTGCTCCTCCTTCCCAGGACTCTGACGGAAACCACAGGGTCGTAAATGACTGTGGCCCATTTGAGGGTTTCAGAAAAGCCAGCCCCCTCCTCGTTGGTTTGAGGTAACACAGAAGTTCAAGTAGAAAAAGGTTTCCGTTGTTAGTGGGGACGATTTCTTGACCCATGTGAGCCGCAGCGAGCCCAGCCACTCGCCCAGATGTTGAGAAATGCGAGCAGTTCTTGGGCCGCTGTCACCTGCCTGGGCAGCCTCCCAGGCAACCAGCACAATGCACGTCCTTCCTGTGGGACAGTGTGGGGACCGTCGCACAGCCTGGACACACTGCAGTGAAGACAGGTGAAGGGATTGACAGAGGCCTCGGCCACAGCAAGGCCCAGCTTCACTGCCCAAGTCAGATCGGACCGAGGCCTGCTGTCCTCCAGAGACATGACTCTGAGCTGCAATATGTGCAACAAACTCCTGTCTTGCTCAGCTGCCGAGAGTGAGGTGAGAGCGACGGGCCCAGGAAACCGAGTGCACAGGCTGACGGTGTTCTGTGTGACCACCCCTGAGTGTCCCAGCTGGGCTGAGGGTCCTCCATCCCCGGGGATGAGGGGTAGACACTCTGTCTTCTAACACAGACCCCGCACACAGACACGACTGTCTCCTGGGCACTCCCGAGGCCTGGGCCCACCCTGCAGGCAAACAGCCCTCGTGTCGTTGTTTGGCATCTCTCCAACCGGACAGGGAACTCCTGGGGCCCAGGCTTGCAGTCAAGTCTCCTCCCCAGAAAGCAGCACAGGGTCGGAGCTCTCGTGCGCAGGTTACTCACGTGGGCAATGAGGCAGGGTGTTTGAAATGAGAACAGCTTCAGAAAAGCCCAGAGCAGCCCAGGCCCACATGTAATAAATATTTATTCGGTGGCCTTAAAATTGTATGAATTCATCCCTCAAATCACTTGTTTGAGAATGTTTTTACTCTTCTGGTTAATTCGCCTTTTCGAATCCTGCTTTCACTTTCAGGCAGGAGGAGAGGCGTGTTCCAGGTGTTGAGGGGCCATTCCAGCCCGGCAGAAAGCGCGTAACCCCGGCCTCATTTAGAAGACAGGCCTGGGGCCGGGCTCCCGGAGGCGCACCCCTCCTGTGGCACAGCCGTCCATGGCGGCCTTCCAAGTCACATCCAAAAGCAGTTGGGGCTGCAGCTGCTGCGCTGGGAGATGCATTTCCGGAGACCAGCAAGGCCTGAGCGAGGAATGGACCCAGGGCCTCGGTGGGACACGGAGACTGAACGGCAAGGGGTCTCGGGCACCTTCCAGCTCCCCAGCAGCGCAGATGGAATCGCAGGCGCCCTGGGGTCTGAGCTCCCTCTTGCGCCTGCACGTTCAGCTGCCTGCACCCGCCTGTAGCACTGAGGGCGGCCTCCGTTTCCCTCCCCTCCAGCATCTCCATCAGCTACTCATGCCCTCATCTCCAGGCGAGCCATTGGGAGTGCTGGTAACCACTCACACTCCACCCAGCTGAAGTGCGGATGCCTGAGTGCAATTCCAGGGCCAGGAGAAGCGAATCTGTTGCTTGGACACACAGGACAGTGCTCTCCTGCCCTGAAGGGGACTCCCGGGGACCCCTCGTCCAGAGGAGCAGCGGGGTCCGAAATGCACTGGCTCATGACTGACAGCCCAGAGTCTGTGTTGGATGGTGGAGCACGGGTATCCCTGTATGGCTCCTTGCGCTCCTGGCCCTTTCCCATAATCAGACGTGTCGCCAGCACCATCTACACAGACCCCTCTGCTCAGCCTCTGTCCCATTGCTAGGTTTTACTTCAAAACAATAACTCTTTGAGATAATCTTGTGAGTACATTTATTTCAGCTCTGCTCCCACCTCTAGAATCTAAGAACGGAAGGGAGTGAACTCAAGTCAGTCTCTTAGCTCGCGTCCCCAGTGCCAGGCACAGTGCTGGGCGGCAAACACAGCTGAGAAATGCGTGGATTTATTGAAAGGATGAAGCAGCCCTGTGCGGGTGAATGCAGACGAAGGTGGCTGAGGGGAGCCATGCCAGGGCCGCTGGGAAACGGAACATGGCGCAGGGAGGAGGGAAACAAGGACACATTCCTTGCGAGACCTCAGAGAAAAAACAAGTTTGCCGCCACTGCAATGAAAATGAGTCTATTTCAGACAGATGGGCACCATCGCAATGACACAGAGGCGTGACAGTAGACGGCGTGCAAGGGGCTGATAGGGACTCCTGTCACTGAAATTTACACGAACGAGGAAGCAGCAGCTTTCAGCCTGGAGACTGGTAAGGAGACGGCTTTGCATATATTCTGCTTAGGAATGTGATTGTGGTCCTGAGGCACCAGGAACCCTAGCGGGCTTTCATCTTGGGTATGACATCATAGGGTCAGTGTTTTATGGAAAACTAAGGTCATGGCTAGGCAGAGAGAAGGCTAACTGAGCAGGAGGCCTTTTCGGAGGCTCCGACAGTAGCCAGGATGAAGGAGCTGGGCCGGTGGGGAAGGGATGGGGAAACACATTGACACATGGGGGAGGCTGGACACACGAGGCTGCTGGCTCACAGGACGTGGGCGAAGGAGAGGGAACTGTGCGTGCCTTCCCTGAGGCCCCGGCTGGGAAGGGGGTGCTGTAATCCCAGGGAGGAAATCAGAGTGTTTGGGGGGAAGAGGATGCCTTTGAAGTTCCTGTGGGGCATGCGACAGGGTGGGTGGTGGGTAGCGAGAAGTAAGTGTTAGCAGTGGGGGAAGCAGACATCCCCTAAGATACAAACATGGAGACCCACAGCATGAAGGTTTCCGTCATTGTTGCCAGATCAGAGAAGGTGGCCCAGGACAGATCGGCGGAGAGAGAATGGTATTTGCCCTACTGTGTTGTCCCCTAAACTAGAAATAGCTAGGTTTCTTAATTCCCTTCTAGCCTGCGATACCTCACTGCGTCTTTCCTCACTCATTAAATAAGCATGCCACAAAGAAAACATGTCATTAAATATTTCCCCAAGAACATGAGCTGCTTCTTCATATCAGTCATTCCTCTGCTGCAGTTGCTGTGTAGCCTCTTTCTCTTCGATACAGGCCGCACTGTACCTAGCGATGCCCGCTCCCAGGCGGGGCTCCGTGAGTGCAGGTGACGGTAATTACATGCATCACAGGCACAGCACCACTGAAATCCAGCCGCTAGTCAATCCTGGATATCAGAGTTTTAGAACAATAACACAACCTGTTCTTCCTCCATATGATAGCACTGAGTCAGCGTTACAGGTTCCAAACTGAATAATAAAAGCGGCTTGCTGTGACGAAGGCCAGGAGGAAAACAGCATTTACCGAGCACCTCCTACATGGCTTCCTCATGCCACGTGGATGGGTAGTGTCCTGACATCTAGAGATAAATATGTGCCACATTGCCAGGTGGCTCTCTGAAGGGGGGGGGGGGCTTGCGGGCATTCACCCCTTTCATTTGATAAGATATGTTTCCTTTAAAAATATTTTAGTAAAGATGCATTGCTTTTGCCCTAACTGCTTTGGCTCAGTGGATAGAGAGTCGGCCTGTGAACTGAAGAGTCCCAGGTTGGATTCCGGTCAAGGGCATGTACCTGGGTTCGGGCACATCCCCAGTGGGAGATGTGCAGGAGGCAGCTGATCAATGTTTCTCTTTCATCGATGTTTCTAACTCTCCCTCTCCCTTCCTTTCTATAAAAAAAATCAATAAATATATATATTTTTAAAAGATGCATTGCTTCTGTTTTATTTAAAAAATATATTTTATTGACCCTTTTTAGAGAAAGAGAGAGAAACATCAATGTGAGAGAGAAACATCAACTGGTTATCTCCCGCATGCACCCCTACTAGGGATCAAACGAGCAACCCAGGCATGCGTGGGAGCTGAACCGTGATCTCTCATTCACAGGATAGCGCTCAACCAACTGAGCCGTGCAGCAGAGCAGGATGCATTGTTTTAGAAACATTCATTTACAATCCGTCTGCCTCTATCTCTCTCATTCTCTCTGCCTCTCTTTACAAGAGGTTCCAATCGGATTCCAGCCCAGCACATTCCAGCATATCCCACCCTGAACTGTTCTGGACCCGTGGTGGGCATGGTCCTGGTACTTAGGACATCTGGGGAGACACTTTATGACCTGCTTGGTCTTGCCTAAGGCTTTTTCTTGGCGGGCCTATTTGCCTGAAAGGCTATGTAACTCCAACCCTAGGTTGTTTTTATCATTTCTTTCATTTTTAAGACACTCTTTGTAACATGAGTATGACACATACAGAAAAGAGAAAAACTTTTAAATGTACATCAAAATGACCACCCAGCACCCTGCCCTCCAGACCAAAAAACAAAACTAAACAAAACCGCAGACTATCACTGCACTCCAGACCACACTCCCCCACGCCCAGGGGTAATTTCTTCTCCTGTCGCTTATGATACCCCCTTTCTTCCCCTTCTTCATGGTTTCGGCATTCCCATACACACCTGTCTAGATTCCAGCTCAGTCTTTACATAAAGGGATGGCTCTGCCTGTATTCCTTTGAGCCTGGCTTCTTTTCTCTGTGAACAAGCTGAGAATCTCCGTAGTGCTGGCCCGGGGATGAGAAATGGCTGAGCTTTCCTGTGTCTGACGACGTATTTATTGTCTCGCGTTATTAAAGTTTACTATTTGTTACTGAAAGTTATTACTTTGCCGTAATTTTCTTCTAGGCCTTCAACACTTTTCATCTCACTGTCTCCTGGCTTGTATTTCCACTATTGGGAAGACAGTGGTTAGCATCTTTTAATATTGTTCTTTTGAAGAAAACTGGCCTCTTTCCTCTGGATATTTTTCAGAATAAAGAAAAATAAAACCCTTTTTTTTGTTTGTTTTCAGAAGTTTCACTACAATGTATCTTGTGTGTGATTTTTAATTTGACCATATTTGGGTTTGTGAAGCTTCTCTGTTTGGTGAGTTTTGTTTTTGCTTTGAAACGTTCTGGGCCCGTGTAATATTGCCCCGTCCTGCGTGCTCATCCTGTGCTCAGGTCCTCATGGACTCTCGCATCTGCTCTGTTCTTTCCATCACTGTCACTCCACGTCTCACTCTTGACTTTGACACCTGACCTGTCATCACCAATACTTTCCACATCCAGTCTATGTTGAATCCACAATAAATATATTTTATTTATCTTAAAATATTTGTAGAACATATTCTTCTGTTCTACAATTTCCCATTGGTTTTTACAAAATATATAGTTTGCAGGTTCTTTATA
This sequence comes from Myotis myotis, assembly GCF_014108235.1. NCBI lineage: Eukaryota > Metazoa > Chordata > Mammalia > Chiroptera > Vespertilionidae > Myotis > Myotis myotis. Next base: position 90,575,262 of record NW_023416401.1, on the reverse strand, counting down.
GACATTCTCAATGGCTTCTATTTCCTTGAATGCGATAATCATAGTTTTATTTTTAAAGTCCAGCAGCTCTAATTTCTGTATCCCCTTGGAAACTGTTTCTGTTTCCTGTATTTCCTCATTTGTTTTTAATTTTTAAATCCTCACCCAAGAATATTTTTATTGATTTTAGAGAAGGGAGGAATAGAGAGAGAAAGAGACAGAGACAGAGAAAGAGGAGAGAAAAATATTGATGTATAAGAGAAACATCAATCAGTGGCCTCAAGAATGTGCCCCAACCAGGGACCAAACCCACAACCTAGGCATGTGACCAGACTGGGAATTGAATCCTCAATCTTTTTGGTATATAGGATGACGCTCCAACCTACTGAGCCACCTGGCTGGCTCTCCTGGGTTTATACGTGTCATCTTGCCACATCCAGGCCTGGTGATTTTAGTCAGTGTGCCAGACACTAGTTTTACAGCTGTTAGCGGACAGGACGCAGGGCCCAGGCAATGCTGCTTCTGTTTGCCATAGCAACCCGGCTCAGTCACACAGCTTCAATGACAGAGATAATGAGAGGCTGATCTGTGGGGCTGTGAGGGCCTGTGGACTTCAGCTATTGCACTAGCCTCAGGGGAGAAGCATCTCTCAGTGTCAGCCCATCGTCCCTGCCTCTCATCCCGGGAGCCCCTCACTGTCTGTGGGCTTTGGGCTGCACTCTTGCCCAGTGTGAATATGTTGCAGGATTTTTCTAGCTGTCCAAGGTTTCAGGGTTGGTATGCCTTACTTAGCCCACTCTTGAAAAAGATGATTCACTCATCAATAAGTACTTGTTGAGGCCTACTATGCGCCAGGCACTGCGTTAGAGGCTGGATATTCAGTGGTCAGCAGAGGGAGACAGAGAAGCTGCCCGTGTGGCCTCAGTGGCCTGACCTTTGGTCCTGCAGCACCTATAGGGGCAGATTAGAAAGGAACCCAGGAAATGCCCTGTGGACCGTAGAATCACCAAGGTGACACTGTGAGCAGAGCCCCAAGGGTCAGGGGAGCACAGGGACAGTCTGTGCCCTGGCCCTCTGGGCAAGGCTGCTCATGGCCGCCATGACCACACTCCGCACCAGCCCGTTGGTCCCTCCCACTCACGGTCTCAGGTCTCATTGTGTGGAGAGGGAAGCGAGGGAGACAGCGAGAGAGCTTCTGTAAGAGCCAGTTAACATGGGAATCCGCTGCAGCGGCCTCCCCATCTTCGACACCAGCCCCACGTCTTCACTCGCTCCCTTCAAACCCCCATTAGCTCCAAACTCTGTGATGTAGGACCAGCCACTCCAGGGGTGACTTTGTTCACTCAGACCTAAATGCAGAGGCGGAAGGACAAACACTCGCAGTAGCGAATCGCAGGGAACGTGGACCCGTCCCTGCGGGGAGGCTGCACGAGCGTCTGTGAGCAGGGCGAACGGAGCGAATGTCCTGCCAGCAGCTGGGGAGAAACCAAAGGCAGCCCCGCAGGGCCCCGCCGCCCCCGTTCTCTCCACGCTGTTTCTGACCCCGTTCTCCGGGGGACGGCAAGTGGGGCGTGTGGTGCCAAGGCCCGGCGGCTAAGAACCCCTGCCAGCCTGCCGTCACCTGCATAGAGGCAGGTGTGGGGGCCGTGGCCTGGGGGCTGCAGACGTGCTGCTGAGTAGAGGGAGGGGCTTTAATAACCGCGGAGGTGACCGCAGGGGCGCAGCTCTATGAAGTAGAGCAGAACGCACACGCCGCCAACGCACTTGCGCTCTCAGGCCGGAGCACGTGCTCTCTGCAGACGCTGCCCGTGGCTGAGGTCCGGGTCCAACCTCCCGGGAGAGGAGCCCCAAGGGGGTTCCGCTGGCCTGAGGGCTGGGCCTCCTGTCCTGGCCCTTCTCCGGGAAGGTAGCACCCCCTGAACCTGAGTTTACCGCTGAGGAAGATGTGGAGGGAGAAATCCACAGACACGTTTAACAATGAAATAACCGGCACACCTGAGGACGTGTGGAACGCGCTCCAAAAACTCCCATGATGATGGCCCTGACCAGTTTGGTTCAGTGGATAGAGCATCTGCCTGCGGACTGAAAGGTCCCAGGTTCTATTCTGGTCAAGGGCATGTACCTTGGTTGCGGGCACATCCCCAGTGGGACGTGTGTAGGAGGCGGCTGATCGATGTTTCTAACTCTCCATCTCCCTTTCTCTCTGTAAAAAATCAATAAACTATATTTTTTAAAAAAATAAATAAAAACTCCCACCATGGGAAGTCCTTCTTTATTAGGAGGCTCAGGCGAGGGTGACAAACCACAGGTGAGGCGGCTCAGACCGTAGATGCATCTCCTCACCATCCCTGAGGCTGGAAGTTTAAGATCAAGGTGTGGGCAGGGCTGGTGCTGCCTGGGGCCTCTCTCCTGGCACGCAGACGCCACCTTCTCCCTGTGTCCTCGGGTGAGCCTTCCCTCTGTGGTGTCTGCTATGTCCTCTTCTTATAAGGACGCCGGTCATGTTGGGCCAGGGCCCACCCCAGGACCCATTCTGACTGAATCACCCTGTAAGGCCCATCTCCAGCATCAGGGGTCCTGGGGGTTCAGGATTCATCATGTGAATGTGAAGCAGGCACAACTCAGCCAAACTCCTCTCTAAAGGTGACACAAAACCCCAAAATGAGTTGACAAAACTGACTACATGAAAATAAATTTTTAAAAATTCTACATGATAAAAATCACCATAACAGAAAGTAAAAAGGCAAATGAGAAATTGTGAAACACATTTGCTATTTATGACAGAAAGGGCCAATTTAAAAAATGCAATATATATATATATATACACACACACACACATACATATATTAATATGTATATTTTAATTTAATTTTATTTAAAAGCCCAATAGAAAAATGGGCCCAAAATACAGGGAGTTCACAGCAAATGAGATCCAAGTGGCGGTTAAATATATAAAATGAGGCTCACCGTGAAATACAGCTCTAAACAACCTTGAATTCCCTTTCTTCTCTGATCACATTGGCGAAGACTTACCGACCCACAGTGACCAGGGGCTGTGGAAGAGTCCTTCAGATGTGACCAGTGGATATAAGTTGATATGACCTCTCTTGGGCATTTGGCAAATCTATGCAAGTTACAATCATAGAAACTCTTTGACTCAGATTTCTCAGCCCCAGAAATGGGCACTGAAATAGACCCACACGTGTGTGCAGTGACCCACATACAAGAGTATCTGTGGCAGAGCTCACACAACAGCCAAACATTGAACACAATGCAACACCAGTCAGAAGGTCTGCTCCACAGACACGTGGCTGTGAGGGGCGATGAGGTGCCCTGGACGTGCTGATAGGGAACTTCTCTAATATAGGGTGTCTCAAAAAATGTATACCCACACTTCGGATAATTATAAAGGCAGTGTTTATTAAAGTACATTTCATTTTCAAAATTGAGCTCTCAGCTGTTCAAGTGTGAATGCATTTTGGGACTCCCTGTATCTTGCGGTAAAAAGTGAAGGATATGTTAGTGTCATGACACTATCATTTGTGAGAAAATATTTGAATATTTCCAAGAGCCACACAGAACCCTGGTCATCCAGGGGCTAGGGAGAACTCCGCCCAGCAAACGGGACAGGACACCATGGACCTGTTTCCTTCTTGCATTAAACCACACAGTAAAGAGCTTGGAAGGGAACATGGCACATGTTGATGTCTGTCCTGAGTGGGTGAGTGGATGACCTGTCCTATCATCTTCTGTCCTTTCTTGCATATCTGAAATGCTTCACAATTACAATCTATGCTAATAAAAGGATAATATGCTAATTAGACCGGACATCTTCCAGACGTCCTTCTAGACCAGGGGTGGGCAAACTTTTTGACTCGAGGGCCACAATGGGTTCTTAAACTGGACCGGAGGGCCAGAACAAAAGCATGGATGGAGTGTTTGTGTGAATTAATATAAATTCAAAGTAAACATCATTACATAAAAGGGTACGGTCTTTTTTTTCAATAGTTTTATTCATTTCAAACGGGCCGGATCCGGCCCACGGGCCGTAGTTTGCCCACGGCTGTTCTAGACAAAGCCACGGTGGCAGGGGCCAAGGCAGAGGTGGTGAGAGAGGATCAGGCCAGCAGGGGAGAGCAGTTAGGGGGTGATCAGGCTGGCAGGGGAGAGCATTTAGGGGTGATTAGGCAGGCAGGTGAGTGGTTAGGAGCCAGCAGTCCTGGATTGCCAGAAGGATGTCCGACTGCCAGGATCGGGCCTAACCTGGCAGTTGGACATCCCTCGCATGATCCTGGATTGGAGAGGGTGCAGGCAAGGCTGAGGGATCCCCTGCCTCATGCACGAATTTCATGCATCGGGCTTCTAGTTCTATATAATAAAAGGCTAATATGCAAATAGACCAAACGGCAGAACAACCGAACAACCAGTCACTATGATGTGTGCTGACAACCAGGGGGCAGATGCTCAATCAGGAGTTTCCCCCTGGTGGTCAGTGCACTCCCTCCCACAGGGGGGAGCACCGTTCAGCCAGAAGTTGGGCTCACAGCTTGTGAGTGCAGCAGCAGTGGTGGGAACATCTCTTGCCTCCATGGCAGCACTAAGGAGCAGCAAGCCGAGTGGTAAAGAACAGTGAGCAGGCAGGTGATAAGGATGGAGGGGTCCCAGAATGTGAGAGGGATGTCCAACTGCCGGCTTAGGCCTGCTTCCCAAGGGGTCCCAGACTGCAAGAGGGTGCAGGCTGGGCTGAGGAATCCCCCTGCCAGCATATGAATTTCATGCACTGGGCCTCTAGTTTAAAAATAATAACATGTTGTTTTGCCTACTAATTTTTTTTCCAAAAGATTCCCACACATATACACCTAATTTTTTTGACTATTATATCCATTGTACTCAGCACTTTTATAGTTGCAAGGGAAAGAAATACAGTCCAAATGACTTTTGCCAAATAGGGAATTTACAGGCTCCTACTTCTGGAAGGTTCTGGGCATCGTCTTGAGATATGGTTGAATCTAGGGACCTAAAGAGTGCCCCCCTCTTGTCTTCCCCTCCTCCGCCTGCCTGCATCACTCTCAGGCAGCCCCTCTGGGGGCGTGGGTGGGCACAGTAGAGCTGGGCTGATCACTTAATGGCTTACTAACCTCTTCATAGTCAAATTTTCCCAGTGATTTAGAAAAAGCACTGGCCCCCTTGGTCATGTGACCACCGGTCTAGTCACATTGAGTCTGAAAGTCCAGGTGTGAGTTAGCACCATTCCTGGGGTTGGGCATGTCTACCTCCCCCCAAAGTTAAGGATTCTGAGTGGCCGAGGGATGGCTCGGTAAAGGGAAATTGAGGCTCCTTTGCCCTCAGCAGGGAAAAGGGTGCCATGGGCAGCCAAGTCCTGTCCCAGCCACTTCCCTGGGCGTAAGGGCTAAGATGGAAAGCACACCCATGGGTGGGGCTGCGTGCTAAATGCTGGCACATGGCCCCTCCAGCGAGTGAGAGCATTGGCTCCAGGCTGTCTTTCCATTTCCAGGGACAGGCAGCACCCACACATGGCTCTGGTGGCTGTTGCAGTTAATTTGGATGCTTTTCCATGGTCCACACCCACCATCCTCACTGTCATTTTTTATTGTTATCATTGATTTCAGAGAGGGAGGAGGAGAGAGAGAGAGAAGCATCAATGATGACAAAGAATCACTGATTGGCTGCCTCCTGCATGCCCCCCTACTGGAGATCGAGCCCGCAACCCAGGCATGTGCCCTGACTGGGAATTGAACCATGACCTCCTGGTTCATGGGTCAACACTCAGCCACCGAGCCACACCCACCAGGCTGTAATTGTCATTTTTTTTTCTTTTTGCATGTCACAATTTGGGCTCCCCAGGATCAAATGAGATATGGAGTTGGAGTGCAGGATGTCGCCTGAGAAAGGAAGGGGCAGCATTGGGAAGAGGGGGATCCTGAGCCTGGGGGAGGCAAAGGGAGGCTGAGGACATCCCAGCCCAGTGCCCTTCATATCAAGCAACTGCCCAGTTGCCCTGAGCTGAGTTGGAATGGCCTGACCTCACCTGGTCCACACCACCCAAATAACATGACTAGCACTTTCCTGAACTTGAGGTACGTCCTGAGGTAGCCACCGGCTGGGCCCTACTGACCACACGCTGGGCAGAGGTGCTTCAAGTCCTTTTCTGCAGGAACCCTGTGAAGGCCTTGCCTCATTTACACTCTGTCTGTGTAGGTTTTATATTGTGTTCATTCTGCTTTGTTTTGTACTTTAAAATGATGGGCTCATGTATTTTACAATAAAAAATTGAGGATGCTCAAATAATCTCACGTTTAAGGACACATTGCCTATACTATCTATATATAAAAACTCAGCGACTGGAACAGCAGAAAGACCAGAACAACCAGAACAACTGGTGTCTATGATGCGCACTGTGGCAGCCAACCGGCCTAATCCTGGGCCTGATCGGCCCCTCCCCCGGCTGGCCCTGCCCCCGATTGGCCCCCAACACCCTGATTGGGGGTGGGACCAGCTGGCCAATCTCCCATGGCTCCTCCCCCCTGCTGGCCTGGCCTGATGGGCCCCCATTGGGGTGGGCCAGCTGGACCCCACTCGTGCATGAATTTGTGTGCCGGGCCTCTAGTAGTATCATATGCCTTTGAGCCCTGTTACCTTCTACTGGGAAATGGTGTTTATAAACAAAGTCTGAGCTTGCCCACTATGGGCCTTGAGGTGTTAGTGCTTTTAACTCTCTTAATTAGACATAGGAGGTGTGTGTGCGTGTGTGTGTGTGCGTGTGTGTGTGCGTGTGTGTGTGTGAAATCACAGGTTTATTGCCATTTCCTATTCAAATTTAGCAGGCAGAGTTTATCTTCTTGCCTTTTAAAATTTTATATGTATATATATATTTGTATATATTTGCACTAATAACATTAACACAGTTATTTATTCTAAAAAATAAACTAAATGATGTCCCAATTATGATACCAAAATTAACACTGATAAAAGCTCTGAATGAGTTTTTAAGCTTTCTCTGTAGTTCTCTTGATCTTTCGGAGATAATCTCCAAGGATTTGAAATCAGGTTGCTGCTTTTGGGATTCCTTGAAATAATTTTTCTGTTACATGTTACCACTTTGATATAAAACTCGGTCCATTTGTTTCAGCTTGTTTTCAGTTTGGGGGCTCAATATTTTCCCCTTTTTATTTACTTTTTGGAATATATGAAGCATCTTCGAGTTTCACATCATTCACAATTCTCCCTCTGACATTTCCCCACTGAGGTTGCTTTGTTCTTCCTAGTTCAGGGGCTTCTGAAATGGACATATTTACAAATCTCTTATCCGAGTGCATGGGCACTTCTCACGTGCATAGGAAACAGACAAACATTTCCTGAGTGTGAATTTTGAAACGGCTCATGCATGGATGCTGCCCAAAAGCCCATGTGGGGGCCCGTGTGCCTGCCCTGCCCCACACACATGGATTCACCTGACACAGTGAGCTGTGACGGTGACCACGGTGCCTTGTGGGGAGGATGTCCCTGTCCTCACACACAAAGCTCTGGGCACGTTGGCTGCAGAAGGCGTCCGGCTGCACACATCCTGGTCTGTGCATTAGGGCAGCACGTGGGGGCCGTTTTTCTCGATGTAAACACAGCTTGTTCTCAGAGGAGATTAAAATTGTCAAATCTTCTCATGACACATTTGCTATGACTCACGGGCCTTCAAACACGGGAACAGTGAGACTATTATCTGCAGGCCTCTCAGGAAAGGCAAACACCTCAGAGGCATGCACTGGAATACCAGCCCTTCAGGACAGGACTCGACACGGTGCCTGCTGGGATGGGACTCAGCCCTGGGGGACTCAGCCTTGTGCAGGCACATCCCCAGTATGTGATGGGATCTGGATAGGAGAGGCTGAGTGGGTTTCTGGTTTCTGTAGGAACTGGAGCCCTCATATAGGCTGATGGGGTAAAGATACTCTACACCTATGTTTTAAACATGCATAACTAAAAATCTTATATAATTAAAGGTTAATATGTAAATTGACTGAAGGGCAGAACGACTGGTCACAATGACATTCACTGACCACCAGGAGGCAAACACTCAACGCAGGAGCTGCCCCCTGCTGCTCAGTACACTCCCACAGAGGGGGGCGCTGCTCAACCAGAAGCCGGGCTCACGGCTGGCGAGCATGTGTGACAGCACTAGGGTTGTCTGACTGGGAGCAGGCCTAAGTCGTCAGTTGGACAGCCCCTGTGGGCTCCTGGACTGCAAGAGGGCACAGGCTGGGCTGAGGGATCCTCCTAAGTTTACAAATTTTGTGCACCGGTCCTCTGGTATACAAATAAGAGGCTTAGCAAACATCTAAGAGCTCCTGGAAAATTATATAATGGATATCAAAGCAAATATTTTTTAAATTATGATATATATATACATATATATATGACATATTTATGTATCTTTATAACAAAAAGAGTTATAACAAAATCTAGAAAAGAGTAAATGTGTACAAGTAGAGAAAGTTTAAATGGCAGCATTGTTACAAAGGCACGTTCCAGGGGAAACAAGACTCAGGTAACCTTAACAAGTGACCCTAAACTCAAATAAGTGAGGAGTCTTTCTGTTGGACAAATATGAACTGGCTTCTTTACTGTAGAACTCCAAAATTAATTCCACACTCAACAAGTCCTCGATATACTCATCTTTATTAGGGATCTATAATTAGGGGATGAATATTTTGTGTAATTTCCTGGTGTTTTTACTTTTACAGGTAAATCATTTGTGGGGCTGTCATTTCATTCGTTTGCTTTAGGAAATGTTGGGCAAGCTAACCATGGGGCCCACAGCTGCTGATAAAGCTTCAGTCCATTAACCTGCCTCAGGTATGATGCAGACATTGGAATTACTAGTATTAACATCAAAGATGAATAAACTGCACCTTTCATGGGCTCACATGTGGACTGGAGGAGTGCAGAAAAAGTTGGTGAACTTGAAGGTATGTCAACCATCAAACTCCCCAAACTGCAAAGAATGAGAGAAGAAGAATTAAACCATAGCAAAAAACAACAAGAATGGAAAATCTAAGATCTCTGGGGTAATTTCAGAAGGTGTAAAATGTGACTATTCAGAATACAAAAAGGAGAACAAAGGAACTATCAGAAGAAAGTTTGAACTAATAATAGTTAATTTTAGAAATAACAAATTTCCAAAATCAACGACATTCACCAAAACAGAGATCCAGAAAGCTCAGCTGACACTAAGCATCATAATTATGAATAAATCTGTACCCGTGCATAACATTCAAACTGCAGAAAACCAAAGGCAAAGAGAAAATTAGAAGAAACACAGAGAAATGATTCACTATGTAGAGGAGCTGGATAAGCTTTACAGCCGACATCTCAGAAACCACGTAAGAAACAAAAAGTGTTGACAGAAGATACCTGCCCACTTGGAATCCCATACCCAGCAAAACTATCCTTCTAAGCCAAGCAGAAATAAAGACTCTCCGAGACCAACACAAATTATGAGAATTCACTGCCTGACCTCCTCTGCATAAAATGGTAAAAGAGGTTCTTCAAGATATAGAAAGAGATACAGGTCCAAATTCAGATCCCCACACAGAAAAGAAGGGTTTCAGAAAAATAGAAATGAAAATAAAATAGAGCATCTAATGTTTATTATGCCCAATTGCTCTAACAGATAATATGTTTAAAGTAAATTCTAAATTAACACCAGGAACAAAAACATTGGGTGGTCACTGCACCTGGGTAAGTGAAGCAGTTAATACCGGCTTCGTCAGGGATGGGAGGGAGGAACTGGGAGAGCGGTGTGGTCGGACACCTGTGGTAGTGTCACTCGAAAGTGGATGTACACTACTTCAACTTGTATATTGCAAACCCTTTACATATCTTTGAAAAAAATTTTAAAAAAGTATAACTGATATTCTAAGACAGGAGATCAAATATAATTATATAAAATTCTCAATTCAACTAGAGAAGAAATAAAACAGGAAGGAGCATAAAGAAATAAAGAACAAAGACTATTAGAAGAAAACAAATATGATTAGGTAGATATTAATCCTACTATATTATTATACACTAGAGGCCCGGTGCACGAAATTTGTGCATAGAGGGAGGGGGGGCCTCAGCCAAGCCAGCACCTTTTCACAGTCCGGGGTCCCTCAGGGGATGTCCAACTACATTTTTTAAAAATCACCCTGTACTTAATTTTCTTACTAACTCCTCCTTTTAAACCCCCTTCACTCTCACATTCTGTTTCTTCTTTTTATTTAACTATTTTCCTGGCCTCACCCCATTTTAGCATTCTTCTCTTTCCTGCTTTCTTTCCCTCCCTCCCTTTTAAACTCCCATGGCCCCTCTCCCTCCCTCCCTCCTCCCTTCTCTCCTATCATTCCCCATGTCTGTCTCCTTCTTACTCCTCCCACCCTGCCCCCCCCATTTGCCTTTCCCTTGAGAGCCTGAGCCCTGCCTCCCTCCCTCCTTCCCTATTATTACCCCCACCCCCCGCCCCCTGCCATGTTCACTGGTTTCTCTTTTGCACCTTCCCTTTTTCTCTCTGGAACCTGCTTCCAGCCCTGCCTGAGAGCACTTTGATATTAAAGCTTCCATTCAGGGGGCATTAACCCCCAGCCCAGGGCCCAGCCCCGGCCAGGCATTCACCGCCCCCCAACCCCACCCAAGCCTCCCAACTGCCATCCTCCTTCCATTCCCTGCTCGGAACACCCCAACTTCTAGTCAACAAAGTACACTGAATGTGCCACCAACCTAACCCTGGCCAGTGTCTTGGGGTCCAGCCCTTGGGGACAAAAGCGGTACCCTCCTTAGTGTCTGACTCTGCCCCAACTAAGCTGTGCCTCCCCTCCCTACGTGGGGCACCCGGCCCAGCAAGGGTGGCCAAGTCACATGCAGACTGGGAGCTGCTGCCGCAGAGCAGGAGTGCCTCTGCCCCGAAGGCCTCGGACTGTGCCGGGGGCCACACTCTCTTCCCACATCTGGGTGGGGCTCCCCGCTCCACACCGCCTGTGCCCTGCCCCTCGCCAGGCACAGCTGCTCTGCCCGCCCCTGCAGTCGCCAGCCCCTCTGGCGTGCAGCCCCGCATTTCCTTCCCTTTTTCATTCTTGTGTCTTTTTCTTGTTCCCTTTCTGTATTTCTGTTTCTCCTCTCAGCCTGTCTGCATGCAGGCCTGCCTTCCTCTCCCTTTCCTTTCTTATCCCCTCCTATCTTACCGTATCCTACCTACCCTGGGCTTCGCAGCTGCCTGAGCAGGGGGTGGGGATGCAGCCTGCTGAATGGTTGTTACATGATGGCATCCCGGATAATTTGCATATTCCTCTATTATTAGTATAGATGTGAATGGTCTAAGTATATTAAATTTTTAAAAGATTGTTAGAGTATATTAAAAAAACAAGGTTGGACTGTATATTGTATATAAGAAACCCACTTTAAATATAAACAGATAGATTCAAAGTGAAGAGCTGGAGAAAGATGCTAACACTAGTAAAATATTTCTGGAATAGGGATATTAATTTCAGACAAAGCAGAGTTCAGAGTAAGAAAGATTACTATGAATAAAGGGAAGTATTATATAATGATTGTGAAAGCCACAACCTGCATGGCTAGGGTTCAGGATCTGGAGAAGGGCCACACACAAATGAATACACTAGATAAGAAATATGAATTTGGAAATCACAGGGGGCCAGGCGGAGAACCTTTCTGTAGTGGAAAGGCTTCACTGGGGCCCAGGCCTTGTTAGCTTTTATTCAATTTTAGAATACACATCTTGCCCTTAGTCAAGCAGGCATTTCTGGTAGCAGACAGACTATCTTAAAGGTCAGTAAATATTAGTAAAGATTTACTTTGAGACTATTAGGTCAGGAAATTGCTTGAGACACCATTGTCTCGACAGAACAATTGGTGTATAGCTTTTAGCCCTTGCCAAAGCTCAAGGTGCATCAGCCTTCTGAGTTTCCTGTTTGCACTTTCATGATAGTGTAGACAATAGATAGCTTCCAGAAAATGGTAAAGAGATTAATCTCCAAGTAGAAGCATAGTCAAACCTTGAAAACATATGCTAAATGAAAGAGACAGTTATAAAAACCATATATTGTACCAGTATAATCTTTATATAAGATGGCCAAAATATGCAACTCAATAGGAACAGAAGTAGAGTAGCAGTTGCCTTGGGCTGGGAGATTTGGGGGCAAATGCAAGTGACTGGTATCAGGTACAAGTTTCTTTCTGGGGAATGTAAGTGTCTAATATTGATTTTTGGTCATAGCTGCACAATTCTTAGTATGCTAAGAACAATAAAATTATATGTTTTACTAGAGGCCCGGTGCATGAATTTATGCACCAGTGGGGTCCCTTGGCCTGGCCTGCGGGATCAGGCCGAAACTGGCTCTCCAACATCCCCCAAGGAGTCCAGATTGAGAGAGAGCACAGGCCAGGCCAAGGGACCCCACCAGTGCATGATTGGGGCTGGGGAGGAATACGGGAGGTTGGCCAGCGGGGAGGGGTTGGAGGAGGGCTCCAGGGCATGTCAGGCCTGTCTCGCTCAGTCCTGATTGGCCAGACCCCAGCAACAAGCTAACCTGCCAGTTGGAGCATCTGCTCCCTGGTGGTCAGTGCACATCATAGTGAGTGGTTGAGCAGCCTTAGCATATCATTAGCATATTATGCTTTGATTGGTTGAATGGGCCGACCAGATGACTGGACACTTAGCATATTAAGCTTTTATTATATAGGATGTGTGTGAGTTGATGGTATGTGAGCTACAGCTCAATAAAGCTGTTAAAAATAATAGAGAAAACTGGGTGTGACATGTAGAGAACTCCATGTGTCATATCCACATTTTTTCTGCAAATCTAAAACTCTGAGAATGAAATAAACAGCTCATTTAAAGAAACAGCAGCTCTAGTTCCTGCTTGGCAGCTCCCTCCTGCCTCCCCATGGAGTGGCAGTGATGGCGAGAAGCTCCGTGGAAACTGCCTTCTGCGTCCTCCCTCAGTCTTTCCCTGAAAAGAAGTTTCTCCCTCGGCGTTAACAACTCTGCACGCAGGTGGTGGGACTGTCACTGGGTGTCACTGCGTTGGTCTCTGAGACGGAGGACACCCGAGGGCAGTGTGCAGAAATCGGTAGTTAAGTGGCTATGTCTCTATTAATTATGCATCTGCACAGGTTAAAGGAGAGCAAACTGTGTAAAAGTGCACCATTCGGAAAATACTGTATCTGCACCTAATTTCCCGATGCTGTGTGAGCGGGAGCCAGGCACCGCTTCTAGCCGCAAATCACTCCCCTTGCTAATAGCCCTTCAGTACATCAGTGAAACTGTAAGAAGCCACAATTCTATTATATTTAAGCTAAAAAGCCACATGTAAGTAATAATATATATTTTTTCAGCTTGATCTTTTAATTTAATTGACTCCTCCAAACTGAGCAAGTGATTTGTCCCTGTGGCACCAGGGCCCCCGATATACCAGCTTCTCTGCTAACAGATGCAAGATTGGGCCTGGCCCATGTTGTTCAGTGGTTAGAGCTTAGGCCTGTGCACAGAAGGGTGGAGGGTTCAATTCCCGGTCAATTCACGTACCTGCGTTGCAGGTTCAGTCCCCAGCCCCAGTTGGGGCACGTGTGGGAGGCAACCAACCTATGTGTCTATCTCACATTGGTGCTTCTCTCTCTCTCTCTCTCTCTCTCTCTCTCTCTCTCTCTCTCTCTCTCTCTCTCCTCCCCCTCCCTTCCACTCTCTCTAAAAAACACAATGGAAAAAATATCCTTGGGTGAGGATTAACAAAAAAAATACAGACCAAGGCCTAAATACACCACCATCTTCCTGTTAAGGAGATGGATGCCACTGGTTCCTGTTTTGAAATCTCTCAGCTCCTATTCTTTGTTGGCCATTAAGAGCCAAATGCATTCTGGGAAAGCAGTCACATATGTGCTATTTTTCTATAAGGTAATGTTTTCTGTGAAAGAAGCTCCCCTTACACAAATTCCTGAGCTGTAACATCCTGCTCAAGTACATCCCGAGTGGAGGGGACGTAAGGTGGGGCAAACCTGTGGGTGTGCCCCAAAGCCCTGTTGGTTGGTCAGCCCTCGGATGCACAAAGGCCCAAAACCACAGAGGCAGCCCTGCTTCCCACTGACGCCTGGAGACCCCAACACAGTGGACAAGTGGGTGCTGCTTTTGAGAATTTTATTTTATTTATTTATTTTTAATATTTTTTATTGATTTCAGGGAGGAAGGGAGAGGGACAGAGAGATAGAAATATTAATGCGGAGAGTGAGGGTCATTGATTGGTTTCCTCCTGCACACCCCACACAGGATCAAGCCCGCAACCCAGGCATATGCTCTGACTGGGAATCAAACTGTCACCTCCTGGTTCATAGGTCGATGCTCAACCACTGGGCCACACCAGCCAGGCTGTTTTGGGGATTTTAAAGTGAGACCTTGTTGTCAAACATTTTGCTTTAGAGCAGCAGTTCTCAAGCTGTGGGTCGCGACCCCTTTGGCGGTCGAAGGACCCTTTCACAGGGGTCGCCTAAGACCATCCTGCATATCAGATATTTACATGACGATTCATAACAGTAGCAACATTACAGTAATGAAGTAGCAACGAAAATAATTTTATGGTTGGATCACAACATGAGGAACTGTATTTAAAGGGCCAGAAGGTTGAGAACCACTGCTTTAGAGGAAGATTACTGGAACTGACACAACATCTTCAATGTTTTAAAATGTGTGTCAATTCTAGAGGATACCACTCATATAGGCCACTTACATTTAACCTTGGAGTTGAAACACACCACATAAGTAGATCATGCCATTCATTCGTTCTTCACTAACTCATCCATTTAGTCATGTATGAGGCCAAAAAGAATGGAAACTAATCCTTCTTGGTTCAGGCCAGGGCGTGGCACCTGGGGAATTTTATAAGAATTAGTGCTTGACCTGGACCCTAAAGGATGTTTGGGAATTCAGTGATGAAGAGAGGGAACTACAGATCCAGGTCTATTTCATTCCACATATGAGCCCGTGGCTTTTCCTTCTCCACCTAAGGAGAAAGATGTTAAACCAGTTTAACAGACTCTCATGATTTCTGGAATGGTTTCCAAGGGCATGAATCGCTTTGGGCCTTCTTCCCTTTGTGTAAAAAAGCCATAATTTTCAGGTGTCTTACTGGTTCTGGGGACACGTGCCCCAGTAATCTCTGAAAGAGTCCCTATGACCCCTCCCCCAGCCTGGCCAGGGAGATGCACATCCAGAATTCCAAACAGCAGCCCCAAGCACACTCAGCAGGACAGACAGGCTGTGTTTCTGTGGGAAGTGGACTCACTAGAGGAATCTATATATATAAAAGGCTAATATGCAAAGTGTCCCCTTGGGAGTTTGACCAGGAGACCAGGAGTTCGATCACTCACTATAATGTGTGCGGATGACCGGAAGGTGGCTCAGAATGAAGGAAGGCCCCGGCTGGCAGCTGTAAGGCCCCAATTGGCCCTGATCTCTGGCCAGGCCTAGGGACCCTACCCGTGCATGAATTTCATGCACCGGGCCTCTAGTCATTTCATATTTGTGATTTTTAAAGAATGGGCTGCAGTCTGGCTTACGATTGATTGGCACTTCTGTGATAGAGGTCCCAAGTCCATCACACCAGAACCGGCTCGGTGCACACGATCTCTGTACACTGGGGCTTGGGGCTCCTGAATGGTTCAGAGCTGCAAACTCCAGGGACCCTGAAGATATAGGAAATGGAATTAAAAATTCACCTTGATGCTAGTTAAGTTACTATTTTCTCTTTTTAAAAAACTCAGATATTGCCTGGCTGGAGTGGCTCAGTTGGTTGGTCTTCCCATGCACCAAGAGGTCCCGGTTCAATTCCCGGTCAGGGCACATGCCAGGGTTGCAGGCTCAGTCCCCAGTAGGGGGTGTGCAGATGCAGATGAGTTTTGCTCTCATCTATGTTTCTATCTCTCTCTCCCTCTCTGTTCCTCTCTCTCTAAAATTAATAAAAACATATTTTAAAAAACAACCCCATATATTATCCTAATATATAAAAGGCCAGGGTTGTAACCACTGATCACTACCAAAGGCTGACCAACCTGGAAGTCCTTCAGTCAGTGCTGGGTTGCCATGGTGACCCAGTACTGACTGCCCAGGGGGCTGAGACCCAGAGAGAGAGGCAGGGTCTGATCCACAGCCTCAGTGGCAGCTGTTGATAAGTACTTGTCTCTCTCTATCTCTCCCTCTTTCTTTCTGAGCTTCACCAGAGGCTGAGCCTTTCTTTCTCTCCTGGCCTCTGCGGGGGCTGCTGTTCAGCCCTGCCTCTCTGATCAGGCCCAGAGATAGGCCTGTAGATGCTGACTGGCATAGGAACCAACCAATAAGAACCAAATCTGGGTGCTGTGGGGAGCCAATGGCTGCCTAGGAGGTGGAGCCTTTGACGCTGGCATAGAAAGCAACCAATCAGAAGCAAATTGGTCAGTAGGGGAGGGCAGTTGGGGGTGAGATCAGGCTGGCAGGGGAGGGCAGTTGGGGGCAACCAGGCTGGCAGGGGAGGGCAGTTAGGGGTGATCAGGCAGGCAGGCAGGTGAGCAGTTAGGAGCCAGTGGTCCCATATTGCGAGAGAGATGTCCAACTTCTGGTTGTGGGATCGGGCCTAAACTGGCAGTCAGACATCCCCCAAGGGGTCCCCAATTGGACAGGGTGCAGGCTGGGCTGAGGGAAACCCCCCCTCCGTGCACAAATTTTGTGCACTGGGCCTCTAGTCTATACATATAAAAGCCCAAGAGACTGGTTATGACCGGACGACCAGCTGGTAGCTATGATGTGCATTGACTACCAGGGGATGGATGCTCACTGTAGGAGCTGCCCCCTGGTGGTCAGTGTGCTCCTACAGCCAACTTCCTGGAGCTGGCCAACCTCCAGTGGTCCCTCTCCCCAGCCAGCCTGCCCCGATCAGTCCCGATTGGCCCCGATCACTGGCCAGGCCTAGGGACCTCACCCATGCACGAATTCATGCCCCAGGCCTCTAGTTTCAAATAACTTAAAAAATGTGATTTCTGAGAAAGGTTAGGGTTTTAGTTTTGTGTTTTCCTTGAGATCATGGAAGTGTTAGTCTCACCTGGCTGGTCCTCACCCCAGGGGGCCATAGGGTCCTCTACAACCCTCCTTTCCCCTTGCCCTGTCACCCACCCGCCCATGCTCTTCCTCTAACCAGGACATGCAGGAGCCTCAGGCTCACCCTCAGCCCCTCTCCTCCAGTCTAAGGAGTTTCAGGCTGTTAGAGCTTCTAGTTTTCACCACTCAGTTAACCTTTTATTAGTTAAGGTTTTCTCACCCAATGCACAGCTCTGTCCTCTCCCTGGAGAGCGTGTGTGCAGTGGTTATAGTGACATGGCCACGTGGTACCCTCCTCCACAAACACACCTTAACGTGGGTTTCTCCTAGGCTTCAACAACAACATCTAACACACCCTATGCACTTCCAGAGTCAAAACAATGGACTATAGAAACATTTTTTCTTTGTTTTTCACCTGTGTATCCCCTGAGGGTACAGTCCCCGGGCTAATGGGCATGAGGCCTTACAATCCTTTAAAATACACAGACACACAGATATTGTGTGTGGGAATGTGAAACAGAAGAGCCACTCCGAAAATTATTGAGTAGTTTCTGTAAAAACTAACCATGCATTACCATACGCCCCTGCAATTTCACCTGTAGACATTTACCCCAGAAAAATGAAATTGTGCATTGACCCAAAATCCTGTGTGAATGTTTACAACAGCTTTATCTGTATTGGCCAAAATGTGGAGACAACGTGGATGCCTCCGCATGGATGAATAGCTAAACAAACTGGTCCATGCAGACCATGGAACATAGACTATGCAGCAATTTAGACGAAGTCAGAAGTTGTGTTGAGTGAAAAAAGCTAAATGCCCATAGATTCCAGACTCCGTACTCCCATGTCTATGATGTCCCTAGGTGCCAGCAGCAGGAAGGGGAGATGTGAGTGGTTGGCAGCCACAGCCCGTGGGGGACTAGGAAAGGGATCCTGGCCACAGGAGAGGCTTTTGTGTTGACGGGCACGTTCTCTATCTATCTTGACGGCATCAATGACACCATCCCGAGTGTGACATTGTAAGTAGCTTTACAAGATGTGGCTGAAGGGTAGTAGAATACGTCGCCCCCAAATGCCGCCTTGGGATAAGGATCACTTTGACCTGAAGACAGTGGAGGGAAAACAGGTAGAATAAAAGCTCTCTGTCCTTGAATCTGTCTAAAAGGAGGACCTACGTATGTGCAACCAGGAAGGATAGGAGACAACCAGCGGGACAGCGCCAGACCTTCATCAGCCCAGGGATGGCCCTGGCGGAATTCACGTGCAAACTCTATCTCTAGCCCTTACCTTCCATTTGTTTTCCCATATACTTACCTTCCCACAACTCTCTGCCCCTGGAAACTCAAATTCCCTTTTCTTCGTCTTGCCCCTTCTTTAGAAAATATGTTGCTCTTTTGTTAAGATGCAAGAGAAGCCCAAGTTCTACCCACCCTTTTCGCTTGGTCCTCCCACGTGGATGCAGGAGGCTCATGTTAACGAGCTCTGTTTGCTTTCCCTTGTGAATCTGCCTCTTGTCAGTCTAAGCTGCAGGACCCCAGTCAATGGACCTGAGGTAGGTAGAGGAAATGATTTTTTTTTCTCCCTGCCTTTCCATTAGAAACACTGGGCAAAGAGTAGGTAGAATCTCTCTGTATTGGTTCTTACAATTGTATGTGGATCCGCGATTATCTCAAAATAAAGGTCAGTGAAAAAAATTGACAAAGTGTCTTCTAAAAGGAAATAGTGATTTTTCCTACCAGACAACAACTGAGAAGCTGAACTGTAAGATTACGTCAAACAGCTTAGTCTTCAAGGAATCACAGATACTTTCATATACAGCAAAGCCGTCTAAAAGTCGTCCTGAAAGTAAGTTCTAGCCAGCATAAAACTCTCTCCTGACAGACCCAGAGCTTCTCCACTCTGAACGGGACAGGTAACCACTAAGATCAATTCAAATCAGGTGTTAACCTCTGGTGTGAGATAGTGTTACCTCTCCCAGGGACTGTTCGCACTCACTTGTGAAGTTTGGAGTTAACCCCAATGAGAGTTTTAGTGCAACCACAGCAGGGAGACATCTGGCACCCCATGGATGTGACTGCCCCACTGCAGACCCACAGTCACTGCACCTGCAGTCTTCCCGGTCAGGGCACGGGGGTAATCACTATGTGATTACCGTGCTGGCTGGGTGTTTGTGTGTGTGCTGGGGGGAGGGGGGGAGGGGGGAGGGGGGGCTGTCGTTCCAGGTCTGACTAGAGGTGCCCAACCCAGGATATTGCTGAGATGCAATGGGAGTTGTTTTCGCTTCTATTTTTGAGTCTGTAACACCGTTTTCCCTGGTGCTGCTGTCTCCATCCCCCCTTCTAGGCTGGGTGTTCAGAACTGAGGACCTTGATTGTCTTTGATGTTTTCAAAGGCAGGAAAGGCTGCCTCGTTCAAGTGGCACTCCGGCTCCAGGTGAAGAATGGTCCTGATTTCTAGAGTGTCTATCAGAGGCAATTACACCCTAATTGACCCGTTTGGCATTAAAATGTCTCCTAACACTTGCTCCCATATTGGGAAATGAAGATATTATTTCTACTCTTCTACTCAAGCCTGTGTGCTTTGAGAGATCATCAATTCCAAACTTTTGGGCTGAAAAGAACCAGATGGTTGGTATATATATATTTTGCACAGTTGACATTTTCAAAATCAATATTTTAAGCCCAACACAGAGAACACAGAATCTTGCCTTTATTTCAACACAGGTTTGGTAAGGAGCCAATCTGTCCTGGGCACAGTGACAGGTGTTGGGTGTCAGTGGGGTCGGGGGATGGCACATGAAAAGACAAATGTTACACAACTCAACCCAACACACGGGGCGCTGCAGTGGTCATCCCCACCTCCTTGCCGACGGAGGACGGAGGTGCAATCATGAACAGTAATTCACGCAGGGAGATCACACTCCTCTTTAAAATCATTCGGGACCCGCTTTCCTCCCACATCGGTACGGCTTTGCTCATGTCCTTAGCTTGTGTTCATATTGGGGCACTTCCTTTTTAAGTTACTGTTTTAATTTGTGCCTTTAAAAATTCTAAATAATGGAGAAGCTCGCATGTACCAATACCTGCACGTGAGTGAGATGTTTGGCCTCACCGGCTCCATCCTGTCCAAGCCTCCTTTGTCCCTGTGGCCTCCAGCTAATAGCTCCCGCTCAGCATTACATGCTAAATACGAGAGGGGTTCTGCTTGTGGACTGAGTTTTACAAAAACAGCCCCTCACAAGAACACGCCTCTCCCAGGAGGTGAGGGAAGCGTGTACAAAAATAGTGATTGCTCATCAAATGTTTGCAGGAGCCTTGAGGCCAGACTCACCTCAACCAGAGTCAAGTGGCTAAGAACAAAGAGGTTTCATGTCTTCTTCCAACCCCTGCTGGTGCCCAGACGTCTGCGGTCATCAGTCACCTCTCAGTCCTGCCATTTCCTGCTTCCTGTGACATAAAAGAAGCCGGAGCCCTGTCCTTTCTGAAGATGGATTTGAGGACCAGGAGGACTCCCATCTTCTCAGCTGGTGCCTCCTCCATCAGTAAAGCTCTCCTTACTCCAGACTCTGACATTTTGAGTTGTGGACTCTCCAAGCATTAGGCACATGGACTTTGGTTCAGGGGCAGGCAGAGTTTTCACAAATGTTCACATTTACATATGGAAGAACAACAAATATTGATACATGCTTCTAACATTCTCACCTACTGAACCCTTTTCATTCTTTCTCCAGAAGTATCCAGAGTTCTGAAATGTATAGACATTTTCCTCTTTATGCTTCTTTCTCTATTTTTTACATGTGTATGTATCCGTGACATGTCATATTATTTTGCATGTTTTACACATAATTAAAATAAAGTGTGTCAGCCTGTATGTATCCTTTTGAACCTTACTTTTTCTCCCATGCTACATTATAATTTTTTTTTTTTATGTATTTACGCTGATGCATTTTAAGCGTTCTCCCCTGTAGTATTCCACTGTATACCATAATTGGTATTCATTTATCTTTTAAATTGTTTCCAATTTTTATATTATAAACCACGCAACAATAAATATATGTGCACACTGTCACCTTGTGAAAGTGTCAGCATTTGTAGGGTGTCATCTAGAAATGACTCACTTGAGTGCCTTTTCGGTGAACTGAGAGGGCAGCCCACCCGCGGCAGGCTATGTGAGTGGAAAAACAGACACCGTTGGTTTCATCCCAGGCACTGCAATCAGGACGAGCAACAGAAACATTTGCTTGTTTCCTTTTTTAAAAAACAATGAGATGTCAAAGGCAATTTGTAACCATAGCAATACAGAGATTATGCTGAGGAATCCAACCTTAATCATTCATTCAGTGATAATCTGTAAATGCAAACTGCTTAGCGTTTTTAAGTCTGAAAGTTCTTTACCCACCCTCACGCCCCAGGAACAGTGTGTCCGGTGTGGGTCACTACATATTTGTCTGAAGTTCTCACTCTTTTCCAGCTTCTCTTGTGCCCTATGAAAAAAAAATTCTTTTTTCATAATAAAGAAAGTTATTATTTCTTTTCACATAATCTTTTGTTCCTATGATTGCTTGGAGGTTCCCTCCGTGTCCCGGCTCCTGCTGCTTCTGCACCGTGAGAGTCAGTGGGATTTAGGGATTATGCTGTTCAGGATCACCGTGCTGGCTAACTGTGTGGGTTCCTGTGCTCCGCCTCTGGAAATGCCCCATGTGTCATCTCTCTGATTATGCTTCTCCTTCCTGCTCTTTGCTGACAATCTTACTAGATGTGTGTTTGAACCCACTCATTCTACCCTCCTGTTCTCACAATCCCTGCTTCTTATTTCTCACCCAGAAGTCCCTGTTACAGACAGTCTGGGAAACTGTCTAAGGTGGTGGTTTACTAAAAGGTGGGGATTAGTTACCAGTAACCAGAACATGGGAGACTTCAGCGGGCGGCGGAGTCTGGTCTGTGTGCCCTCTGAAGGGAGCCTGTGCACACTGAGCAATTGTGGACTTTGACAGTTAAGTAGTTGATATGCCCTGTTTAAGGCACCGGTGAAGGAAAGGAAGCCAAAGGCACAACTCCCAGATCTGACGAGAGGTTAAAGCACAGGGAATGGTGTCCCTCGCCCACCCCAGAGCAGAGGAGGGAGAACAGGCAGTGACATTCCACACGTACAAACCAACTCACGTTCTTTAGATCCAGGGTGCGTGGGAGCAGTTTAGCCAGTTCAGTTAAAGGCAATCGATTTTCAGGTTGGGTTTTTAAAAAACTTCAACCATATACTAATTTCAAAAGATACACCTAAGTGTAAGGTCTCAAAAGACTGACAGTGAGAGGAAGAAAGTGTGCACCCTGCAGACACCATGGTAGGAGCGCAGGCGCACGGAGAGGGTGAAGGGGAATACCAGAGTCCTGCACCTGAGTGCACCCAAGAGCACTCCTTCAAAATGAACAAAATAAACATCACCAGAAAACCAAGAGGAAGGCATCTGCAGTGATAGTGAGAAAAGCAACTTGCATCTCAACAAATCCAGGTAGTGCAACTGAACCTACAGAAGGGGTGTGGACACCTGTCCATCACAATTAGTGGAAGCCATGGGTAGTGAAGTCAACTCCTCAGGGACGCACCTTCTTTTCCAGCCCATGACCTGTGACCTGAGACCCAGAGGCAATGGCGCGCCACCGGGAGAGCTCAGATAAGTCTGTGCGCTCCCACCGCCATGTGGAGAGCTCCGCTGAAGAGGCGAGCCCTCAGCACGGCGCCTGTGCGCGATGTGAAGTGGTTGTGGCGGCGTTATGATAGTGCTGGTAAATAGCCCCATCGCACTGATGTTTCTTGCTTCTCTTCTGTGTTTAGCTGAGTTTCTTGGCTTTTCAGAACAGGCAAATCAATCAATCAAAATTCCCTAACAGCCTTTAGAGAACAGAGTTAAAAACTCAGACACAGCTCATTATTTTTGTGTGAAGACATCACAATGGGGTTCTCTTCAGATCGGAGATATCCCCCCACCTAGCGCTGGTGGCTGAATCCCCAGGCCTCCCCTCCGGGGATGAGCTCTTGCTAGAGACCAGCAGGCTGCCAGCGGGAAATGGTGCGGCTGTGGCACTGGATTGACTGAAGACAGTCTTACAGAGCGGCCTCCTGTCCGCTTTCTGTCTGGAAGGTCTTCCCTCCGGGCCATGCACAGGCGGGCAGCCTCCTGGGGGAGGAGCACCTATGAGCCAGGTGAGGGCCCTGCGCCTCCCTCCTGGGGCTTTGAGGCTCACCCCCCACCTACCCTCCCACAGCTCAGGCTGAGCCTCCCCTTGGAGTGGCCCATCTGGCTTCAGCACACACACCACCAGGAGGCTGGCTCTGCCCTGATTTCCAGGAGCTCCTCCTTCCTCCATGGCTCTGTACCCCCCTCTCCGTAGCGGTGGCTGAGCCCTCGGTCTTTCTTTGAGGCACCCTGTACCCGGCAGAAAGCCCCAACTTGGTGGGTGTGGACATACTTGTCCTCGTTAATGTTGCTGTAGGGTTCCCTGCTTCTAGGTTTATTGGCTCCTTTCCCTAAGAATGTGGTTAAGAGGGCAGATATTGGTGATTAAGCCTCCACTTTATCACGATGCCTCCCTGTTACTTTGTGATTAGATGTGGAAGTAGATTTAAAGCCAGACAGACAAGGAAGCAAACCCAAATGCCCTTACCCCCATCCCCCGGTGTTTCTGGGTTGGACAATGTGGCCCTTGTGTAGCTGAAGTGTAATCAGCGAGGCCCCTGAGTCCCGCGGAGATGGTTGCCGGCAGCCGAAAAAGGATTAGTTTTCCATTGTATAAGCTGGGTGCTCATTTAGAAGAAAAATGAAGTGCTTACTCTGAAACTACGTGTCATTAGGCAGATATTTTTGAGCATTTGAATCTGAGACATATTGTAAAAATTCTGTGCCCAGACACACCGCGTGGCATGGCGGCCGCTGCCTTCTGGTGTGGCCATCACAGGAGTTCTGTGTTTTCCTTTTTCCTTGAATTTTGGAAGTAAAGACAGAAGAGATTGCAGGAAAGTTCCCAATTTTCCATTACACGATACAGAAATCGATGGTAAGAGCAACATGTAAGTTGTATTCTGAAGAATGGCTTTCAATGAGGGGCGATTTGCCACGTGGGTGACACACGGTGAGGTGACATCTGGAGATGTCTCATGTCGCAACAGGGTGGGATGCGTCTGGCATCTCATGTAGAGACCAGGATGTGGCCGGACATTCTAAGATGCACAGAACAGCCCCTGCGCCCCAGTTATCCTGCTCCCCCGCCCCCCCGGCCCTATGTGAAGTGTGGAGGGTGAGGCACCCGGGTTAGAACCAGCTGCTCTGATTAGGTTTTCAGAGACGGAAAGATCCCCGAGAAACCATAGTCTCCCCGCCCCAGGTCAGGCAGGTGCCTTCACTCTGACCTGTCCCTGAGGACGGGTGGCCTCAGGCCTGCGCCGGGCCCTGGAGGGTGAGCATGCAGCTCTGGCCTTGGTCTTAGGCCACCGGACTCAGGGAGAGCGTCCAGGTTCCAACCAGGACGTGACCTGGTTGTGGAGAAAATGGCCTCGTCTCCTCAAGGTGCGGACGTGTCCCCTGTGACAGTTACCCACACCAATCAGGCGGGCCTTGTAGAAGGACCGCAGGGTCACAGCCGAGTGCTATGCTCCCTGGAAACCGCGCACCTGTCCAAGGCGACTTTCATTGCCAGGCTTTCAGAGACTTTCCATTTAGCAGGAGGTGTTTGAGCCTTCAAATCCTTTTTAAAAATATATATTTTTATTGATACCAGAGAGAGTGGGAGAGGGAGAGAGGGAGAGAGGGAGAGAGAGAGAGAAAGAGAGAGAGAGAGAGAGAGCGCGAAACATCAATGATGAGAGAAAATCGTCCTGCACGCCCCTCACTGGGGATCGGGCCCACAACCCTGGCATGTGCCTTGAACAGGAGTCGAACCTGGGACCTCCTGGTTCCTAGGTTGGCGCTCATCCACTGAGCCACGCCAGCGGGAAGGAGTGCCCACTGAAATTACTGCAGCACAAGAGCACATTCTTGGTAATTAAGAGCTAGAACTAATATTTTAAATGAAAATCAGGAATAACAAAGGATTGAGCAATGATGAGAATGGACACTTGTTGGTGAGAGGAGGTGCCCCGGGGACCCGAAGGCTGGGCTGTAGGGGGAGGTGCCCATTGTTGGCAGAGAAAGGAGCTGCTCTCACCCTCAGAGTCCTCCCTGGGTGTCTGGCCTCAGAGGAATCAGACTCCCACCTGCCGAGGCACCATCACCCCGGACCACCTGGCCAGGGACGGGCACCACCTGGTTGTCAGCCCCTGGTCCCCTACAAGGGAATGGTCTAAGTTGGTACCTGGTTTCCTTGATTTCCTTTACTTTGTTTAAAGAAAACCTTTACTTTGTTTATGACCAATTCCAGCATGTCATAATTTTAAGAGTTTCATCAAAAGGTTGATGAGACTTGGGGACTCAACAGGGTTGAGTCACACATGTAGTCACCTGTTGGGAATGGCTGAAGGCATTTCCCCAAACCTGAATAGGAAACTGATTGTGGCTGCCAGACAGTTAAAGGGCGTCTTAATCACATGTTATTGCCTCCTACTGGCCAAACACCTGAACAGCCGTAGGCTATTCCCCAAACTGACAATGCTTCTGTACCCTTGGAAACCTTACCCTTTGAAGTGTATTAGCTCCACCTTGCCTTAGGACAAATTGTGTTAATAAAAGCAGGGGTCCTAGACAAGGAGGGGTCTTCAGCTCCTTTAGCTGAATGTCCTCTGACCCCCAATGCCTTTCAAAATTATATCTCGTCTCCGGACTCTTATTAGTCTCTGGATTTCTATGTCATCTATGTGCAGCCTTTTCCAGATTCCTGAACCCTGCTTGATGCTGGGACAATAACCCCAGCAAAAACCATGATCTTTTTTTGAATTAGAGGAGAAAAGGGGACTTTGGGAGACTGGGACTGGGACGTGGGTGCGACCTCAGGGTCCTTTTATGTGGTTGTGACTGGAAGGCCAGAGGGTCCCAAGCGGAGGCCACGCCAGGCACCCGGGGAAGTGGCTGTGGCCGTCACTCACAGGCAGTGAGCAGGGCGTGGCGCCGCCTTCCCAGCCCGGGGTGCAGAGCGCCTCTCGGGTTTCGTGGTCATGTTCTCTCGGCTCGGGGAGAATCACTGGATTCTTTGGGATTGAACCTAAAGTCTTCATCTAAGCTTAGGAGTAAAGTGTAAACAGCTCCAGAGTGGAAACTGACAACCTGAAGAGAATGGGTGCTGGAGCCGCGCTGTCGCCTGCCGCTGGCGTGGTCTCTCCTCTCTCCCGGACCGCGGCCGAGCCTGCTGTGGGAGGAGGCACCACAGGCCTCTGAGCCTCGCGTGGAGTCACTGCTGAGTGTCAGGCCCGGCCCTGAGAGGAGCCCTTCCCACCGCTAATTCCTGAGTACAGAGGTGAGGCTGCTCTGCTCGCCGGCCTTGGCATTGGTGGGCACTCGGGGGGGGGGGGGGGAGGTGCGGGGGGAGGCCTGGCCCTTTCCATTGGAGGCCAGACAGCATGGCCCACTTTGCACCCCGGGGGCCGCGCTGAGGGCTGAAGAGTTGCACTTCAGGTGTGAAGTGGAGGCTGTGCTGTTAGCACCATCGGGGCTGCACAAGAACTCAGCAGGGCGGGCGGCTTGCGGTGTGCTGGCCTGGTCTCGGGAAGTGGGTGACGCTCCCGGCGAAGAAAGCCGGTGGCTTCCTGGACAGCAGCTCTGATGCGGGAAGTGCGGCCGAGTCGGGTCAGGTTCCGCCCGTTCACGCAGCGCTGGCTTTCACACCACGCGCTGTGGCTGGCGTGGTGGACACCGGCCCCGAGACGTGGTGCGGGCCTCCTTCCTGCGCAGGCCCCGCCGCGGGCTCAGGCTCGGCTCTGCACGGCTGTCCTCCGGTTGCGTGGGGAAGGCCGCCTCCAGGGCGCCAGCGGGAAGGGGTGGAGGTGTCGGCTGTAACCCTGTGCTGGCTCCCACAGCCTGACCCGGCTGCCAGGGCCCTGCTGTCGGGCAGTCAGAGACCAGTGCTGGCATCACTCACGTCAGAGGACTTTGGGCACCAACCTGACCTCTGTGCCCAGTATTCCGGACCGTTTGGGGGACCAATGACCTCACACCTCACAGGCGCTGTCAAGACCTAGAGGCGGCGGGGCTTGCTCACTGGAGGCGGTCCTTGCTTTCCCTCCCCCTCACCCCCAGTCTCTGGGCCCCTAAAGGGGGTCAGGAGGAACCGGACGGTCTTGCTGAGGGATTTGGACTGGGAGAGCCGGTGAGGGAGGACCAGGAGGGCCCTGGGCCCAGGGCTGCAGCACCTTCCAGGGCTCTGCCCTGCAGCCTGCACGGTCACCTTGCAGCCATCCGACAACCAGGAAGCAGGAAGTCAGCGGGCCTCCAACCTCAGACCTCAGAGGAGCAGAAACAGGCCTGGTCTCTCAGGAAGGCAGGGCCCAGCCCTTCTCCGCGGCCTGTGGGGTCTTGTGGCTGGGGAGGTGCTTGCCTCTGGGGAGCCTCATCTGTCCCCATGTAATGCCTGGAAGCTCCTGTGGCCCGAACATGCTGGCTGAGTGGCGTGGCCGCTGCAGCTGCCCCTGCCTTCACGGTGGACCCCGAGGCTGGCGTGGCGCTTGCTAACAGGAGCAGCGTCTCTGTGAAGCGAGGGTGGGAAGAAGTACAGCTCTCACCTCTGCTTTGCAACTGACCAGCCGGATGACCTCAGGTGGGTCCCAAGCTCAGATGCCCAAGGCCACGGCGTTCATGGGCCCTCACTGCCGGCTGCACGGCCACCTGCACACGCCCTGAGCGGACACCCTCGTAGTCCCCGTTTCGGAGAAAGGAATAACTCCTCAGTAAACACTCCTCTCTTATATTTATACTAATGATTCCATTCACGACACACTGAGGCCTTAGGGCCGCACTATCGCTTAGAGAGAAGTGTCGAATGACTAGTGATACTGGTGACAATTCAAGGACTTACGGGTGGTCCCCGTTACACATTCCTCTTTCCGCTGTGCCGCATGGCGAGGGAGCCTCCTCATGCCAGCAGCGTCCTCGTGCTCTGGAACGTGAACTTGCTGTCCAAGCCTCAGCCTGGGTCCAGGGTCCTGGGCCTGGCACGTGGACACTGGGCTGGAGAGTGTACTTTGCGGGGCTGCCATGAGCACTGTGGGATGGAGCCGTGTCTCTGGCCTCTGCCCACTAAACGCCAGTAGCAACAACCAAAATTCCCTTGTCAATTGTCCCCGGGAAGAGGGGTACATTCCCCCAGAGAACGGCTGCCTTTGAGCAATGACCATGAGCTCAGAGGAGGGAGCCTGGATGTGATGACAAATGTTTGCTTGCAGTTTTTCATTTCACATTTGTATCCCAACAGAGGTGTCATCGAAATATCGCACAATGACTTCGGACGCCTTTGGTTGTTCCCTTGTTTGTTTCGTTCCCTTAAGTGTGGCGTTCGGCCAGGGTGGAGGGTCAGGAACTGAGGTCCTCGGGTCCCTGGTGACCTGGGGAGGCACCTTTGCTTCCAGGGTGGTGCTGAGCAAGTCTGCCTCCTGTGGGGATGGCGGGGGGTGCGGGGGGGGGGGGCAGATGCTGCCCCTGATGGGATGTGAAGACGAAGACGTGGGATTTGATTATGGGCACCAAGCGGGTGCAGCGTGGATGACCTGAGACTCAAATGGAAGAACTGCTTCAGGGGGAAGAGGAGAGGTGCCTGCCCAGAGGCAGTGCGTGCGAGGGAACCACCGAGGCTGCTGGCCCGGCTGCTGCACCTTGTCTAGTTTTAACGTTCCCAGCATGCTTCCTGTTGGCCTCACGACCTGGCGACTGGGTCTGTGTCCTCTTCCCGACTGGAAGGTCCCTCATAGTCAAGCCACGAAAGGCCGGCATCCCCCTTGCATTTGGCCCTGGCAGCTGAACACGCACTGTGCTGGAAGGGGCTTCCCTGGGTTTGCAGCGGGAATGGTGGCTCCTGCATGTGCTCCTGCCCAGGCACGGACCCCGGAGCTGTGCGACGCTGACACCCAGGGGGCGGCGGGCCGGCAGCTGATCAGCAGAGCGCCTCACCAGTGCGCCTGCCTCGTGCTCTCCCACTGGCCTCATCTGTGGGACATTTTTAAAAAAATATATTTTATTGAGTTTTTACAAAGAGGAAGGGAGAGGGATAGAGAGTTAGAAACATCGATGAGAGAGAAGCATCGATCAGCCGCCTCCTGCACACCCCCTACTGGGGATGTGCCTGCAACCAAGGTACATGCCCTTGACCGGAATCGAACCCGGGACCCTTCAGTCCGCAGGCCGATGCTCTATCCAGTGAGCCAAACCGGCCAGGGCCACCTGTGGGACATTTTGTGTGCAGGTGCCCCCGGGGCCCAGGAAGGAAGACAGGAGGCTGGGTGCTGGCAGGAGGCAGCCAGCCCAGCCGGGCAGTGCACCTCAGCTGTTCCCGTTGGTGAGAAAATGCTGTGGGCGATCCAGGTCTGAGTCCCCGCGGAGCCGGCCCCGCCTGCGCCTCCAGTGCTTCCTTCACCTTCTCAGATCAACCCCAGCGACAGGCCCGCCCCGCGGAGCCCCGGCCACAGGTGGGTGAGCCATGTCACAGAAAGCAGCGTCTGGCTCCTCCTGGGACCGGAAGGCCAGGAGAGCAGGGTGTTCCTCTGTGGGGAGCAGCAGTGCGCAGGGCGTGAATGCCTGGGAGACTGGGTTTCGCAGAGGCCAGTTCTCCACTCATATTGCAACCTCCTCCCTCCCTCCCTCCCTCCTGCCTCTGCTGCACCCACAGGCCTGACTGCAGCCGGATCCCTCCGCTGGGGAACCGGGCTCAGCGCTGCTACCTGAGACTCGCCTCCCCCTCCATCCTTTCCTCACGGCGCCCCTCTCCTCCCCGCTGTAGTGAAACGCTGCAGCAGCAGCAGGCCTGTGACACACTCTTGTCTGGTTCTCAGCCTTTTCATTGTTTAACCTGCACCCACAGGAGAAGCGGCTGCTGCATCGCGGAGGAGACGGATCGCCTGCCGGGAAGGCAGGGGTTTCAAGGACCCAGGTCGGGGCTCGCTGGGCCTCACAGTTTCCACCGTGACCACCTGGGTCCTCATCAAGCCCAGGACCGCGGGGGGAAAGTGAAATGCTGGAGCGATCGATGCCTCTGTTTGGAGACCTTAAGTTCCGCTGAGAAAAGAAATAAAGAAAGGAATCCAACCAAGCACGTAACTGTCCCTGCATACTCGCCCAGAGAGCCAGCGCGGGGCTGTGACATTCACCAGGAGACGCCGGCCCTGCCGCTCCCCGTGGCTTTTTGTACCTGCTGACACCCGCCCATACACTCACGCCCCAGCTGCCGGCAGGGGTGAGTGGCTGCGTGTGCCACAGTGAGCCTAGGGGTGGAGAGCCGGGGGTGCCCTGTGCCTGCCCTGGGGGTCCCGGTAGCTGTTCCCCAGGACTAATAGGCTTCTCTGCTGAAGGACTGGGCCACAGCCCAGACCCAGGCTGCTGCTCCCCTGGTGCAGGCGCCCCGAATGCCTTTGGGAAGTGAAAGGGTTGGCATGGAGTAGGTGGAATGAGGGCTGGATGTGTAAAACAGGCAACTTGGAAAGAAAAGGGATGGAATGAGCTAGAAATTGGTGGTGGGAAATGGGCCAGTGAGGCAGATTCCTTGAGTTCAAAGATGAGAGCAAAGGAGTTATCTTTTTATGTTCATTTATTGCTAAATAAACTCAAAGTTTAAGCAGACACAGGATGTCTGCATCATCCCTTCCCAAATATCCAGTATTTACAAAGACAGGAAGAGTACAGTTGTAGGGAGAATCCTGGCATACATGTGAGTCGTAGGCCCAGTGCAGCAGCTCAGCGACATCAACACCACGTACCCGCAGGATGCCCGGAGTAGGAACTTGACTTCTGGATATTCTTCCCAATAATATGCATCCTCAATCCAGTCACTAGCAAATGTCAGGCAAACCCAAAAGGAGGTACTTTCTGCAAAATAAATGACCAATTTCTTCCAAAAGATGTAGAAAGATGGAGGAAGTGTTCCAAATTGGAAGAGATTAAGGAGACATGATACAATGTAGGATTGTGGAGTGGATCCCTGGGACAGAAAAGCACATCCGGGGAAAAGTGGGGACATTAAAATAAGTTCCGTGCTCTCGCTGGTGGTATTGCAACAAGAATGACCCCTTGGTGTGGGTCAGTGCTCATGGCTGTGAGGATCCCGCATGAGGGCAAGCACATGAAGGGCATGTGAGTTCTCTATATTAGTTTTGCAACCTCTCTAGGTCTAAAATTCTCTCAGAATGAAAATAACCACGAGAGAACAGAATCGCTGCTCAGAGGTGCCCCTAATCATACCCAAGGAAGTTTAAGACTTACACCACAAGACCCCTGGCCTTTCTCTGATTCCTCGTTTCCGTTTATTCATGCACGATGATGTCTGCAGGGTGCCCGAGGCCATGTGACCCCAGGCTACTGAAGTCTCATAAATAAATGATCACATAGATGCGGGGATGACGGTTCACTTCCTGTGGTGCAGGGATCTGTGTCCTTCACTGTAAATGCAGAACCGTGTCCTGTGACGTGAGGGTCTGCGTGGCTGAGGGCGACTGAAGGGCCATGATGGTCACTGAGACGGGCCCTTGAAGTGATGTGGGGCTGGGCACTCACCATTCTGGAGGGACCGTGCTGTTGGCAAGGAACGGAAGTCTGGTCAGGTGAGCTCCACAGCCTGTTGTACAGATAAAAGGCACCAGCTCTCATGTCCTTATCACAGGTTCCGTGAGGCCGGGTCTTTAGAGCTGAGGTGTGGCTGCAAGAATGGGCTGCAGTTCATGGCTCTGCCAGCCACCCTGCTGTGTGGAGGCCTCACTGCGGGGAGCTCCCTCGTTGAGAAAACATCGGTTCCTTGCTCGGCAAGCAAAGGGTATGTATTGGTCAACTATTGCCACAATGATGCTGTGTAACAAAGGACCCCATAACCGAAGAGCTTACAGCAACAGCCTTTCTTTCTCACTCATGTGTCCGCAGCCAACCACAGTGTAGCTGATCTAGACGGGGCTCAGGTTCAGGCTGTGAGTTCAGTCCAAGACTGATGCACGTGTGGACCGTTCTTCTCCGAGGCACCACGGCGCCGGCAGGGAGTGACAGTGGGACCCACCTATGGTAGCTCTGCTCTCACGCCTCTGTTGGCGTTACTGTCTGTCTTATGGCAACTGTGCTTTCCATTTGGGGAAATGCCCCACCCACTCCACATACAGCTGGCCACCAGTGGGGGTCTTCCAAGGGCACAAGCAATTAGAGGACCTCCTCCCAGCCATGG
This sequence comes from Myotis myotis, assembly GCF_014108235.1. Taxonomy (NCBI): domain Eukaryota; kingdom Metazoa; phylum Chordata; class Mammalia; order Chiroptera; family Vespertilionidae; genus Myotis; species Myotis myotis. The sequence goes on along the minus strand of NW_023416401.1, from coordinate 90,542,832 downwards.
CGGCGGGTTCAGAGGAGGGCACATAATGAAACCAGCGGCCACGGGTCTGAGAGCCAGGAATAAGGGTGAGCTGGGCCCACTCACCCTGCATGGCAAGAGCTCTTGTTAAATATTCAGGAATCCAGCAAGCCAGCTGTTAAACCATCCTTAGCTCTAAAGGATGGGGTTATTTGGAAACTGGCAAGTGCTAAAAATTCTGCCCCTCCCTTTTCCCCAGAGAGTTGATTTGTCAGGTCAACAGTCTGCTAACCGTCTGTTATTTGGTGAGTGGGTTGTATTCCTGTGCCCTCGTTTCGTCATTGGTGTGAAGGGGAAAGTAACAGCATGTATCTCATGGGGTGACCCTGAGCCCTTCGCAAGGTGAGGTGTGCATGGCACTCTCAGTACCGGCTCCATCCATGCTGGTTACTATGTGACTAAAAGCCAGCCAAGCCTGTGGGGGGACCTGCCCTGTTGTTGAGAGGCGCCAGGACAGTGCCCTCTGCAGTCCATCTGCAGCAGTGCAGACGGAGTGCACCAGGAAAGGCCAATTAGGTTGGCATTAGGGCCACAAGAAACAGCAGCCTAATTTAAAAGGAAGAGCTTTCAGGAAAATAGATTTTCTGCCTCTGTGGTTCCAGAAAACTCTCCCAATGCCCAGTGGTATTTATAATCGTAGTAACAAGAAAGAGCAGGGCCCAGACTGAAGTCTTTGTCATTAAGAAATCACGGGCAGGGATGCTGATGCAGCAGGCTCTTTAACAATGCCCGCCCACACGCGTGCTGGGGTGTGCAGGGGAGTCCACGTGCAGGGCCCCAGGCACTGGGAAGGTGATGGACAGGCACTGCAACGCCCACTCTGAATTCTTCGCCCTCGTGCCACTTGGTGATGGAGCCAGTAGGTAAACTTGTAGGTCCTCTGCCCCCAGCACTAGGCTTCTGGGGAGAGGATGGTCTTTGGTGTCTCGTGGGCACTGTGGGTGCTGCAGTGCACAGCTGCCCGGTGACCCTGACCTTGTGTTTCCTGGGATCCTTCCCAGTTAGGAAAGTGCTCTTGGGAAGAGCTAGTGGCCTTGCCTGGAGGGTGCCCCCCCCCCCCCCATAGCTCTGCCTGCTGCTGCAGGGTTCCTCTGGCACCCCCTTCCTCTGCAGAGCTCATTACAAAGGACAAATGCTTCTAAACTAACAAATGACACCATTTCTTCCCTGGCCCAAGTGTGAAAGGTACGGGTCGATGTGAGCTGCCGCAGTTCAGATTGATCCCAGTAAGCACCGGGCTGTGCTGGCCCATGGCACCGAGGCAGCTAAACTGGGCACCACTTACTCCTGTAACTGCATCTGCCACCTTCGCTGCCCACAGGGACAAGACGACCGGGTCTGTGACAAACATCTGAGGGTTCAGCTGCCAGCAGCATTGATCGATTTCAGAGCGCCTTCCCCAAATCGATGCCACTGCAGCCAGCACTTCGGGCTCTGGACTCAGGGAGTCGATGGTCTGACCCTCCCTCTAAGGTCAGGCCTTGGAGCCCTGGTGTCTGGGGAAGGTGCGCCCGCCCCCGCCCGCCCCCACAGCGCCTGCCTCTTGCAAAGTGCTTGCTTGCTGGGGGAGCTCCGCGGCGCCCTAGGAAGGACATTCAGGGACACGAGGACACTGCCGTCGGCTAATCTCTAATCTTCGTCTTCACTTGCTTATCACTGCGTGATTTACGTTGATGTCTAATGAGGTCCGCGTCTTCACACAGACGTCAAGCTGTGACCCAGCAAGGCGACACGATTTAGCTTCACTAAACAGCCCTCCGGTTTTTAAGCCCTTCATGCCACATAAATTAGACTGCATGGAGAAAGCTGGGTCCTGTGACTCCTACTTTTTCACAGGTACACTGTTTTGAAAATAAATTGCAAACCATCACTTAGAATGTGAAAGTGAATTTACATTGAGCAGCTTTCCTACTTCAAAGCCACGTGTGTGCACCTCTAAGAGGTGAGCCTCAGCCTCGGAACCTCCCACCCGAACCCCCTTAAGCCCAAAGTGCCCAGGTCGGTCCAAAGTGGCCAGAACCCTGCTGGCTATATCAACCCCCTTTTCAGAGCTGAATGTGTCTACATATTCAGCGACTTTATACGCGGGGCCACTGTTGTTCCGAAGCCTTTGTTTTCCTGGCATCGCAGTAGCGTCTGCATCTGCATTGAGCGGGTGCGGATGGTGCACAGACACCACATCTCAATGCCGTTCTCTGCAGATGAACAGGATGCTCGGCATGTAAAGAACTCAATTCCACGCTTCCATGAAGAATAAACACGTGCTTTTCCTTTCTGAAAGAGCGCTCTTTTTGCCTGTTGTGGCATCAACATTAGCACAAAGCGAACAGCTGAAAGGCACTCTGGGACAGCCTTTGATTTTAAAATGCTAATGCAGACCCCTCACTAAGTTGCTCCACACCCTGAACCATCGAAATTACTGACAATTCTAAGGGCTGGCTAACCAAGTGTCTGTCAGGGCAGTAAAATAAAAGACCGTAGTGGATGTCAAGCAAAAACACATTCCCCAAACTCATTTCCTCCGCTTCCCACAACTGCATCACGCTCATCATTGTTCGGCGGCAGACAGTGCGGAAGGGGAGACATTCAATAAATAAAGGGTAAATGGATTTTGCAATTACCAAATGTTAATAAAACACTACTCCTGTGAGGCAGCGGTCGGGAGGCCTGGGGACAGCAGGAGAGCACCGTGGCGCTAGGCTGGGCCCTCCCGGGTCTGCTGTCCTCACCGAACCATTGCAGAGGCTGAGCCTGGGTCTGAACCGGATCCCACTGTGGACTGAGGAGATGGGTCAGCCACTGCGCCAACTTGGCTGTCAACGCTCTGCAGGCACTGAATTGGGTGTCAGGTCTTAAATCGTTCTCCTGCCCGTTTTCTGCCCTATAGCTGTCCCTTCTCCAAGCTCCCCCGCCTGACCTTGAATGGAAAGGGAGCCTGTTTTGCTCTAACCAGTTTGGCTCAATGGATAGAGCGTTGGCCTATGGACTGAAGGGTCCCGGGTTCAATCCTGGTCAAGGGCACATGCCCAGGTTGCAGGCTCAATCCCCAGTAGGGAGCCTGTTTCATTGCTGGGGACCTGACACTCCCACTACAGGCGTCAAAACACTTTTCAAAGGCCCTGCTGATGGCCTGGACTTGTGTCCCCATTGCTGGTGCTGTCCTGTGGCAATTTAGTCTGGAAACACTTCCCTCGAGTCTCTGTGATGCTCTCAAAGTAGAACAGACTGTATGTTTTCTCGTGAACCTTCCGTACAGCAGCAGGCAGAGCTGGGACCGCCAGTGTGAGCACAGTGAGCACAGTGAGCACAGAGGCCCCTGACCTTCATGTGCCTGCTGCCCCGAGACCACACGAGACTGGCGTCTGCAACCCAGAGGCTGCTCCGAGCAGGTCCTCACTCAGGACATCATGTTGGCCGTGTCAGTGACCGGTGTCAGATGAAGGACTGAGCCTCAGAGCTGAGCTCCGCGTGCTCCCTGGCAGTCTGCCCCAGAGCCGCTTGCTGGCTCTCCCCAAGCCCCCCTCCCCGCTCCAAATGGGGGCCTTCCCACCACGCAGGGTCCCCAGGAGCCTTTGGCATTGGAGCATGAGCACTCCCTGGAGCCCGAGGGTGGGGGACAAGCCAAGTGACAAGTAGCCGGAGGAGGTAAGGAAGGGGCAGCGGGAGGGGATGGGGACCCACGTCGGGCAGTAAGTTACAGCTGTGGAGACCGGACAGCACAGGCAGAGGCTGCCAGTGACACTGGCCCCGGAAGGCTCTCCACCGGGCAGGTGGGAAGTGGATTTCCACAGCGAAAGGCCCGGGAGCCGTGGGAGGTCAGAAGGAGGAGGCAGCACTACTTCTGCACACGCCGCGACCGAATGTGTCTGAGAGCCGCCCTGATTGCAGCCATGAGAGCCAAGCTGTGCAGGCTGCCCGCCCCTTTCTCCTCTTCCTTCCCAGAGGGCTCTGGGGAGGAACAGCTTTCACCGCTCAGTTCTCTTTATGGACTATCCCTTTATTGCTCACTTGGTGTCAGGTATCATCCTAAGCACTTTATGAATTGGTATCAATGGGATTCCCATTTTGCAGATGGGGAGACTGAGGCACAGGTACATTGGTAACTTCACAACCTAGATCACAGAGCTGGGAGCATGGTGACCCTCCCACCCCCCAGTTTCCCTGGCCTGTGCCCTTAGCCACCTGCGGAAGCTGCCCCTTCTCCCCTGAGGGAAGGGCTCTCTCGGGAGCAGGGCTAGGCCCTGTGGAGCAGCACTGCTCACGGCCTCGGAGACGGAGAACATGGAAAAGCCTGGAGTCATATTTGAGTCTATAGACAAGGAGTTACCAGCCATGGAACTGGAGTAAATGCTCGATTCGGGAGTAGAACTTGTAATCAGGTCTCCAACCACTCTGAATCTCAAGGCGAGAGAATGACACAAATGCCGAGAGCAATGGTTTGGGATCTGACCTGGTTTCCCCTGCGCGTCTCCAGTGGGGAGGCCAGGAGCCCGCTCTCTGGGCACCCTGGCTGAGGTTAGGGACGGGGTTGCGTCCTCGGCAGACAGGGCATAACGAGGCCATTAGAAGCAGGGAAGGACTGTCCTGTCAGTGGGTGCTGATTAGTGTGCTCTCATCACCATCCGCATGGCCGGGCGGGCGAAACGGCCACAGGCCGCTGTGAGGGGACGCCAGGCGCCGCTCGGAGGAATCCTGCGCTGCATTAACGTCTGTTAGCAAACGTTTCATGGACTCGATGTGACACCACTTGTTCCTTCTCTTGCTTGAAGACCCCGTCCCACTGTTTCCAACATCACCTCCTAATTCCCACAGGCGCTGGTAGCGGGGAGAGCTGTGCACACAGTGGGCGCTCGGTACGTGTTTGCCAAGTGCTTTACTGATGGTCCTGTCGCTGAGAAGCTCAGAGGGCGAGCAGCTCATTACAGACAGCACAAGAGCTGCTTTAATAAGAAGTTCAGCCAGACCGGTGTGGCTCAGTGGATAGAGCGTCGGCCTGCGGACTGAGGGTCCCGGGTTCGATTCCGGTCAAGGGCATGTACCTTGGTTGCGGGCACATCCCCAGTAGGGAGTGTGCAGGAAGCAGCTGATCGATGTTTCTCTCTCATCGATGTTTCTAACTCTCTATCCCTCTCCCTTCTTCTCTGTAAAAAATCAATAAAATATATTAAAAAAAAAAAAAAAGAAGTTCCTCTCCGCCTGTGGGTCTGACTTTCAAAGATTTTACTTCAAGTAATGCATCTATTAAGCCAACAGCTGGTGTGGGCAGTACTTGTCCCAGCTCCGTGGAAGCCAGTCGGTCACGCACCCTGTTTGGGTTCCCAAGTTGTGTGGGTCTGTGTTGTTGTGTTTTAAGTTAGATCTTAAACAGCGAGAAGAAGGGGGGTGTCCATCTTCAAGCTCCCCCCACATTTCCTCCACCCAATCCTGAGTTCCCAAGTTGACTCTGCTCACTGGCTCCCACTGCCCACGTGACCTCCCACAACATGCGTGGGCCACACGCACACACGCATGAGCTTTCCTCCTGCTTCATCGGTGGATCTGTGACGATGCGGCAGGATTCTGTCTGACCTACCAACTGAGGATGTTTTTAACCCCTTTTTAGACCTTATTTAGCCATAGAGTTTTAGGTTTACAGAACGATTGAGCAGACGGATCATGAGAGTTCTGTCAGCCGCCGCCTCCAGCCCGGTGCACACCTGTCAGCACCTTGCATTGCTGTGGTGCGTTTTCCGCACCTATGGGCCATGCTGATGCACCTTGTCCAGCAGGGCCCGTGTTCACGGGAAGCCGCTCGGTGCAGGGCCTTCTGCAGATGTGACCCTGCAGGGTGGCGCGCCCACCGTGCAGCCTCCTGCAGAAGAACCTCGCAAGCCCAGCACCTGTGTCCACTTCATCAAGAAGCCAAGGGACCAGCACAGTCCCTGCAGGTGAGCAGCAGCGAGGTTCACACTGCTGGGCCCGTCGGCCACTCTGCACAGTGTCATGGCTGCTTTCCTTCCACAGAGCTGATTCATTGCCACGGAGGCCACGTGGCCGGCAAAGCCAGAAACGCACCATCCAGCCCTTTCTAGGAAGAGCTTGCTGCCCTCTGGTCAAGACCATCAGTCTGGAAGGTCTCAGCTGGCACCTCTGCGCACCCAGGGAATCTGATCGCAGTAGGCTTCAGCTACATCCTGATTTAAAATGCTCTCAGAAATGTTCGCGGCATTTCCAGCTTCCGTACGGGGCTCTGGTATCCCTTCTGCCACTGGGCTGGTGGGTCTTTTATCAGTTATGTCTTGGTATTTTCTCAGATGGCGAGTCTCTGACAAGAGTTATGCAGCACAGGACACCTCTAGCAAAGGACTGGCCCTGCCCAGTCCTGGGAAGTGAGCTCTGGGCTGTGCAGTGTCCTGCCTCACAGGAGGGTCCACTTCCCAGGGCCTGGGGCACACCAGATAGTCTATGCCGACCGTGGGATGGGTGCTGGCCTCGACCCACAGTGTGTCAGCTTGACCTCTGGAGACACTGGAGACGTCAGAAGGTGCAAACCTGGTGAGTTTTCTTTATTGCTGGTTTGTTTTTCACGATGTTAACGTCCAACGCTTCCAGGAGTCCTCAGATACGGTCATTTGCAGTCCTTCTGGTAAAGGTGCATCTTGACTGAGGGGCACAGAAGGACCATTTCATGAGAGGATCTGGAAGTTCACACTCCAGCTTTGTGAAGGTGAGATAAAAATACAGCTTTCTGTTCCAATCAGGACTGGAAGTTACAATGAACTGATATCTGGTCACTGTGACCCGTGAAACTTGCCTCTTTATGTACAATTTACTTTTTTCCCACTGAAAATACCTTTTCTTTTAAAAACCTGGAAAATGCAAAAGAAACAGGAGAACGGATACTCACCCAGCATCCTGGAGGCAGATGCGTGGACATCACAGTAGGGCGCGTTTTGCCCTGAGCGATAGGAATCCAGTCATTTTTAAAATGTTGACCAGAACTCAGTGGACACGTGGGTTGTCCGCAGGCCTGGCTGCAGTGTCAGCATCCCTGGGGCGGGTGAGCTCAATGGTTCCAGTCTCTGATGATTTAGTCTTGCATTGTTAAGGTACCCCTTGCTGAGCCTGAAGTAGACAGGTGTGCACTTCTTTGCAGGAAATGTGTCTGGTGGCCTATCTAATGGTCGCATGGATGTCGGAGGCTGTGTGTCACCCAGTCCGGGAAGCCTGCTTTCCTTCAGAAGCTGCCCTGCTGCTCTTCTCCTTCGGGCAGGAGTGTGTCGGTGGGAGAGCCACCTGAGACCACACACATTTGTGTTTTATGCAACTATACTGTCTGCTTCTGAATATGTCCTCTGCTTTTATCTTTATTTTGTCATTTTAAAATGCTCTCCTACATGAGTCTAAGCTTGGCCTGTTATGATGATCTTCCCTGGGACTCAGAGGACCCGTGTCTCTTGCATTCACAGATCTGTATTGTGTCTGCAGCAATTTTTCTATAATTATGTCATTGATGATTAATTGTGTTTTGATAGTTATGATATTTGCATTAGAAAGATCTATAATTCTCCACATTGGTTTTCTTGTCTATAATGATCCATTTTATAATCTCTTCAACCTTTTCCCCAGCATTGTGTGACAGTGTCTCAAATTCTCCATTTCTCTCTGTGATTGTCTTAGTAGGGACTTGAGAAGGCTGCTGACCAACCACCAGCTCACACCCTGAGCATCCCAGTAATAAACACTCAGCTTACTGTGAAAAGACAGACTGCTTCCCTTACGCCAAATATACAGCATCTATCACATGACATACGGCACCTACTCAACCTACAGCTATGCATCAATCCCCTCTACATGCTAGTTCTTGAGACAGAGAACAGAACACCACGTCCTGATCCCCTGGGGGAGACTGAGGATGAGCAAAAGCAGTAAGTAATTGGAGTGTAGGAGAGGGTGCTAAGGACTTCGGCACAAAAGGAAGAAGGAAGAGGAACTAAGGCTCGGGTGGGGAGGAGGTGCCCACACCCGGGCCTGTGTGCAGGTTGCTGAGCTGTAAGCTTGTGTTCCTCTTTGTCCATGTTCAGCTATGGACACTCGGAGCCCACCCGGACGCCCTGTGTGATAAGTTTCACCTACGACCTACGGGTAGGAAAGATGTGTGTGTGTGGCAGCATGGTGCCTTTTCACGGAAATGCAGCATTTGTGTGGTAACCATGCACTGGTTCCAGGGCAGTGGTAAACGCGCATTTCTGGCTCCAGGGCTACGACCAGACATTCACCTACGACCAGACATTTCAGGCGAACCAGTCACTTAGAATTTGCTAGTTGGAGACCCTGGCAAAGTGATGGCGTTCTAGCAAGTCTTCCCTGGCCTGCTGCCACCTCTGCGCCGTCCCTTCCAACTCCCACCTGCAGGGATTTGCTGAGATGGGAATTTGCTTCTCATGTTCTAGACAATGTGACGAAACCAGAAAACTGTCCCACCCAGACGGTTTCTGCCTTGGAGCCCCTGAGCGCCACTGTCCTCCCCGCAGGGGGACTGACTGGGGTGAGTCCTGTGCACCAGGTGAGCTCACCGCCTCCCAGAAGTGAAAGCAGGGCTGCCTGCCCCGCCCTCCCCAGCCAGGGACTACAGAGGAAAGGCAGTAACAACAAGAACAACTTCCCATGGTTCCTGTACACGAGTCCTTTCCCCATGGGGAGGGCAGAAGGAAGAACAACCCCACCCCGCAAGTGTGAACATCCTCATGCCCAGAACCAGCTCACCTGACCCAGGAGAGGATCTTTGCAGGTGTGATTCAGTGCCAGATATTGAAATGGAGGTGTGGACCGGCCTGCATTATGAGGATGGGCCTAAAGTCTTCACCAGGGTCCTTCAGTGCAAGAGAGAGGCAGGCAGAGGAGGAGGAGCGCGAGAGCGGCCATCGTGGCTGTGAGGATGAGGCGGGGCCAGGCGCTCCCAGTGAGAGGTCAGAGTCCTGGCCCAGCCCCGGAGCCGGAAATGCGCGTTTACCGCTGCCCTGGAGCCAGTGCATGGTTACCACACAAATGCTGCATTTCCGTGAAAAGGCACCATGCTGCCACACACACATCTTTCCTACCCGTCAGTCCGCATTGCAGCCCAAGGCCTGCACCAGCTCCAAGAAACGTGTTAAAAAAAGTCAGGGTAATAATTTGGGGTGAAAACTAGAGCGGGAAGCACCTTGTTCAGACTCCCTGCTGCTCATGGATGCCATTGCCCAACGAGGTGCCATCACCACTGGCTTACCTGTTGGCCCCACTCTTCCACCCAAGAGAACAGGTACCCAGAGCGCTTCCCCCCGCCCCGCCGCCCCCGGTTACCATGACCGCCGTCCTTTCTCTGCAGAGGTGACCTTCTGTGGCCCGGGAGCAACAAACGGCTGCACAGGGGGATTAAATCTGCCCCAGTGGAATGATTTATGCTCCAATAAAGCCAAACAAAACCTAATTGGGTAGGATGAGACCACCCAAAATTATGTTCATGATGAAAAACAGAACGAGGACTAATTACCCCAGCACACTGTTCCATTAGCTGTAACTCCACAGTCAATTAGTACTCTGCTTAATTGTACAATTAATGGACATATAAATTAAATTCATAGTTTATTTCTACCACTAAATTACTTATTTGAATTGCCTCTCTTTGGAAAAAAAGTGGAGACTCAATGCATCCATTATTAAAATGACTGGGTAACGGGCATTCTGGGCACGCCTTAATTGTAAAACAATTACTCCGAGAGGAGGCCGGATGCTGCTTGTGTTATTGGGAGCTGAAGAACTTAATTTGCTCTGATCAAATGAACAGGTAATGGTTCCATTGAGTGACACATGGTTCTCCTGGAAGATTTCAGCTTCTATCAGCAGATCCCACACCACCCAGGGCTGTGAAGGCGGCAGGTGAGGGGCAGGGGCTTGAGCTGACCTATGGGGAGCACAGCGAGAATCCACGGGGTACACCCCACTCTTAGAAGGTGGGTGGGGTGAGATTGCTGATGAAGAGATACCAGGGCTGCCTGCCCCGCCCTCCACAGCCAGGAACGACAGAGGAAAGGCAGTAACAACCAGAACCACTTCCCACGGTTCCGGTACACGATCAGCTTCCCCTGAAGGTCCACAGGCGGAGGGCACTCATTTATGCTCACACGCAAGACACCCCCCAGCAGACACGTTGCCATCTCATCCTTGCCCCGGTGAGCCTCCAGGGGCACCGCCATGCGTCTGCAGCACTGGCTCCTCCCCGGGGAAGCACGGAAACCTTTGACACTCCGAGGTGAAGTGGTGTCCTGGTGTGGGAAGGAGGGTGGTCTGCCCCCTTGGGCTGCATAGGCAGACGGCCTCCAGTCTTGCAGCATCAGTGAGGTGGCTGATTCATCGGTGCTGCTATAACAGACCCTGCTTGCTCCCCAGGCAACACCTGCCGGCCCAGGACACACACAGCGCCCACCCCTTCCTCCAGTGCTCCGCCAGGAGGGCGGCCCTTCAGCAAGGTCCCTCAGGTATGGTTTCTGGCCCGGCTGCCTCCAGCTCTCTACCACAGACACTCCCCTGTGCTTAGGCTCCCACTGGGACTCCCACTTCATCAATCAGGTCCTTGCCACACTCCCCTGTGGAATTATGCATCTGGGGCGACTGCTTGGGTTTGAATTCCAGCTCTGGCTCTGTCTGTGCATGTGACCTTGGGCAAGGCAGTCTGTCTGTGCCTGGCTCCATCCAGTGACATGGAGATGACTGCATTTCCCCAGGGGCCCTGTCACATTAAGGAGCAGGTACTCGACAGAACTGTCCCTGTCACTAGGATGCATTAGACTCTGCAGACATTACATGTAAGTGGTGTCAGAAAGCAGAAGTCCCATCCAACCAAACGACCAAGGTGACTGATACAAGCCAGGTGCTGGGAGCTTGGATTTCGCGGGCGTGTGGAGGAAGGGCACTGGGAAGCCACCTGCTGCAACCCAGTCCTCCTGAGATGTGCTCAGCCCGCTGTGAGCACTGGGTCTGTTTTTCATGTTAGAACACAGCCCGCACCATCAGATACAAGCAGAACAATAGGCCTGGGCTCACTGGCCAGCGCCACCTGTGTGTACACAGGGCACCCAGGTGCTCTGAGAGTGGGAGCGGGCTGGGAGCAAACGCTGTCACCAGTGTCTATGGACAAGCGTCACAGGAAAAACTGCACCAGACCAAGTTCAACAGCAAGACAAGACTCAAGACTACTGCAGGGGCCGGCCTCCCCGCCCGGGCAGCAGTGAGGGTGCTTGAGCGCGGGGGAGAGCAGTGAGCCGAGGATGCCATGGGAGGTGACAGTGGGACGGCAGAGTGCTGACATTCTGAGCTTGCCCTGCTCTTCTGTGAGGTGTTTGCTAGCTGGCACCTTCCTCCTCTCCTGCTGAGGATGGAAAGTGCTGCCTCCTTTCCTTCTGTTTCCCTTTTGAAGAGGTGGCTCCTCAGGCCCTGAGAAAGGTGTTTCCTGGTTGCAAAAGGCCTGCAACGGGCTGAGGAGGGAGGGGAGCCTGCATCCATTTCAAAGGTTCTGGGGGAGTGTAGAGCCGCTGGTTTTCTAAGGCAGCGCCTGAAGCACCGGAGGTGGGAAGCTGGAGCCCAGGACCTTGCCGCTGGGTCACTCGGGCTGCCTGGCTGGCTGCAGGCTGCTGGCCCGGACACGAGCTGCCCTCCTCCTGCAGCCTGCCTGGTGGCCATGATGACATTCATCTCCCCTGCAATCAAGCTCCCGCCCTTCGTGCCTGAATCCAGAATTTCGGCAAAAACACAGCCTGTGCCATCCAGGGCCTTGTCAGCTGTCTCTCAATAACCTGAGGGCCAGGGTGTTATTGACACTTGAATTTAACCCCAATCATAGTGGGATAAACGGCCTGCCATCCGCAATCCTTATTTATGGAGCTTTGCATGATCCATGGAATCTAGGCCCCCCCACCTCTGAAGGCTGAAGTATGGGGCAGCGGCTCACACCTCTGTGACCTGATCCATGTCCCCTTCCTGCCCTGTGGTGCTGCCTCTCGGGGTCCCACCAAAGCCAAGCAGGCGAGCACAGGCCTTTCTGGGTCCTTCGCAGCCTCCCTCCCAGGGCTTTTGGTTCTGCCCAGCGATGCTCCTCCCTTTGCCTCGATGCACATTTCTGGGGCGTCTCCTCTGTGTTTTAAAGTACACCGAGCTTTAGGACGCAGCGTGCTGACCCGAGGGAGCACGCCAGGCACCTGCCTCAGGGAGCTCATCACCCAGGCGGGCTCAGGCGCCTGGGCAGCACGCAGGTGTGGAGGGTCACATTGGCTTGCAGAGTGTGGGGGGAAGGGGCGTCACCCAGAAGGATCTGAGACAGACCCCCCTTCACCCCCCAAGCGTGGGTTCTATTTGGAAATGGGGCGGGTGGAGGTGTGAGAAGTGGTGGCAGTGACGGGGCAGGTGGAACTCAGGCACCAGCCAGGACCCCTGGGTGGCCTGGGCTGCGAGAGCACTTCCCAGGGAAGCAGGGCGGCTTGCTAGGAGGCGCCTGCCCTTCGTAGCTGCCCTGGAGCTTTGCTCATTAATAATTGAAACCTTGGCCCCACCTGGGAAGCGTGGAAACCACCTAAGGCAGTGGTTCTCAGCCTTGGCTGCACATTAGAATCACCTGGGAATCTTTTTAAAATCCTGATTTCTGGGCCTCATCCTCCGGAAATTCTGTTTCTTTGTTCTGGGGTGGGGCCACAACATTAGTAACAAAGAAGCAGAATTTCCGGAGGATGAGGCCCAGAAATCAGGATTTTAAAAAGATTCCCAGGTGATTCTAATGTGCAGCCAAGGTTGAGAACCACTGATAAGGGCTACGTGGAAGCTTGGTTGATGATAAAGCAAAGTGCGCGTGGTTTGGAGAAAGCAGGTGATCTGTGGTGAGTAAGGACCTGTAGGTGGATGTCGAGTGTCCCTGGCCCTCACAGGAGAGCCTCCGATCACAATGGAGGGGCCGGCCTGTCACCGGGCACAGCCCTACCCAGGCCCTGCGGACGGGATGGGAGGGGAGGGGAGGGGAGGAGAGGGCAGGGGAGGGGAGGGGAGGGGGGCTAGGACAATCAGTGTGCTGGCCCCTGAGTCCGCCCTGGCCTGGGACTCCTCCAGCGGCTCCTGCAGGGAGCCCAGCACCACCTTTGCTCACCTTGAGTTGCTGCTTTCTCATCGTCGGGTGGTTTCAGGTCCCGTCTCAATGTCCCCTTCACCTTTCATGGACGTTTCATCCCATTGCTCCTCATGAGGTTTACATGCCAGGGCAAGGCTTTCTCTGAGAAAACAGGAAACCACACACACAGTGCCCGTCGGGAGCACGCCTCGCTGGGGCGGGTTCACCTGAGGTCACGGGCTCGGCGGCCGGAGCCGCTCTCAGGTCCCGGACGGGTGCTCAGCCGCAGGGTTCCGCTGCAATGCTTCCCGCTCCGCATTTTAAAAGTAAGACCTAATACTTTAAGACTTGGAATTACTTATAACAGCCTGACATTTTGGGAGGATTAATAAAGAAAAAAAGTACTTAGCATTTTGCAATATTGGAGGCTTTACTGACTTCTGAGATTGAGTGCATTAACAACTAGTGGGATATAAATCTGACATCCTTTCATTGTGGTGAAGCTGGCTGTTGTGACTCAAGGCCAATGTTCTGAGCAGACACAGAGCCCCCGGGAGGTGGTGGCCAATGACCCTGTAGTCACACGCACTTCCCGCCTGGACAAGGTGGTGACAGGCACAGTGTTGGCGAGCGGCTGCTGTTACGACACCACCTTAGTGTATATTCCCCTCGTTATGGCAGCTTCCCCAGGTGGGAGTTGGGGTGCCTTCTTTCCTGTCTAGGAGCCTGGACTCAACTATGCCATGTCCCTGAGTGCCCACCTACCCCCCGCCTGCGGAAGCCCGCCAGGTCCCCCTGGCTGTGGCCCAGAGCAGCCGGCACCAAGGCCGACGGGCCTTAGCTATGCAAGAGCCCGACTTTAGCTGGGACGAGTCCCCTCCCTCCCCATCCACTCAGCCTCTGGGATGAGGTGGCCAGGAGGCCATTGAAAGGTATAATGTTCCTACTAATATCCGGGTCCCTTACTCTACGGCTCACCGGTGGTCTTCTTAGCAAACGGAGAATCCGTCTTTCCCAGTGCTCAGTCCCAAGATCTTAAGGGGTCCTCACTCCCCTCTTCCTTTGCACCCCAAGCCCAAGCAGTAGCAGATCCTATCCTTCAGAGTATGCCCAGCAGGGACCGCTTCGCCCACCCCACTGCTGCTTCCGCGGGGCCAACCGGCTCCTCTCCTGACTCCACAGCGGCCATTCCTGCTCGCTCTCTGCCAACGCGGCCATGGGCCCTTTCAGAGCACAAGTGCCCTGGTCGCCTCCGCCCAGAGCGCCAGCACCTTTGGGCCTCACCCAGGTGAAACCCAGGCCCCTCGCCCGCAGCCGGCATGCCAATGCCACTGTTACTCGGGCCATGGGATCAGCTGTTCCGCCTCTTTCCGCCGCAACAGGAAACCACCTGTGGATACTCCCAGAGCAGCATCTTCTAAACCCCCTGAAACATCTGCGAATGGTAATTATTGATGGGGCCCCGAGAGCAGTCCTCGAATAGAAGTGTAGGCTTAAGACCCAGAAGGTTCTCACAGGTGGTTCATTACTTGAAGAAATGATAAAAAAGGGATTCATATTCACTTTGATTTAAAAACAAATTAGAAAAATCTGCTTACGCCTAAGTTAGTGAGCATGGGATATATCAACCGAAATAACTTTTACGCTGTGCGCTCTGTTATAAAAGAAGACGCGTCCCCACCTGCTCTGCAGACCGCGCTCGGGGGCTGCGTGGAAGCACCTCGCCGTAACATGGCAGCCTGTTGTGGGTCTCACTCCCCGGGAGGTGAGGATCGAGTCTGCTTCTGCGTCTCGCTTCATTACAGCGGCGCGTGAACCTCCTGCTTCTCCACTCACGATGGGCGAGGAATAAAACCTGTGAGCTGCACGTTCAGAGGATTCAGAGCAGCAGATCCTGCACAGTCATGCGGACACGCTCATCCATCGGCCGCCCTGATGTCTGAGAAACCGAGGTTGTGCCGGCTTCTCTCCATCCTCGTTCTCACTTGGGAAGTTCTGGGCGGTCTGAGAAGTCGAGCTTCCCGGTTGTTGTCATTTCTGTTTTGACGAAGCTGCCTGCTTCCAGCCATGGTCTTTGGGAGCCAGTTTGTGGAGTATAAAGATTGCACAGGTAGATGTTAAACTACTCAGGCAAAGTACACCCCAGAGCAGTGGCCAATCGGAGGCAACACCAGCCTGAGGGCAGTGGGTGGAAGACCACCCGGCATGGCAGCTCCCACCGTGGGCGATCGGGGGGCTGGGTGTGGCCATGGGAGCCTGGTCCAAATCCAAATCTTGGTTCTGCTCCTTAGCGGCTGTGTGCCAGGGCAGGTGCTAGCACCGCTGGGCTCTGCCGCATGCCTGTAACGCCTTAACCGGTTAAAGGTGACGTGACGGCGGCATAGACTGGTGCCCGGGGTGAGCCCTGTGTGAGCGTGAGGCTGTTTCTCTAACACAGATTACCACGCAGCCGCGGACCAGCTTCAGCACCTGCCTGCTGAGGGCTGCCAGAGACCCGTCGGCTGTGGCAAACATGCAGCCAGGAGAGGCACTGGGAAGGAGGCCTCTGTGCAGGAGCCGGGGCTTCTGGAGCAGAGAGCGCCCCCCGCCCCGCCCCCCCCAACACACACACAGGCCTTGGGAGACCCCCTTGCAAGGCTCCCTGCAGGTGCGTGCTCTGCGCGGGCTCAGGCACCACCGGCACTGAGGCCCCAGGCCCAGGGACACCAGGCAGGACACGAAAGAACACGTGGCTCAACCTGCTGCTGTCGACTGAGGGCGACTCCCCACCCAGGCGGTGCCTGGCAGTGTCTGGGGCACTTTTGGTTGTCACACCTGCCGGGTGGGTGCTACTGAGCCCCATGCATAGAGGCCGGAAAACTGCTAAATGTCCTACAGGACACCGGGTGCCCCACAAAGAATGATGTGACCCTGAATGTCAACGGGGCCAAGAGCAAGAAACCCTGCGCGCGGCCCGGGGGACAGTCCTGCTGTGGGCTCGGCGTCAGCTGTGAGCGCAGGGCCAAGGCTGCCCTCTCGGCTCTGGGCACGCTGTGCAGACCCTGCCACTCGCCACACCGTGGCCCGAGGGCACAAACGCAGGCTTCGTGGACAATCAGTCCTCCCAGCACAGGATTTGTTGGGCAACACGGGGCGCGTGAGTTCATGCAGATGAGAAATATGCCGTTCACCTCGCCCGATACTCTCCAAATGTTTACAATTGCAACTACGAAGGTAACAGAATTTCTCTAGGAGCCGGCTCTGCCTCACTGATGTCGTTCTAATTCTGAGGCGAAGTCCCGGACCTCCCATCAGCAGGGGGCCCCGGTCTCGCCCACCACTTGGAAGCACTGCTCTCCTCACAGGGCCACAAGCAGGGCCAGCAGCCTGTACATAACCCGCGCTCCGCTCCCCGAGGTCTGGGGCCATGCGAGACGCCGCAGCCCCTGCGCAGGGGCCTCGTGTTCTCTGACGCGCCCTCGTATGACTTCCGTGAGATTTACATTTTCTTTTTCCCTCCGAGGCTGTAAGGAATGAACACTTGATGTTCACACTGAGCAGAGAGATTGATTTGGTTGCAAAGGAGAGTTTCTTTATAAGGTTCCAGCGTCCCCCTCTTTTGGGAAGACCCGGGACTTAAAGCATTAATGCAGAACTTCCATCAGGTTTGAAAATGACACATATGGACGTCATGGCGGGTGTGGAGGCACGGGGGGGGGGGGGGGTGCGGGGACTGCGGGAGAGGACTCAGGGTGGCCCGTCTGTGCAGCACGCACACCTGCTCAGCACTCCCGCGCCATTGCTAGGTGCGCATTTCTGTAAGAGTCGCACCTTATTTACAAGTCACGTCTTGCAACAGTCTAGCTGGCCCATTTCAAACAGCTTTTAGCTGTGGATTCCGTTTGCAAGCGTTCTCAGAGTTGTGGAGACCAGCCACCAGGTAAGAGGCGTAACCCAGGTGGGCTTGAGGGAGGGACCTGGCTCAGCAGCTGCGTGTTGTTGGGTCCCACTCTCCCTCCCCTCCCTGCTCACCGTCCCCCAGGCTCTGTAGCCGGTGCTCTCTGCTTGTCGGTGGCTGGGTAGAGCCGGTTACTGTCCCTGGCAGCTAAGAAGTGTTACGTAAGCCGGAACCTGCTCCCTGTGTGCGGTGTTTGTGCATAAGTCGCACCCCACACATGGGCACCTTCGCGAGCCTGAACGGACCGGCCCGAGGACTCTGTCATCCCAGGGCCCAGAGACCAAGTCTGGTCACTTCCTGGTTCACACATTCACTGAAAACATTCTCGCTGGGCCCTGCTGTCAGCAGAGCTCCCATTGCGACAGCAGGTTGCAGTGCTGGGCCAGGGCAGGGCTGGCTGGGGAGCGAATGAGAAGATACCGCCAAGCAGGCTGTCCACAGAGACACGGCAGAGTCCCCACCCCCTGCAGAAGCCTGCAGGCCGCGCGGCTTGCTCCGACTCCTGGAGGTGGCAGCATGCCCTGGGATTATTTCATGGGTGGACTGACTTTTGTCCAAGGGACAGGGCAGGGCAAGGCGGGGGGGGGGGGGGGGGGGGGAAGGGGGGGGGGGGGGATGGGGAGGACACACAGATGCAGGTGGGCGGAGCACTGTCCGCACTTTCTTCCTACCTGAGTCAGAATCAAGAGCCAGACAGGAGCCTGACAGCTAGGGACTAAAACAGCTCACCCAGCCCCGGGAGCCAGCAGCTGGTCACTACCCGCCCTGGGCTGGACGGGCCTGCCTGTGGGTTGCAGGCACCGCTGACAGCGTGGGCCCCGCAGGGGAGTGGCACTCAGCACCAACCGAGGATGGGCGCAGAGTTCACCGCCCAGGGTGGGACTTGCCCAGGGGCACAGGCGCTACTAACCATCGTTCTGGAATGAACAGGGAAAACCAAGACTGCTGTGGGCCAACCATGACCTCCCGCACAGAGAGGGGGGCAAACCCAAAGGGGGGAACCCCAGTCAGCACCTGCCCCATGGGGAGCGGTGGGAGGAGCCACGGCCTCTCCCTAGGTCAGCAGCAGGATGGGGGAGTCAGTGTTCTACTAAGATGACTTTAAAGAAAGAAAAGAAAATGGCACATGTAAGGTCCCACAAATGAAATGGGGGGACGCTCCTGTCATGGGAAATGAGAGCCTGGGGATGCGGGGCTGCGACGGGGCTCTGCTAGCTCCATCACTTCATCCACGTCGGTGCGCACCCGCAGGGGGTCCCCATCACTGTCACTGGTAGGAAAGGACCCCGAGGTTCAGGCCTGCTACTTCTCAGGATGGCATGGCCACTGCACAGCCAGGAGCTCCGAGTCTAAGACTCCGCCTCCACAGTCCAGGTTCTGTGGGCACTGGAGGTGCACCCGCGGGTGTGCTGTCGGGCAGGAGGCAGGTGCAGGGGGAGGGTACCGGAGCCCTGCCCAGCATCTCTCTGGTCTCCAGGGCTTTGCTGAGCCACATCTTGGCTTCCCCAGGAGCCAGCAGAACACAGCTGGCGGTGCAGGGCCCCTGAGTGTAGTGACAGGTCCTCAGCCTGGACCCGCCACAGGAAAACCATGCATGGGCATCGCACAGAATTGTTCAAGGAACTAGCACAGAGCCAACAGGACAAAGCTGCCTATGACTTACTTGGGCTTCAAGAAAGCATTTGACACAGTGGCTCACAAAGGACTAATGCTCTTGGTCAGCAAGTCTGCCATGGAGAGGGAGCTGCAGGGACTGGAAGGGGCTCGTCTAGATCCTCAAGACAGACCCGAGGGTCCCCAGCAGCCGTGAAGGGCAGCTCCCAGCAGCGGGAAGGGCAGGTCCCAGCAGCGGGAAGGGCGCTGTGCTCAGGATGCAGACAGTGTGTGGACACAGACCCTGCAGGCTCAGGGCTGAGGCCTTCCTTCTTCCCGCTGCTCTGCCTGCAGTCACACCAGTGCTCAGTGCCCTGTCCAGGGCCTGGAGACTGCGGTTAGGTTCTCCAGCAGGAGAGAGTGAGAGGCGCCCTGGGGCGGGTCAGGAAGGAGCTGTGTTTGGCGGCAGAGCTGAAGCGGCAGTTTTCGCGAGGCTGCTCGGGCGAACTCAGCCTCTTCTGAGGACTTACATTGTCCGCTGCCAGGAGGCTCGAGCTGGCTTTGCTCTCAGCATTTCGTTATCTTTCTAGCACCCACTTTGCAATTTCCCAAATACCCTCTCACCCTCAGCTCCCACAGCCCACGTGGGTTTTTATCCTTCCCCTACAAGTGGGGTGCAGAACCCCAACCTGACGTGACCGGCACCTCGTCCTCCCAGTGGAGGTTGGGTCAGGGTGGACATGGGGCTCACGTTAGCCTCAGAGTGGCCCTCAGGACTCAGTCACGGCTGAGCCGAGCCCCCCTCTTCCAAGCGAGGTGCGTGGGGGATGTCCACGCTCCCAGCCTTTCCTGGGAAGCAGGCTGTGCGATGGGCTCTCAGGAGGGCACAGCGCCCACACATGGCCCACGTCTGGGCACTGGGCACTGCACTCAGCATTTTCTGCACGTGGAGGCCAGTCTGCACTGGTGTTTCTGCTGCTTGAAGACAAAGAATCCTGAATGACACCCTCCCTGGGGCCCCCAGTTCCTGTCTGAATATCGGGTTTTTGGACATGGGCCCTGTGTTCCACCAATAAACAGAGAAGCCAGATTGGAACTGTGGGGGCAGCTGGGTCCGCTGAGGCCACAGCCTAGTCCACCCCACCCTGACAAGGCTGGACGATGAGGGGGTCTTCGGAGGGGAATCAGGGAACCTTTTCAGACCCACCCATTTCATAGGGGAGGAGAGGGAGCCCCCCGGAGGGAGGGCCCCTCCACTGATCCCGGGAGGTCTGCCTCCAGGGCAGCACTTTAGCATGTAGTAGAGGCCGGGTTGTGTCCCGTCAGTTCTTCACTGTCATCGTCCTCAACATCACCATCATTGTCGATGTCCACGCCTTGTGACCTGGGCTTATAGTCCTGTCATCAGCTCCAGGTTACATATGGGCAAACCCAGGTCATTCTTTTGTTCTTTTTTTAATCCTCAGTCAAGGATATGTGTTATTGATATTTTAATGCTCACCCAAGGAGTGAGGATATTTTCTCATTAATTTTTAAAGAGAGTGAAAGGGAGGAGGGAGGGAGAGATCGAGAAGAAAAAGAGACACATTGACTGGTTGCATCCCATGGGGCCAGGGATTGAACCTAAAACCAAGGTATGCGCCCTTGACTGGGGCCCAAACCCAAGACCCTTCTGCCCATGGGCTGACGCTCTCACCATTGAGCACAGATTACCATGCAAACCACCTACCAAAAACATTCCCACGGCAAAAGTGGGGCAAACCCAGGTCATTCATTCGATTCATTGGTCAGCAGGTCATCCCCAGTGTCCAGAGTGTGGCTGCAGCCGTGCTGAGCACTGGCCGGGGTGGGCCCAGGGTAGGAAGCACAGTCCTGCCCGCCCGCCCTTGGAGGCAGAGCCTGTGACTAGCTGCAGGAGTGGAGACATGGGGGAGGGAGCAGGCTGAGATTATCAGGGTCTTAAAGGCGGCTGTTAGGAATTGTCTTCTTCATCCCATGAGCCACAGAGGATCATTATGGATTTCTCTTAGGGAGAGGAGGCAATGAGTCTTGCATTTTAAAGAACAATTTAGAATAATGTGGGATTGAAGAAGGGAAGCGTGCCAGAGACCATGGGGAATCCTTGGGGCACAGCCTTCGAGATGCAGGGGCCTAGGGTCAGGAGGGTGAAGAAGGAGGTGCCTAGGGTGATGGCCGGGTCTGAGCAAACTCATTGGGGGGGGGGGGGGGCAGGGTGCTGGGCACAGAGCAGACCAAAGACGGAGGTCTGGTGGGGAAGCCGCGAGTTTGGGGCAGGCCACGCTGAATGGGAAGATTTGGAGGGCAGCATCACTGAGTGTGAGGCGGGCTGAGAGCTCGGCAGGGAGTTTCAGTTTACAGACAGCAATTTGAACACTGACGCATGGGAGCCTCTAGGAAAGAAGAAGGAGTAAAAGTCAGACAAATACAATAAAGTCAAAGAGGAGAGAGGAGGGCAGGGTCTGGAGACGCCAGCTCTGGGCGGGCGGCGAGGACCAGGAGGTGGGCCCACTGCGAGCAGGCAGAGAGGGTTTATCAGACCCGCAGCCAGGCGGGCCACTTGCGTCTGATGAGAAAGGGAGCTGGGGCTGGAGAGCAGCGGGGCAGTGCGTTTCCCTCTGTGGTTGAGATGGAGGGGCCCGTGTATGAGCAACAGGGAGGATGGTGGCTGAGAGGCTGAGGAAGAAAGTACAACTGGGAACCTGTTTCTCACGAGAGTGTGGATTCAGAACAAAGGTGGGAAATTGTCCCTCAAACTCAGGAGGGCAGCCCCTCACAGGGGACCACAGGGCAGAGGGTGCAGAGGGTGGAACTAAAACCACTCTCCCATGGCATTCATTGCCATTTTAAAAAAAAACAGATCAGTTATTTATTCGGGTTTTTATAAGAAATTCGGAACCCCAGTTTGTGAGGATAGAGCCCATTGGTGAGAGCGGACAGAGCGGAGGAGCTGAGGAACGGCTTTGATTTTTGGTAGAATTTGTGAGTCCACAGCCTTCTGGTCAACCTCTCGCTGTCCTGTAATCTCCTATTTCTCTTTCTCTGTGGAGATCTCGCCCTCCTGGTGTCTGGGCTTGCACAGCTTCTCCTTGAAGTAAGCATCGGCGAGATGTTTGGGGATTTCACACCACGGATATCGATTTTGGTGGACGCGGCAATGACACATTTCTGGTGTGTTCTACGCAGAGGAACTCGATGGAGGGACAGAAGTCCAGTCACAAGTGGCAAGCCACTGCTCAGCTGCGTCAGGAAACCACCCTCTTGCCTCCGTGGTGCCGGTGAGGATGATCAGGATGGTCCCGGGCGGGATGCTGGCCCGCAATCCGCACATGCTGACCGGAGGGCTTCTCGCCTGGCTCAGCAGCTTTGAACACACCTTCAGTAGGACAACATATACGCATTTTGTGGAGTTGAACCCTCGGTGCCACCATTCTTGTCACCACCAACTGGCTTTGCAACAGTAGCAGGAACTTTCTCCTTTTTCTTTTCAGTCCTGGCTTTAGCTGCCGAGCACTTCCTCTTGTACATGGCCTCCGGGAGGATCTGCCAGTTCCTCTGATGAGGACGGGGTTTCGGCTGCAGTGGGGCTTCCCCTTTTTAGGTGCCTCAACCTTGCCGCCGGCATCGGCCTTCTTGGCTTCAGGTTTCTTCTCCTTAGTGTCCGGCTTCTCGGTTTTCTTTTCAGCCGCCATCTTGCAAGATGGGAAAGAGCAATTGCCGTTTATTTTAATGGCTCCGTGACTTTGGGTGCAAGCAGTTTCCAACAACCTCATGTACATGACCTTCTGGGAATAGTGGGTGTCCAGCCGGGGACCTGATCTTCACACAACACATCCATGTCCCAGCCCCATGAACACCAGTGGGGTCTGTTAACATTAAAAAACAACAACACTGAAATCTGTAAAGAATTTTGTGAGTTTATTTGAGCCAAACTGTCAACATATGCCGGGAAGCAGAACTTCAATGAATTGAGATAGTGCTCCGGAGAATGGCGGGTTACATCTGTATTTATACATTGCACTCAAAGGAGGGACATAGGTGGGTTACATGACATCCATTGGTGATAGATTAAGGAGGTGGGATAAAGCAAAGTGGAGGAACTCTGGGATAGGGTAAAAAGTGGAATGATGGGCATGTGCCTCTTTTACACAGATGGGTACAGAATAGTTTAACATAGTGAACAGTTGACAATTAACTTGATAACAATGAGGGAATGTCCTGGTGCCATTTGTTGTGCCCTGAGGGGTCCGGAAAAAGGGAAGTTACAAGTTACCCAGACATCTCACCGATATGTTATCTTAGAGGCAAAAAGACAAATGGGCTCAGTAAAGATCTAAGTTGATCTTTGTCAGGGAAAATACAGGCCTAGGACATCACTACCCACTATAACCTGTTTGTAGTTAAATATTTAATTTTCAGACCATCTTTTGTGGTTATTTTAGGTCTCTGAGTTTGCAAGACTGCCACGCAGGCCTCCCCTGAGCTTGTCAGGTTAGCATGACGCTCCTTTCGTCCACAGGACTCAGACCACAGCGCAGCTCTCAGAGTCCAGTTTCCAGGCCCTGTCAGGGGCTGGTGATGGAGGTGGCGTTGGGCCGAGGGAGGCTCCCTTGGTAAAGCCTCCTCCTGCAAGGCATCCGCCCGGGTCTGGGAACGTGGAGTGAACATCGTCGACAGAGCCTGGTGCTCGATGTGGGTCTGGAAGCTCTGTCCTCTGCAGACGAGGATGTGCCGGGCTGCAGTGAGTAAGGGCCTCGGGGGCTGAGCACCCAGAGTGAGAGGGAGGCAGAGGCTGGGTCCAGGGCCAGGGCCCATGAGGGTTAGGAGTACAGGAGGAAGGCCTGGCTGAGCAAACACGAGAGCAGGCAGAACAAGAAAGGGGGTCTGGGCCTCATGCTGTGCCTCATGAGTGTGAGCGTGTGCTGCTGACGGGGTGGGACCCGGGGTGCCTGGCTCAGCCAGTCCTCCAGATCCTGGCCCCCGAGGGCGTTGCTTTCTGCACAGGGGGACCCTGTGACTGATGGACCCACCCAACTACAAAAAGAGATTTTCTGTTAAAGACATGTGAGAAATGCTGCATATTCTATTCCCAACTGAAGAACTCAGTTGAAATTGTTATGCTAAAGATTAGGAAATCCTAACGCAAAAAACAATTAATTGTTGTGATTCTTTCTTTAAGAGTTCACCCCGACACACCGTTCAGGGGGTCTGACTTCCAGAGGGAAAGGTGGGTGCTGCTGGGGACTTCACACACCTGTGGGCCAGGGGCAGGGACAGGCCCTGAGCTAAGTAAGCTGGGTGATGGGGAACCCCAGCCCCGGGCCCACGGTCGGGGGAAATGTAAAACAAGCTGCCAGTTTTCTCCACTGGCGGCCGTGAGGTCAGCAAGCCCTCCAACACCAGGCAGTTTCCGGTTTAATAGGCACCTGGCTTACTGTGCAGGCACTGCCTGTCCATGGAGCTGAGCAGGATCCGGGACCTGTCCTTGGTGCTGACATTGGAAGGTCCTCTGCCCACTCCTGTGCCACTTGAGGCCCCTCTGGCTCTGATGCAGGGGCTGGCAGGGCGGCATCAGCACTGGGTCGGACCTCGGGATGGGTCTCACCGGCCCCTCTACGGTCCCCTCCTTGACAACCATGGTGGGAAATGTCCATAGGAAGTGGGGAGGGGATCATGAAACCGCTGTCATGGAAATAATTAAAGAAAACCTGTTTATGAGCGGGTCTCACAATGCTGCACTGCCCGGACTGCAGTGAAGCTAAGTGGCCTCAGCCCTGGGAACCAGCGAGGCCGTCCACAGCCCTCCCCCTCCACCCACACCTGAGTGCCGCAGCTATCACCGTCCTCCCCTCCAGCATGACTATCACCGTCCTCCCCTCCACACATGCCTATGGCTGTCCTCCCCTCCACACACATCTATCACCGTCCTCCCCTCCACGCATGACTATCACCATCCTCCCCTCCACTCACGCCTATGACTGTCCTCCCCTCCACGCATGACTATCACCGTCCTCCCCTCCACGCATGACTATCACCGTCCTCCCCTCCACACACGGTTATGGCCATCCTCCCCTCCATGCACGGCTATCGCTGTCCTCCCCTCCATGCACGCCTATGACTGTCCTCCCCTCCACGCATGACTATCACCGTCCTCCCCTCCACGCATGACTATCACCGTCCTCCCCTCCACACACGGTTATGGCCATCCTCCCCTCCATGCACGGCTATCGCTGTCCTCCCCTCCATGCACGCCTATGGCTGTCCTCCCCTCCACGCACGCCTATGGCTGTACTCCCCTCCATGCACGGCTATGGCTGTCCTCCCCTCCACGCACGCCTATGGCTGTCCTCCCCTCCACGCACGCCTATGGCTGTACTCCCCTCCACGCACGCCTATGGCTGTCCTCCTCTCCACGCACGGCTATTGCTGTCCTCCCCTCCACGCACGCCTATGGCTGTCCTCCCCTCCACCCACGCCTATGGCTGTCCTCCCCTCCACGCACGCCTATGGCTGTCCTCCCCTCCACGCACGCCTATGGCTGTCCTCCCCTCCACGCACGCCTATGGCTGTCCTCCTCTCCACGCACGGCTATGGCTGTCCTCCCCTCCACGCACGCCTATGGCTGTCCTCCCCTCCACGCACGCCTATGGCTGTCCTCCCCTCCACGCACGCCTATGGCTGTCCTCCCCTCCACGCACGCCTATGGCTGTCCTCCCCTCCACGCACGCCTATGGCTGTCCTCCCCTCCACGCACGCCTATGGCTGTCCTCCCCTCCACGCACGCCTATGGCTGTCCTCCCCTCCACGCACGCCTATGGCTGTCCTCCCCTCCACGCACGCCTATGGCTGTCCTCCCCTCCACGCACGGCTATGGCTGTCCTCCCCTCCACGCACGCCTATGGCTGTCCTCCCCTCCACGCACGCCTATGGCTGTCCTCCCCTCCACGCACGCCTATGGCTGTCCTCCCCTCCACGCACGCCTATGGCTGTCCTCCCCTCCACGCACGCCTATGGCTGTCCTCCCCTCTATGCATGGCTACCGCTGTCCTCCCCCTGGCCCTGCCCCCATTCCAAGTTTTGTCAAGCAAAAGGGAGGACGCTCTGCAGCCTTTCACTTGAGCGAAGCACAGCCCTGCTCCCGTGTTTGAGATGGGAGCTGGTGGGATCCAACCAGGTCCTGAGGAAACTCCCACAATGTTGTCAAGCACAGAGCACAAGCCCCACTGCTGCCCTGAATCAAAGGGCGATTGGATGCCACTGGAATTTCCACGGCCAAAAGCCTGTTCCAAGCTCTTCTGATCCACAGTCCTCCCCTCAGGCCTTGTGTCCAGGGTCCTCCCCACACACCTTGTGATCCATGGTCCTCCCCATACACCTTGTGATCCATGGTCCTCCCCACACACCTTGCTGGAGTGATGCTACAGGGCCCACAGCAAAGTGTCTCAGAAGATGCTTAATACCTTGAATCCCTCTTTATTATACACAGAGCTGCACTGTGCAGATAACTTCAGCTGGATCCGAATTCCAATTTGAAATCCCAACGTCAAATGCACTCCCAAGAATACATAATTAGACAGTGTTTCTTCTGCAGCCTGGGTGCTTAGAGTGTTGAGTATGGGTTAATCTTGGAGAGATTTAAGACACCACCTGCTCACTTCTGTTAGAAATATATTACTATTGTAATTTCTGTTTCGCTGAAGTGCTTCATCCTCACGCATTTGGTTTCATCTTCTGAGATGTGGTGATTGCAGAAGGCCTGCCACAGCCGCAGCCTGCAGGCAGCCGTAGGGAGAATGCATGCTCTCCACAGCACGGCTGCCAGAACAGGCCGGCCGCTCAGGGCCTTCTGGCCTGGGAAGCCTTCACTGGGGAGGGCCAGGTCCAGCTCAGGCCCAGGACGGCCTCGGCCCTGCCAGGGTAAGGCTGCCCCGAGGGGTGGGATGGGAGCTGGCCGAGACCTTGCATGGCCTGTGTTTGTGAAGCCAGAGGTGATGACCCTTAAAACGTGTACTTGCTTCTTCAGGACAGAGAGCTCCCTGGAGGCCAGACCTTCCCCTTTATCAGTCTGTGTTGCCCAGAGGGAAAATAGTCTTGATAAACAGGAAGAGGAGCCCTCAGAAGGGCTATGTTTGCGTTTGCCCTGCCTGCTTCTTCAATAAAGGCTATGGATGGTAGGGCCAGAATGTGGCTAAAGAGGCTCAGTCCACGCCCTGCCCCGAAGCCAGTGTCCTGGGTCATCAGGGTTGCATGGGATGGTGCGGGGCGGAGACCCCATGCTTTGGTGCAGGTTAGCCCAGTCATGGCCTCCTCCTGGGGGAAATGTGTCTGTGCAGGTTTGTCTTCATAACTGGGGAGGAAAGGATGTTACTGGTATGTACTGGGCAGAGGCCAGGAATGCTGCTAGACATCCTCCCCTGCCCAGGACAGCCGGAAACAAAGAATTGTGCGGCCCCCAATGCAACAGTGCCAAGACTGGAAACCCTGCCATGTGGCCTGAACATCAGTGTCCCTCCAAAATCCATACGTTGAAGCCTCAGCTCCCAGTGTGACGGTATTCAGAGGGAAATGGGGTTTGATGAGGTCCTAAGGGTGGGGCCCTTAGTATGGGATTAGTGCCCTTCCAAGAAGAGATGCCATCCAGAGAGTTTGCTCGCTCTCTCCTGCTGTGAGGACACAGCAAGAAAGTGGCCAGCTGCCGGCCAGGAAGAAAGCCCTCATGGGAAAGAACAGGCCAGGCCGGCACCTTATCTGGACCCTCCCAGCCACCAGAGCTGGGAGAACACACTCGCACTGCTGGAGCTGCCCGGCTGTGGCGTTTTGTTATGAGAGCCTGGAAGGCCAGGTAGCCCACACCGTTGTTTGTTTATTTGAGCCTCTGCCTCTTTGTTTGCAAAAGGAGTGACAGTGACACCACCTAGTTGTCCAGGGCCTGAGAGGGTTAAATGAGATGATGAATGGGAGATTCAGTGAATGGCCAATGACCCCTGTTCCCTCTGCCTGTCCCCATGCCAACAGCCATCTTCCTAAACATCTCTAACCATCGTTCAGGTCCACCAGCGTCCAGGACCTTTTCAGGACACATTTGGACTGGACAGTGTTCTAAATAAATAAATAAATGGAGACTCAGGGTGTCTCTCCATTGTGTTCCAGAAAAGGGGGATTCGGGTCCTGGCACCTGCCCTGGGGACCAGGAGGAACCACTGTGGCAGGAATGGAGCAGCATCTGCGGCTGCAAACTGGCTCTGGGCCCGCTGCGGAGGGCCAATCACACGCCCACCTCCACCTCCCTTTACCCTTCTGTAAAGTGGGCATCCCAGCAGTGCCTACCCCTCCGGGTGCTTGGTGAGGTTTTCCGTGCGGTCACCTTTGTATGGTGCCCAGAGCTGGGCCTGCACTAAGTGAGCAGAGCTTTCCTTTGGTGAAGTATTGTCTGTTGACATCTCAGAGATAATGAGAAAGTGTGGCCACAATTTCCCATAAGACCAGGAGCTTCCGAAAGGCAACTTCAAGGACAGGACCATGAAGTCAGTCAGGCACTTCGCTGAGGTGTCACTCCAGGTCACCATCACCAGAAGTCAGGGTCTACCGCCCGGGTCCCAGGTGAGCCCTGCGCTGTCCCCAGGAAGGGAGGCTGGGTGGGACCCTCCACGGCAGTTTAAAGCGGTTGACCTGCCCCAGAGCCTGCAAATGCTGGGCTGCAGGAAGGGAATCAGAACTGAGCAGAATGGAGACGTCTGGGTATAACCGTGAGTTTTAGGAGCTTCTCTCTACAGGTGAGGTCAGCCTGGTAGCAACGTGACTGAAGACAGTTTTGTGGGTAAGCAACATCAGAATTTTAGTTTCCTCAAACAGACCAATTTATCTATAAATGGAAAATCCCTAACAGTAGAATATTCTAGAATAACGTATTGAAAAGATTTCTAAAAGGAGCCATCTTATAGGGAGTTTATCTTGACGTTCTGCTGACACAGATCCCAAGGTTAGTTTACCCATGTTGGGGGCAGCACCGCGGTCTGAGCTGAGGAGAAGGAAAGGAATTGGGGATGTTTCTCGGATGCACCCAGGCGCGGGCGGGAGGGGACGGCATTAGGCATTCGCAGTGCCCGGGGAACAATGGGAAGTGATTAGTTCTAGTTGCAGTTCGGCCTGCAGCAACAAGAGGAAAGCAATCTCCTCTGTGAAAGGTCTGGGTGTAGAGCCCAAAGCCTGTCTTACAACCGAAAACAGAAAATTGATTGGATGCACATCTCACATTTTAGCAGAACTAAGTAGCTTTCTGTGTCCAGTAGGCGCTTGTCTAACAGAGCTGGTGGCAGCATTTCCGAGGCGGAGTACACTCTCTGAGGGAAAGGGGATGACTCCTAACAACCAGATCCTGAGTGTCCAGGTGTTTGTGCTCAGAGCAGAAATGTTTGAGCCATTCAAGCCATCAGAGGAAGAGCACTGAGGAAGGGACTGGGCCAGCTGGGCGGGCCAGGAGTCACTGAGAGGCCCAGGGCCCAGGGAGAGGGTATAAGCCATGAACTGCGCCAAGTGAGAAGCGGTGCCAGGGATTGGGGTGCGGCGCTGACCCAAACAAAACCCGCACGGAGCTGCCTGCTGCAGAGAAGAGCGATTAATGACAGCACGTGAAAAGAAGCAGGCCACACAGTGTGTTGGGAGGCGACGGGGTCATGAAAGCATCCGAGGGAGCCCGGGTTCCGGGGATGGTGATGGGGTGTCACCACCTGGCATGGCAGTGTCTGGGGAGCGCCGAGCAGCCGAAAGTCTGTGCAGATCTGGAGAATGTGAGGATGTGAGTTCGGTGGTTGTGTGGGGACGTGTGCGCAGCAGAGGGAACAGCCAGGGACTGTAGAAATGAAAAAGAAAATAGAAGAAATGGAGAAAGGCAGCCTCCAAAGTGGTTTTTGCTTTTCATATTGGGTGATGAGTTCTCAATAATTAAATTTTCAGATACTTTTAGGGCAACCAAGTTTGGGCCACTCTTCAGAAGTGGCTGAGTGTGCCCTGTGAATGCAGATTTCTGAACAAGGCTGAATTGGAGGAAACACAAACCCGATGACTATCAAACATAACCACCAAACAGAATGTAAGGGTACTGTTTTCCATTACTTGGGCTGTTCATTTGACTAACTGGTATTTGAAATTTCAAGCTCTCAGAATCTGGAAAACATTTACTGGTAAGAGAGAGGAAGGGCTGCCACACACCTACCATGTTGAATAATAGATCTCTCCAATAGGGAAATGGAAATGTCACGTAGGTCCAGCCTGTGTGGCTCAGTGGTTGAGCGTCAACCTATGAACTAGGAGGTCACAGTTCGATTCCAGGTCAGGGCACATGCCCAGGTTGTGGGCTCGACCCCCAGTGGGGCATGCAGGAGGCAGCCGATCAATGATTCTCCCTCATCGTTGATGTTTCTATCTCTCTCTCTCCCTCTCCCTTCCTCTCTGAAATCAATAAAAATATGTTATATTAAAAAAAGAATGTCATTTAGCATTCCTGTTCTTGGCTTTGCTGGGATCACGTCCAGCCTCAGAGGGCAGTGCGGTGGCCCAGGTCCGTGCTTGGAGAGCAGAGCAGAGGCTAGGACCGGAAGCGTTAACCGTGAAGCACCACATTCTGTTCCACATCTGGGTCCAAACTGTTCTAAGGTGGATATGTCTGACGCCAAGTCTTTGCTGTGAGGCTGAAATGCTGCCACCACGTTGGTCAGCTTCCTGGAAGGTGAGCGATGATTGGACGTCGCCCTCCTCTGGGAGACGGTGAGGCGCAG
Organism: Myotis myotis; assembly: GCF_014108235.1. Taxonomy (NCBI): domain Eukaryota; kingdom Metazoa; phylum Chordata; class Mammalia; order Chiroptera; family Vespertilionidae; genus Myotis; species Myotis myotis. The sequence goes on along the minus strand of NW_023416401.1, from coordinate 90,512,384 downwards.
GCCCCGGTGGCCTTTGAGGCCCCTTCGTGACCGTGTAATGGTTTTTAGCAGCAGGCGCCTGATGATTCCCACCCACTTCATAGCGGAGCGGACCCTGGGGGTGGCTGCCCCGCTGCTCGCATGCGCCCTCCTTGGTGTTCGGACGGGCATGATGCAAGCGACGAGGCGCAAAGGGAAGGGCACAGAGAGAACCCAGCCGAGGGTGGAGGGACATGCGTCTCCTCACTAGGATTCAGGGACCAGCTGATGTCATGGAGATTCCTCTCAGATGGGAAGTGAGGATTCCTCTATTAGCAACTCAGACTTCGGCTTCTTTATTGGATCCCTTTCCCCCCAAGACACACACATGAATTTTTATTGCCAAACCAGAAGCACATGCAGCAATGGACTTGGAGATGCAGGCGAGGGAAGGAGGGAACCGCCCAGCACTGTGCTCGGGGCTCTAGATGCTGCTGGTTTGTCTGACTCACTGAGAGACGCAGCCTCCTTCCCTGCGGAGTTCAGTAGCCCCCGTCTGCCTGCACACAGCAGCCTGGCCAGCCCCTGCCTCTGTCGGAGGCGGCTCTGAGCTTAGCCAGTGTTCCACGCACTGTCGTCGTGTTTCCACCAGAGCTTGTGGCCGCCTGGGTCTCGGGAGGCGGTGCCATGTGTGTGCACTTGTGCATTGTTAGAATTCTCCTTGCTGGTGATCATGAAATTTCAGCAATTCTCAGTGGCCCTTTAACCTGCCATTTCAGGAGGTTTGACATAGAAATGACTATAGGACAGCCCGGCCACCCACTGCTGTCCGGACGTACGCTGGCACATCTCTGTGACGAGAGCCGCTGTCACCCACCTGAGTCGCTCAGTGTCGTTGTCTTCCTGGGCGTGGCCCCCCAGGGAACCAGGGCGGAATCCCAGCCCTCCTGGCAGGTGGGCTTCTCAACCACAGACCCCACCTGCGGCCACTGTTGAATCATTTCCCCTCGGGCTTGGAATTCCAGGTGTAGAACGGACAGCTCAGGGCCCCCATAGCTGCTTAGACTTCTGTACGGAGCAGAGCGAAGTATTCTTCTACTTGGGCTGCCAGGACAGAGGACACAGCCTCCGGACTTAGGATACTTGTTTCTCCCAGTTCTGAAGCTGGAGGCCCAGTTCAAGGTCCGGACGGGTTGGTTCCATACGAGGCCTCTCTCCTTGCTGTGGAGGTGGCGTCTCCCCAGGCCTTCGCTTGGGGCGTGTCTGGGTCCTAGTCTGCTTTTCCTATACAGATCCCAGTCCTAGTGGGTGAGGGCCCACCCATGTGACCTTAATTAACCTAATGATGTTAAATGCCTGGTCTCCAAATACAGCCACCTTCCGAGGGTCTGGGGTTAGGGCTCTGGCATATGGATTTGGGGACACAATTCAGTCCTCGACAGTAGTATCTATGTTCTGGTTCACTGGTGAATTGGAGCGAAAGGAGGATGTCATTCAGCCAGTTAAGTGATTGCTGAGCGAGTGGGGAGAGTGAGCGTGAGCAGGTGCCCAGGGGGGCCGTCCTGAGCCCCGGCGCTGCCCTCAGCCTTTTCCTGGTTGGCAGACAGCAGGCAGTCTGTGTAAAGGACCCCGAAAGATGAAATGTGGGTGCAGGCTGCCGTGGAATAACGGTTCTGATCTCATGCAACACTTTCTCTTCTGTCCATTAGAAGCGAAAGGGATTCTTTCTCTCCAGAGGCAGCACCCAAGAGGAAGCGAGGACACAGCGCCCCCCGACAGGAGCCCCCCTGCCTCCCCCCGCCGGCGTGTCTGAGTTTGCAGCGCTGTTGTTTGTGGTTGAAATATTCAGAGGACGAACACGTGTAACATGGGTAGACACCCCCGTGACGGTGAGGAACAAGGGGTCAGCAGCCCGGCCGGCTGCGGTCCGCCGCCATTGTTCTGAGAGGTGGCCTCCTAGGAGAGCCCGGCTTTTGTTTCTTTCTCTGCGCAGTGTTTGGCTCCGGCCGCACGGTGGGGAGTGGGCGGACACACACCGAAAGCATCATGCGGACAGGTGCGTGATGTGCGCCGCCGATGTTTGAGCGGGGCCGGAGCATGAGAGCAAACGCTAGCAGAGAAATGCGTGTGATTTTAGAGTTAACAGCTCTGTGGCATGAATTTCTTTGGAAGAAGAGTTTATAATCACCCTTTCTGAAAGTGCCAAGCAAAGCAATTACGTACTTGGTAAGCCATAAAAACAACAGTTTGGCAAATGCCTCATTAACCAAGTTCCCAGGTCAATGCAAGGGTTTATTTTATTTAAATCAGGAGATTCATTTTTTTTTTTTTAAATCGGATGTTTTAAAATGGGATTCCTTCCCAAAAGTGAGGCCCAGCCAGCATGGCTCAGCGGCTGAGTGTCGACCTACAAACCAGGAGGTCACAGTTTGATTCCAGGTCAGGGCACACGCCCAGGTTGTGGGCTCAATCCCTAGTAGGGGGCGTGCAGGAGGCAGCCAATCAATGATTCTCTCTCATCATTGATGTTTTTATCTCTCTCTCCCTTCCTCTCTGAGATCAATAAAAAAATATTTTTAAAAAGTGAGCAAGGTAAAAGGAGGAGGGCACGTCACTCCTGGACACCCAGGAGAAGCCACCGGCCAGTTCCCGTTCCCCACGACCTGGAGACGTCATTGCCGGGTGCTAGCATTTCAGTCTCATAACTTAAGGCGAACCATCAAGATGATGCCTACGAAAGCCATTTTGCTTACAGGGACATAATTTTGCAAGTTCTCCCCACTTCCGGGAAGTGCTGACGCTGGCTTACTTTCAGGGTTGCATTCCCAGGGGTCCTGAGGCTGTGCAAGCGCAAGTGCATGACCGCCCCTCCTCTCTCGTGAGGCCCCTCGCACATCGGCGCCCACTTTCCAGTCGCAGTTGGGAGCACAGCCCAGACGCACCGGGTGGGTGAGTCCACTGGGTTTGGCTCCCCTTCACGCAGCAGTTTTGTGGCTACTTCACCAAGAGTCCTCACACATTTAAAACGATCTTTCACGGACATTGGATGCATTTACTTTAAATTTCTTACAAATGAAAAGTAACTTAAAGCCACATGCAATGCCACCACGGAAAGTCTGTGAAATAATACGAGAGTCACAGCCCCGCCCTTCAATCTCAGTCCCCACAGGCGGGCCCCTCCTGTTCAGTTCAGGACTCGGGAGCAGATTTCTCCTGCATTTTGTGCCGTCCAGTCTCATCCCTAAAAAATGCAGGCGTTTCACCCAGGCTGGACTGCAGCTCATTTATTCCACCTGACTCTGCAATTCGTACATTTCACATGTCAATCCGCAAACATTCTTCTTCATGGAGACGCAGGGCTCTGTTCTGTGGAGATAGTATCACTTGCTCACGTGTCCCTCTTGTTGGGCATTCATGGTATATCTGTTTTATACCTTCGCACGCAAGGAAACCTTTGGTGCGCACACCTTCGTCTGCTCAGTGGTTAGTTCTGTAACTTGGACACGTAAAGTCAACTTCTTTGGTCAAAGCATTGTGTGCACTTTAATTTTGATGCAAGTAGCCACGACAATCTTCAGAAACGTGGAGCTCATCTATGTTCCTGCCAATAGCACGTGAAAGCACCATGTCCCCTGCCCCACCATCTCAGGATATTATTGGTTTTTTTGCTATTTTATGGGAAATAGAGGTATTTGATTGATGGTTGCTTTGCATTTATTCAATTCTTAGTGATGTGCATGATCTTTGTGTGGGCTTATTGAGTATGGCTCTGTTTCCTGCCGAAACAAGTGGAATCAATAGAATTTTTTAAGGTTGGAGTGATCATTATTAATACTGTTGGCTGTGATGATTAATCACAGCAGCGCTGCTCACTAGCAGTCAATGAGCCAGCCCGTGTGTATCACTGGATTTCCGTCACAACACTGTCACAACTTCTTCAAGAAGGAGCTCTTACCAGTAAGCCTGATTCTGCACCAGGCTGCGAGGGGAAGAGGAAATGAAGAGAACAGGCCGGTGGCTTCACCGGGCCGGAGACAGGACGCTGCCACGGCCAGGTGTGGGGCTTACTCACCGGCACAGGCCTAGCAAGTTGGCAAGCCAGGGACCAGAGCCCACACTTTTTTTTGTATTTTTACACTTATATTTATTTATATAATGGTACACAATGGCTGGGGATGGCGGTGGATGGAGGAGGCTGGCCTGTGGAGTTTACCTGGAAAAGCTACTCTGACATCAGGCAGGAGAGAGAGTGTCGGGCCTTGCAGTCTGGCCCTCCCCTCTGGGCAGGCAACACGGAGTCAGTTGGAGAGTTTGGGGTGGGGGTGGGGGCTCTCGGACACAGGCCCGAGCGGAGGCAGGGCAGGCAGGGTGCCGGGCTGGATGGTGGCAGTGGCTCCTGGACACAGAGGCCTGGGTCCTGGGTGCTGGGTCCTGGGCCTGGGAGGGCCGGGGCGGCAGGAGCCTGCAGCCAGCCCCGAGGAAGTGCTGGGTCCGGCTGACAGTGGACTGAGCACAGCACCAGACAGAGAAGTGGGGGAGTCCCTTTGTGTGACAGCTGCCAAGGTGGGGCCAGGCCCTGCAGGTCGGGGCTGAGCAGAGAGGCCCTGGCAGAGGACACCTTGTCTGGACGTGGCCCTGGAGGCCGGGGAGCGGCCTGCCCCACAGCAGGAAGGGAAGTGAGAAAAGACTTTACTCTTGGGGTTGGGGGGTGCACCCAGTGTGTATGGCTTCAGCTCAACAGAGGTGGGTGAGGGGGGGGCTCTGAGGGCGGGACAGTGACTGCGCCCGGGTGGGCACAGCCTGGGCCCTGGGCAGAGGGGCTTTGCCCTGAGCCCACACTTTAACATCCACACTCTGCAACCGAAATGAGCCCCATTTCTACTCTTCCACTTCGGGGATGTTTTCTAGTCACCACACGCAGTACCCCAGCCAGACTTAAAGGAAACCAACTTAAGCCCCAAACTCATACGTGGTAGGGGCTGATCTCTTACTAAAGCATTTTCTTGCTGTTACGTTTCAGTTTGTCTCATCAGTGCCTGACCCATGCCTCGGCCACTGTGTGCCCACATGAATTGCATCTTCCTATCAGAACAGGAGGACCCACATGTGGCCTCCGAAAGCCGGGTCTGGAAGCAGGTAAGCGTGTTCCGTGCGATTGCTTGCAGGACGCTCAGCGAGACGCGCAGCCTGGTCCTCACAGCAGCCGTCGCACTTCAGATCGGAATTAATCCGTACCCTTCAGATGCACTTTTAAGGCTGTTGACATTTTCTTGTAGTGTTACTAATGAAACGAAAATTATTAATAATTGTTCCTACTTGAGGGTGACAAATGTCATCTGGCTGGGAAGGCGGAGCACCGCCAAGCCAGCCCTGCCCTGCGGCATTGACAGTGGCGGGTGGCTGTTAATATTCGAGGCGGTGCCAGCACTGCGTGGTTTCAGCCTCCGGCGCTGACAGGCCATAGACCCCGAAATCATGTGTGCGCACGTCCACCTGAGTTTTTCTGCAGCCACAGCAGCCCGGCGATCAGATGGGCGAAGGGCCCGGACGCGGGAGCAAACTCCTGCCCACACACCTGCGGGTCATGGAGCCAGCAACGCGGTGGGGAAAGCCCCCTTTGTGGGCTGTCATCAGTGGCCTCTGGCTCTTTTGCAAGACCTATTAGGGAGCGAGTGTCACAATCACGGCCCCCGTGACAAATGAAGACGCATCAGCAAAATCTGACATCAGTCTTTTCAAGGAGAAATTCGCCTGGAGTTCCAGAGGGGTTTTCAATGTAAACAAACAGAATAAACATGCGAGTAAGCAAGCCCCCAGGTAGAGGGCCATTCAATTCAAGCAGCTGTGGACATTCGGGGTTGCCCTGGACCGTAGACCAGGCTCTGTGATAAAATAGACAGCACATAAAATCTGCAATTACTGTAATTTAGTGACTTCCCACGGTTGTGCCACCGTAACTCTATCCAGTTCCAGAACATTCTAACCATCCCAAAGGAAACCCCACACCCAGGAGCAGTCGCTCCTCTAGTCCCACCCAGCCCCAGCAGCCATAAATCCACGTTCCATGAGTCTCCAGGTGAGCGGGTGCAGCGTCCTCCACCCGCTGCCACCTGCAGGCCTGCTGTGTGCCTGCTGTGTGCCTGCCGTGTGCCTGGAGGCCATGCCTTGTGCCTTCCGTGTGCCTGGAGGCCATGCCTTGTGCCTGCCGTGTGCCTGGAGGCCATGCCTTGTGCCTTCTGTGTGCCTGGAGGCCATGCCTTGTGCCTGCCATGTTCCTGGAGGCCTGCCGTGTGCCTGGAGGCCTGCCGTGTGCCTGGAGGCCATGCCGTGTGCCTGGAGGCCTGCCATGTGCCTGGAGGCCATGCCGTGTGCCTGGAGGCCTGCTGTGTGCCTGCCGTGTGCCTGCCATGTGCCTGGAGGCCTGCCATGTGCCTGGAGGCCTGCTGTGTGCCTGCCGTGTGCCTGGAGGCCATGCCTTGTGCCTGCCGTGTGCCTGGAGGCCTGCCGTGTGCCTGGAGGCTATGCCGTGTGCCTGGAGGCCTGCCGTGTGCCTGGAGGCCATGCCGTGTGCCAGAGACCCGGTGGGGCGTGGGGAGGGCCGCGGGAGGAGGGAGGCAGCATGCTGTATCCATTTGGGGCAGCAGTGGAGCTGATGGTCTCAGAAAACACAGCGTGTTCCCGAGGCCGCTGCTCTCACGTGGACCACCACTGGCAGCATCCGTGACGGGCCCTCGAAGTGGGCTCCCATATTCTGCACCACGTTCTCCAGGAGGCAGCCACAGGGATGTGTGGTAGAGGGTAGGGGAGAGGGAGAGAAGGAGAGAGACTCAGACTCTAAGGAACTGGCTCCCGGGACCGTAGAGGCTTTGCAAGTCGGAGCCGGCAGTGCAGACCATCGGCTGGAGACCCAGGGACCAGGCACCTGCGGGCGCCCAGGCCATCTCGGCAGATTCCCTCTTGCTAGGGGAGGTCGGCCTTTGTTCCAGGAAGGCCTTTGACTGATTGCGTGAGGCACACCTACGTGATAGAGTATAATCTGCTCTAAGTCCAACCATTTAAACATTCATCTCGTTCCCAAACTCCTTACCTCATGGAAATATCCAGAATAAAGTGTGAGCGAATGTCAAGGCGCTATGGCCCGTCCAAGTTGACACCTAAAAACGGCCCCACGTTCTGCTCCCACAGTCACGGGCCTTACCTTCTGGTCAGGAGCTCGGCCACGAGCAGCAGGCAGCTGTGCGTTCCCAGGAGCCAGGACCACACGAGCGGGAAAGCACACGCCGCTGGCTGGCCCCCATGGGTGCCCCAGGTAGGTACGACCTTCGAGACTATCCCAGGCCTCAGGGGCAGCCCTCTGCCGCTGCCGTGGGCAGGAGGCTGTTCAGTTACTCAGCAATTCAGGAGCTCTTCCTGCGCCCGCCTTTCTGGGGCGGAGCTGCTCTCGCCCTGCTCAGCACGCAGGGTCATGAGCTGGGGACCCAGAGAAGCCTCGAGGCGGGTCCGGGTGATATTATGCGCTCAGAGCACCTTGTAAAAGGCGTGACCCTCCCAGGGGTAACGGGTTTGCACACCCGGCAGTGGGGCCATTGGAATCGTGCCATGTCAAAATAACACAACGTTACACAGCTTGTAAAGTCGTGATTTAGGCACGAGATTGCAAATGCTGGCCATGGCTCCTGGTTAACACTTTGGTGAGAGCAGCATCCTTTGGGAGCTGCAGGACCTGGCGCCCAGGCCAGGGGCGCAGATTCAGTGCAGGGCAGCCCCTCCCGATGACAAACAGGAGGCAGAGCCCAGAGCAGGAGCCCAGCACTGTTAATGGGTCAGTTAGGAGCACAAATAGGTGACTCAGAGGCAGGACTCAGAGGGCCTGGGACGCCCCTTCTCTCCTGGTCCTTCCCAAGGGCCTCTCCCGGGGTCCATCCCTCAGATAAGCCGTCCTCCAGCCTAGATACCTGTGCTTGGGAAACACGCTGGCTGGCTGGGGTGGTGAGGCCTTGGCCAGCGGACCTCTTCCCAATCCCGCTCCACAGGACGCTCTCGTCCCTGAGACAGAGGCCTGGCCCACGAAGACACACAGGACCCGCAATCTCCAGGAAGAACAGGGCCCCTCACTCCCGCATGTGGAGGGGGTCCCTCACTCCCGTGTGTGGAGGGGATCCCTCACTCCCGCGTGTGGAGGGGATCCCTCACTCCCGCGTGTAGAAGGGGATCCCTCACTCCCCCATGTGGAAGGGGATCCCCCACTCTCCCGTGTGGAAGGGGATCCCCCACTCCCCTGTGTGGAGGGGGATCACTCACTCCCACATGTAGAAGGGGCGGATCCCTCACTCCCATGTGTGGAGGGGGATCACTCACTCCCACATGTAGAAGGGGCGGATCCCTCACTCCCCCGTGTAGAGGGGATCCCTCACTCCCCCGTGTGGAAGGGGATCCCTCACTCCCACGTGTGGAAGGGGGGATCCCTCACTCCCCCGTGTGGAGGGGATCCCTCACTCCCCCATTTGGAAGGGGATCCCTCACTCCCCCATTTGGAAGGGTATCCCTCACTCCCACATGTAGAAGGGGGGATCCCTCACTCCCCCATGTGGAGGGGGTCCCTCACTCCTGTGTGTGGAAGGGGATCCCCCACTCCAGCATGTGAAACTCAAAGTAAGGAAACACGCTGTCCAAAGGGGTGAAGGGAATTCATCAAAAGTTGATTTTCTTGGAAGGACAACTTGATGCTTTTGTGAGCAGAGCAGCTTTTAATCCTCCCCGGGGCGCCCCCCCCCCCCATTTCTCCAGCTGCAGGGGCCTAGGCTGTGGAGCCGTCTGTGCCTGGACAGAGGACACTGTCCAGGGGAAGCTCCCAGCCCTGGAGGGCAGGCCTTGCCACTCCAACTCTGCACAAAGCCTTCCTTCTGACAGGGAAGCTCCAGGGGCTCGGGCAGCCTCTCTCAGAAGACAGCGCAGTCACAGATGTGCTGCCCGAGGTGGGTGAGCTGCGAGCCCAATAACAGCCATTGCCTGGGAACAAGCAGGGAGCCTGGCCTATGGATCTACGCCATTATCACAGTCTCTGGGACTTGCCCTCGAATCCTTGACCAAAACCGACAGCGATGAAAACACACCAGTGACTGGACTGAAAAGTGCAGAGAAGTTAGATTGTCCTGGGTTCCCTTTATGAGCCGGGAACTCCCCAAACTCTGTAAGCCCCGGCTCCTCCATTGAAACACTCCACTGAAACAGGGCCTGCGAACAGCTCTCGATGGCGCGTGCTCACAGAGAGGACCAGGCCCGAACGTGCTCGGGCCCCACCTGACATTTGCTGAGCGTTCTTGTTGCAGATTCACTAAGGTCTACAGATGCAGGACGGCTCCAAATGGGTTTTCCCAATGGAGAGGGAAGGGGTTTCCTGGGGCTGGAATCTCTCTCTCTCTCTTTCTCTGTCTCCTCCCGCTGCTCCTATCTCCCCTCCTCCCATCTCTAAAAGCAAACGCTGGGCTGTCTCCCAGGAGGCCCTCCATGACTGGCACCTCCTGTTTTCTCTGGCGTCTGAGGGCAGCTCCACTCCCCTCTGCAGCCTAGCCGGCGCTCCAGGTGGGAGCATGGTCGTGCGTTGGAGGCCACAGGTCTTCCTTAGACAGCATGGATGCCGTCACCGAGCCACGTGGTCCTGACTGCCTTAGCGCCACTGCGTTTCATGCGTATCCATGAGGAGGCTAGCAATGTGGCTCCGAGGCACAGGGGTCCTTGTTATCTGATTAACCTGGCCACTTGCTGAGTTCTGGAGTTCCCTAGTCAGAGTGAAAGACCTTTCCCTAGTTAACACTAATCTCCATTCCAACACAACTCCGTTTTACTCTCTTTTTAAAGTAAAAGAAAATGCCAGGGCCTGAACTTCCTTCGAAACAAGCGCGTGCTATTAGACGTGCCGGTGCTGGTGGTAAAATACAAGCAACAGGGTTTCCTCACTGACCTGCCTCGGCAAAGGAAGAGCCATTGCGAGTGGAAGAAAGCATCTGCCAGAGGGAGTGCAACGCAAAAACACCCCTGAGCCGTTCCAAGAGCCCCCCTCCCCCCGGGCACCCCTTAGCCCCCCGCCAGGGCAGAACAGAACACCAGGACTAAGCCATCCTCCCACAACAAGACAGGAAAACATGGCCTTTTAGGGATGGGCAGATAAGGGGCTTTACCTGGTTCCAATGTGCCCACCCCTGTTATTTTTAATGAAGTTTTGTTGGAACATAGCCACTTTGTGTTTACATGTTGTCTGAGATCGGATGGCCCACAAATCCAAGGCAGAGCTAATGGTATGGTTACACTGTAGCTCCATTCAAATGTGACCACTGTTCTCAGCCTAAAAACACAGATACACCCTGAACACACGCACACACACACTCACAAAAACACACACACTCACATACACTCACACATGCACACACACTCACACACACTCACACACACTCACAGATGCACACACTCACACACACACGCACACACTCACACACACTCACACACACTCACATACACACACTCATACACCACACCCTCACACACACTTCACATACCCACACTCATACCACACACACACTCACACACACTCACATACACACACTCATACACACAAACACTCACACACACACACCTCACACAACACCATGCACGACCACACACACTCACATACACACACTCATACACACACACTCACACACACTCACATACACACACTCATACACACACACACTCACACACACTCACATACACACACTCATACACACACACACTCACACACACACACACTCACACACACACATGCACAGACACACACACACTGGCACGGTGTGAATGGGGTTTAGGGCACCCATTTAATGACTGAAAGGAAAACTGCAACTATTTTCCTGAGTAGTTCTCCCCGTGACAGCGCACACATGCATCACACACTTGAGGCTCGGTCGCGCTCACGTCCTGTGCGTGTCTGTTGATTGACCCATTTCATCACATGAAACTGACACAAGCTTCTCATTAATGGCTCAGGAGGATCAGGTGCGCTGGTAAATGGTAGTCCCTCCAAGTCTGGGAAGGAATGGCAGGGTCAGCGAAAAGCCCTGAGCTCCATCGAGCTGGAGAGCCAGCTGGATGGATCTAGGGCCATAAAGGAAACGACACCGCACCTTCCAATGGCCATTTAGGGCAGCTTCCCTAAAGCAGATAAGAGAGAAAGATGAGTGGAACTGGGGGTTCATGGCCGACTGAAGCTTCGGTTGGGTTGGACCTTGTCTGTGGACATGCAAACACCCAGCGCTGGGGGAGGTGTAACAAGGTGGAGACAAAGGCAGCAAACAGGTTCGCTCTTCCTGGAAGGAGTGAGGAGTCCTGGCACCAGCCCACGGGCGCCTGCTGCAGGGCCTCTCTCAGCCTGGACCCGAGAGCCCAGGCCCGGCCTGGCTCAGCCCGTAAGGTGCTCCTGCTGGCAGCCACCTGGGCCGGTATCATTGGCTCCGCCAGCACCGAGCCTTCAGCCCCGTTCCCACCGCTGTCACTGCATGCGGTCCATCATGCAGGTGGCGGAGCCCCAGCCCCAGCCTCCCCATGACCCTCGGGGTCCCCACGGAGGGCCGAGGCCAGTGCCTTTCCTTGGACGAGCCAAGTCAGTGGGTCTGGGCTCAGAGCAGAAGCTGGTGGGGAATGCACCCGCTGTCTGACCGAGCCTGACCTGGAAGGCAGCGTCACTCAGCACACCCATGTCACCCCAGCGGCTCCGGTGCCCCGATTTCTCCTCTGGGCGCTCTCCTAGCCCGTTGCCAGCTTGTGCTCCATCTACGTGTCCTGCCGTCCCTCCCTCTTCCCTCTCACTGACTAACACCTCCGTGGGCACACCCTTCGTCCTGCCCACCGGGGACGTCCATTCCACGGTGAGCAGACACCCTCGCGTCTGACTCTCAGGTCCCTTCACGTGGAGTCTCCCTAGGGACCGAGCTGGCTCTCGTACAGGACAAGGAAGAGTAGGCTCAGACCACGCCTGCCACGAGGCCGTGCTGCCCACACTGTTTGGTAACGGAAGGCGAGCTTCATTGGGAGGCGGGGCACCTCTGGAGAACGCTGTAAATGGATAAGGAAGGGTTCCCAGAAGCGGTGAGAATATTTAGGATTTTCATGACTCAGAAATGGTAGCCAGATGTCGCACCTTGGGAAGCTCTGGGGAGGCACCTGCTTTTCCATGACTAGAAAGGCCGCGGCCTGTCCCACCCTCGCTCTGCCGTCACAGCGGGAAGCTCACCTTCAGGGGTTTCTTATTGACCCCCGGCCGTGCATACATGGTGCCTTCCTTCTTCCTTCAGATTTTGTCATTTGAAACATGTGCCTCCCACCCAAAGGCCGGTGTCAGAGGATGCAATAGACGGGCCTCTGCTGCGTCCTCGCCCAGGAAAGATGGGGCCCGGGAAGCAGAGGTTGGAGGTGGCCTCTGCAGCTTCAGGGGCGTGTTCCCGGGCGCAGCCTGACTGGAGGGGAGAGCGTTGGCAGGGGAGCTGAGCCATGGGCGGGTGCACAGGGGACTTGGCCGGGCCCAGGGATGCCAGACCCAGGAGCCCAGAAGGGGCAGATTCTCGGGCAAGGCCTGTGCTGAGGGCAGGAGCGTCAGCAGCCAACATGCCCTGCAGCGGGGCAGGAGGGCCTCGATGCTGATCTTGGGGCAGATCTGGGCCACCGGCTTCGGCCTGCACACTTTACCTTCCAAAGTACAGAAACGTCGGTTTCTGTTTTGTCTCAAAGTTCAGATTCTGCAGAATGAACACATGGGCATTTTCCTCATGTCAGAGTCATAATTATTCCCAAGGTGACTGCACGGCCTCACACCCACAGATCCCCAAGGTCACTGCACAGCCTCACGCCCATGGCTTGCAGAGCTGCTCATAATGGTAATTAATTGAAGTATTTGCTTGTATTTTGTCTTCTGTGTCTCTCATTTCTTGTTCTGAGATGGTTGCCAGACCCCTGAGCTCTGTGTCCTGTGGAAGTCTCATGATTTGAGGCCAGAAGCAAAGCCATCCACACCCTCTTCCCTGCCAGTTCTGAAAGCCAAGCATCGTTTATAATCCTCAAGGCCTTCACTGAAGATGAGGCTGCCTTTTTCTGAAGGGCTGTCTCTCTTTTGAAGGCACATGGACAAATTACCCATCATCCCTAGTGCGTGTTGCTTTTACTGATCGTAGCCTCATGGTTCATTCATTTACTCCTTCATCAAATACTCATTGATTGCCTATAATTAGCCAACAGGGACTTTATTCAGGGTTCATGTGACCACTGGAGCCCCACTCCTGGCAACCCCCCTGCCCCCAGGGTCAAAGTGAGTCAAGCCTGGGAGCATTGTAGGAAATACGAAAAGAATATGAAAAAAAAATTAATTTGGCCTGAATTCCACCACCATCACCGCCACCAAAACACTGTTAATAAGTCGCTGTGTTTCAGGTCAGGGACCTAGGATGGCAGCAAAGATATCAACGAATGCTAGTGAGCACCTGCCACGTGTCAGGCACAGGGGCACATGGTATTCTACAGGGGTGAGACCCCAGGCAAGGCTTACCATTATGACCCTCATTTAAAATGAGGAAGGAGTCACAGAGGCTGAAGTAGCCCGTTCCACTCACACAGCCGGTGAGCACTGGGTGGGATGAGAACCCAGGAGTCTTGTTTCAGAGCTCACATTTCTGTGACCTGATACGTCAGCTGATCTTGTACATTTAGAAGTCCTTCCTGGGCCAAGATGTGTTCTTTGAGGCAGTACTTGGAGTTACTACAAAAGGTGTGATCTCATGGCTACACAGCAATTTAATTCTACCAAACTCTTGTCATGTCATGTTTATTTTCCACATTTAGTTAACACAAATAGACTTGAAATAACACGTGTATTCTTAAATCTTAATGCGCAGCCAGCTCATGGTCCTCTTTGACTCCAAACTTCAGGCCTCAGTTGATTTGTACCATAGTTGAAGGAATCAGGCTGAGAATCTCAGAAATTATAGGAAAAGACATGGATTCCCATTATCATCACTGTTCTTTTACATCATCCAGAAAATGTAGCCCAAGCAATAAAATAAGAAAAATCAGTGTGATATATTGTGAGATAATTATGAGAAAACTAGAGGCCCGGTGCATGGATTTGTGTACTAATGAGGGTCCCTCAGCCTGGCCTGTACCCTCTTGCAATCTGGAACCCCTCAGGGGATGTCGGACTGCTGGTTTCGGCCCAATCCCCGCAAGCCAGGCCAAGGGACTCCACCAGTGCCCAAATCCATGCACCAGGCCTCTAGTATGCATATAAGATCTTTGGTTAATCTTTTCCTGCCCTCCCCCCATTCCCTCTCAGATTCATCAGCCTGTTCCATGTTTCCATTCCTGTGCATTGAGCATCTGCCCCTTAGTGGTCATTGCATGTGATAGTTACTGGTCAAGCAGTCAAACGATTGGACATTTAGCCTATTAGGCTTTTATATATGTAGATAGAAACTTGAATTATTTGTGCTTGTTTTTCTATCTTGTAAGACCAATAAAACCACTCAAAAGTATAAAAATAATGAGTATCCACTAATGTGTTGAGTTACCAAAAAGATAATCAAAGATCAATAGTTTCACTAGATTTGCCAAACAACTAAAAATACAACTGATAAAACATTACCTTTATGCAGACCTGAAAATGAAAACTGTCTAAAATTAATCTAGAAAGAAATGTATAGGGTCTATATAGAAGTAATTATAAATTCAGTGTTTTTGCTAAATAATTTAATAAGTGGTGTTACATCCTTTACTGCTAGGAAGAATTCACAATACTCCAAAGATGTTACCCTGGTAATTTATGCTTTTAACAGATTATAATAAAAAGTAAACAAGGGTTTTTCTTTGAAATTAGACAAAGCATTTTAAACTTTATGTTGAAGAACAAATAGAAAAAATTTGGAAATTAAGACTCACGGAAGTTTTGTTTGTAGGTTATAAAATTAAAGACGTCACAGAAGCTGAGTGGTAAGATCACCAATGATGAGATGGTGAGTCAGCCCTGAGGAGAACTGGGAGGCTGTCTGGTGCTGTGTAACATGGCTATTAGTTAGGATTTGAAATATTATACCAATACCAACACAAGAGGAAAAAATAAGCATCCCAGTTTATTGTAATTCATGTTAGAAATGCAACTGAAAACAATCAGGTGCCCACACATACTCTGCAGTTCAAGGAAATCCTAAATATAAAAGCGAAGAAAAATGATTGTGATACCGTCAACCTCATTTTTAATTGTAGAGAAAAATACTTTCAGCATAAAATCTGCTAAAAAATGAAAGTTGTACCATGTAACTGGCATAAAAATTGCCTTACAGGACAGAAAACACTCATCTCTTTATATGGAAAGTTAATTTACTAATCCTCACAGAATCAGAATAATGAGCCATTCACAAGAATAAGCAATGATAAGAGAAGAATCACAAATGGCTAATATATATAAGAAGGCTGTGTTGAAACTCAGCAATGATCAAAGGAATCAAAGTTTAAACAGCGTGAATGTCGTTTGGTAAGCTGCCACGCTGACACCGTGCATTTTAACATAGTCCCAGGGTTGGTGGGAACGCAGCAAGAGCAGCATCTGAATGTGCTGTGTTCCCGAGGGACGGCCCAGCGCAGGGCCGTCAGCAGTCCTAAATGTCTAGGGCTTCTTTGCTCACCTGTTTGGCCAGGTGAACCCAGTGCACGGCCCGGCTTTAAATTCCTCACTGGGGTCATTTCTCATAACCCTTGAAAGGTTAATGTGGTGATACGTGGATGGGCTACAGAGCATCTCAGATGGACATTTAAGAAAAATGGAACTTATTTAAGGAAAGGGGCGGGGGGGATGGTATGTCCAAAGGGAAGGGCTGCACAGCACAGAGCCAAGGGGGCATGGGGCGATGCTGGCAGCCCCAGGAGCCAGATTCCACCTCATATGCAGTCACTGTCGGCCGGGGGTCGGGGCTGAGCTGGTGGGCTGGGGGTCAGATGGAGCACAGGTGTGCGATCAGGTGCCTCCAGGACAGGCTCCCTTCCTTATATGCTCTGACACCTGGTGGCCAGCAAGTCCTTCCTGGCCGGTGTTCTCCGGAGGCGGGAAGCTTGGGCAAGTCTTCCTGGTCTGTCTCCTGTGGCAGGAAGCCTACAAATGGCCGTTAAGGATCACGTTAACAATCCTACCTCCGGTCCTAATGAGGTTGTGCCTCATCTCACCGCCTTGCAAATGTGGGGTGACTGCCGCGGCTTCATTGCTTGTGAGGAAGAGGGAGAGGCTGGGAGTGAGCTAGAGAACCCAGTGCATGCCGGCTCACGGCAGACTTGAGAATTTAGAATTTCCAAATGACGTCTGTTCAAGTAAAAATAACCATTTCATGTTCTAAAGAAACCATATAAACAAAGAACAAAACGCACCAAATAAGAATCGTGGTGAGTACAGGGAACTTTTATTTTACCTTTTTGGGGACGTCTAATGGCTGCAGGCGGCTCCTTTCTGACGTGGAGGCAATAGGGGACTTTCACGGCCGGGAATGCGAGGGAGTCCCAGGGCCTGCCGGGCTGCAGTCCAGCAGAGGGGAACTGACCCCACAGAGCCTTTCTGAACCAACAGAAGGAAAAGAAGAACCTTGTCTGTCCTCACAGGAGAAGACACGTTGGTGCTGAAGGAAGGAGAAGCCGTGACCAGCGTGAGGGCCCTCCCTGGGGAGCAGGAGGGAGCGGTGGGGCCTGGGAGCCAGGACCGCAGGTCTCTCTCAACACGCAGCCCGACTCGCTGCAGCGACGGATGCCCCAGATACATTCAAACAGTTTTTCACCAGGAACGAAAAGTTAATGGAAATCCAGAAATTTACGGAGAATCCAGAAGTCTGAATTCTTAGGCAAAACATATACTCAGCATCACATTACTTTAAAAAACAAAAAACAAAACAGAGCAGCTCACAGCCAGCGAGGAGGGACCAAACTCTGCACCAGCTAGACTTCTGTACGTGACACCTAATCACACCACGCGCCATGTTTTACGCTCGTGTGTGCCCTTCCTCCTGCCCTTTCCTCCCCTTCTTATGGTAAGGGCTTATGTGACAGGCACCCTGCTTCTCATCTCAGCAAGGATCTCAATCAAAAGATCTCACAGCTCGTCCACGAAGGATGGAAAGGAAGGCGCGTGGAATGCCCAGCACTGTGCTAGGGCTTCCTGCCTTGGTCATTCTCTTCCTTCTCCAACTTGTCACGGCAGCGAGGTAACTAACCCTCCCCTAGGATCCAGGAAGGAAGCACCAAGCTATCCCCCCACAGCGGTTTGGGAACACACTCCTTCCCGCGGACAGCAGCTCTCCGCTGCTCTAAACACGGTGCCGCCTCCTCACCCATGAAATTCACTTGTGTGAACGTGCTCATTACGGAGACCTTAAAATAAAGCAGTGGTCGGCAAACTGTGGCCCCTTGAGTGTGGCTCTTCCACAAAATACCGCGTGCGGGCGTGCACGTACAGTGCGATTGAAACTTCATGGCTACGCTCAAGGCGCCAAAGAGCCGCATGTGGCTGGCCAGCCGCAGTTTGCCGACCACTGCAATAAAGGAACCGTATGTTGGGATTTGAGTGATGTCACCCTGCATATTATAAGGAAATATTCCGTGTCAAAAAATTATTAGCAGAAAATAAAGCCCAATTGGAATGCAAAGCAGAAACAGGCATCAAGTATATAAACCGACCTGGAGTTTCTCTGGGTCTGTCCATTTTCAAGGGATGGGCTCTGACGTGGGGATCTCCCGGGATGGCTCAGTGTCTGGGGCCCAGGAGACAGGCCCAATCTGCCTGCAGGCCCTGAGCGGGGGGAGGCGGGAACCTGGGCTTCCTCCTGTTGAATCCTGCACACGGGTCATCTTTGCATTGCACTACAGGGAAATAGACATCTGGGCACCGACGACTCTTATTTCACACTAGAGGCCCAGTAACGAATTCGTGCATGGGTGAGGGCCGGCCAGCCCGCCCCCGATTGGGGCTGATCAGGCTGGGCAGGGGGAGGGGACTCAGGTGGTTGGCCAGCAGGCCCCACTCCTGATTGGGGGGGGTGGGCAATTGAGGATGGGGTCAGCCGGGGGGCGGGGGGCCACAGGCAGTTGGCTGGCCAGCCCTGCACTCTGGTCAAACTCCCAGTAAAACTCCTGGTTGAGGGGATAATTTGCATATTAGCCTTTTATTATATAGGACTAGTGGCCCGGTGTATGAAATTCATGCACAGGGGTGGGGGAGGGTGTCCCTCAGCCCAGCCTGCACCCTCTCCAATCTGGGACACCTTGGAGGATGTCCAACTGCTGGTTTAGGCCCAATCCCTGTGGAACATCCCTCTTGCAATCTGGGACTGCTGGTTCCTAACCACTCACCTGCCTGCCTGCCTGCCTGATTGCCCCTAACCACTCTGCCTGCCAGCCTTCTCGCCCCCAACTGCCTCCTCTGCTGGCCTGCTCACCCCCAACTGCACTCCCCTTCTGGCCTGATTGCCCCTAACTGCCTCTGCTTTGGCCCTGCCACTATGGCTTTGTGTGGAAGTACATCCAGAAGGTCTCTCGAAAGGTCTCCCAGTCTAATTAGCATATTACCCTTTTATTAATACAGATGTTCCATCTGATGTGGCTGAAATGGGAGCATCTGTGCTCCTCAGCAGCCCAG
Source organism: Myotis myotis (assembly GCF_014108235.1). Classification (NCBI taxonomy): domain Eukaryota; kingdom Metazoa; phylum Chordata; class Mammalia; order Chiroptera; family Vespertilionidae; genus Myotis; species Myotis myotis. Next base: position 90,493,744 of record NW_023416401.1, on the reverse strand, counting down.
CCTGCAGAGCCCTGATGCCCAGGCACACCCCACACCCCCACCCAGGGAGGGATGCTCCACCACCCATCAACCTGCCCTCTCCTCTCTCCAGGGGCACTCGCTGGAGCTGGGCCCACCCAGACAGCCTGGCTGACCCCAGGTCAAGACCCTTGCACCACAGGAGGCCAGGCATGGGCTCCTGGGACCAGGGTGAAAAGATGTCTGAGAGCCACTCCAGTGGCCTGGCTGCTGGTGGGCAGAGGAATAATCTGCGAACCTCAGATGTTCCAACCTGACCGACGCAGAAGGGGCAGGTCGGCGGGGATGGCAGTTCCGGAACATGGGAGGGCCAGGCTGAGGACGGGGTGGGGTCCGCAGGCACCTCCTGTCAGCACAGGAGGCCACTGGCCCAATTGGGACTAAAGCTGAGGCCACCCTGACACGCCCACCTACACACTGTCTCCCATCCCATTGTCTCTGTCAAGCAGGGTGCCTGTTACATCAGAGGTTAGTATCAAGTCTTCCCAGGGAGCCCCCGATTAGGGCCTCAGCCTCAAAATATTACCCTTTCAGCCTGAAGTGGTTTTAATCACCCATTAAGAAAAGGTGTGTTGAATAATTGAAGTCTATAAATAGAACTGCACAAAATATGTCCAGCTGATTATAAATTGCCCATTTAACTGCAAATTCACACATTCACACACACTCACACTCACACACGCTCACATACACACAATCACCCACACTCACATACATACAATGACACATTCACATGCATGCACATACACTCACAGACTCACATACATACACACACTCACATGCATACACTCACCCACACTCACATACATGCACACACTCACACGCACTCTCACACACTCACACACACTCACATGAATGCACACACACTCACACATACATACACACTCACACATACATGCACACACTCGCACACACATTCACTCACACGCACTCACTCACATGCATTCACATCCACTCACACACACTCTCTCTCTCACACACACACACACACACGCACACACTTCTAGAGCACCTGCTCTCTGGACACCTCATAAGCTCACAGAGCCGCAAGTGGGCAGTTCTGCTGGGCTTGGCCTTCTGTGCAGTAGTGCAGAGCAAGCTCCTCCTCTGGGCGGGAAGACCAGAGGGCGGCCTCACAGGGCCTCGGAGATGGGACAGATGCCCGAGGGCTGGGCAGGGACCAGCCCGTTGTTCTACGGAGCCTTTCTACGCAGTGTGTGGCGCTGCCCCTCCCTCCAGGATGAGAGCACCGTGCCCGTCATTCCCTTGAGATGGTGGATCCGTAAACCCTGAGTCAAGCCCAGGCCAGCAGCTCTGGAGGTACCTGCGGAGTCAGCACCCCTTGCCTGTCCTTCAACACGCAAGAGCCCCAGGAATCCATCTGCTCCCCCTGCGCAGCCGCAGTGACTTCAGAGGAGAACACTGCCGGTGTTTGTCTTGCTCTCTCGTCTCAGTTCTGTTAGATCCTTTGTTTCTTTGATGCTCAGAACTGCACCATTTGGCTCTAAAATCGACATCAGAAGAGCATTAATTAAAGGCAGATGCATGGCAATGGAGACAGAGGTAAAATTATGCTCAGAGGCAAATGTAATTAATTTTGTACAAGAGAGATGTGAAAGGGGGTGAATGACACTGGAGGAATCACCACCCCGTTTCATTGTAGAAATACAATGTAGATCAGGCAGCATATGGAGAGATGTGTGGGTAATTAGACGTCAAGGTGGGGAACCCAAATGGGGTCACTTGCTAAGTTCTCAAGACAGCGAGACGAGAGCGCATCTCGGTCTTCACACATGTTCACTGTGGACAGGACACCTTGCCCCGGTGTCTGCGGGGGGAGGGGGCTTGGGAAGAAGATGATTATGATGCACATTTCCTAAGAGCTTGGGCAGTGGAGCTGGGACTGGAAGCACCCTGTATCCTGACGGCTGGGAATCAGTGAGGAGCTGTGATAAAGCCTCCTCCTCTCAGAGAGGCCAGAGCTGCACAGGCTTCGAGGCTCCTCACCCAGATAAGCCAGCCTCTTGGGATGGTCACGAGGCTGTCTGGATTTACAACGTCCAGTGAGAGTTCATCTGGGTTCGCTGCACCGTGGGCCAGTCATGCCCAGTGTGAGAGTTACAGACACCGCATCAAGGGGAGTCTAGGAGGGAAGCAAAGGAATTTATACAAACTTTCTCCACAAGGACTCCATCCTGTGGTTCTGTGGTGACAACGCAGGGCACAGGTGACTTGTGGGCACAGGTGACATGTGGGCACAGGTAACACGTGGGCACAGGTGACATGCGGGCACAGGTGGCACATGGACACAGGTGGCACACAGGGCACAGGGGACACATGGGCACAGGAAACATGCAGGGACAGGTGACATGTGGGCACAGGTGACACATGGGCACAAGTGACACATGGACACAGGTGACATGTGGGCACAGGTGACATACAGGGCACAGGGGACACATGGGCACAGGTAACACGTGGGCACAAGTAACACGTGTGCACAAGTGACACGTGGGAACAGGTGACATGTGGGCACAGGTGACATGTGGGCACAGGTAACACGTGGGCATTGGTAACATGCAGGGACAGGTGGCACTCGGGGACAGGTGACATGTGGGCACAGGTGACACATGGGCACAGGTGACATGTGGGCACAGGTGGCACGTGGGCACAGGTGGCACTCGGGGACAGGCAGCGGTTGGGCTTCCTCAGCACAGCGTGACGCTGGCTCTGCTTCATGCCCGTGGTTTTGTGTAGCCAGAGCCCAGGGGTCACCGGGGCCGGCCATCCGGAGCTTTACCTGTGGCGTCTCCCTGAACTGCTCACTGTGCAGAGCTTTTTGTCTCACTCACAGAAGGGGAGGGAGGCCTGGGAGGCGAGTGGGGGAAAGCGGGGAGCGGGCACTGCACCCTTCAGGGAGATCCCAGCTCACCTGTTGGACTTCACCAGAACCGAGGGCTGTGCTGTTGCTGCGGTAACAACCCACCGCAGTGAAGGCCACAACGGCGCCCACACCTCATCTCACAGGTTCCTGGGGCCCACGGTCCAGGCCCAGCGTGGGTGGCTCAGCTGCTTCTGCTCAGAGATGGGAGCCAGGTGTGAAGGCTGGGCTTTCCCTGGAGGCTCCGGGAGGGGACCACTCCCATGGCCATCAGACTGTCCTCAGTCAGCTCCGGCTCACGCCCCCCATAGCTCCCTGCCCCGAGCTCCCTGCCTTGATTCCCGGGATTTGGAATCTCTCTGACTTTCCCTCTCCCTCCTCTCCCCTTCCCACTGAGCCCTCAGGCGGCACTACCCATGCCCACCCCTCCTGCGACCTCCTTGCAATGCCTCAGGGTTCTCCCAGGTGACTTGGGTTTCTCTCTCATGTGCTCCTCACACAGCCAGGCTGCAAGGATCAAAGTGTTACCACTTCCAGCGAACGAACCCCCCCCCAGAATGCGGGCTCCAGGGGCCCACAGAGGCCAGATTCTCCCTTCCTTTAGCTGCTGTCGCTGAGCACCGAGCTTGAGCGGCGTGGAAGGCCCGAGAGCGAGGGACACCGCCCTCGGGAGGTCAGCGTGGCGTGCAGACAGGAAGCAGTTCAGGTGCAACTGGCATAGATGCGAGGAGGCATTTAGGGTTCAAGGGAACCTGGAGAATGGGTACCTGACCCCCTCGGGTGTGTGGGCAGGAGGGAGGTGACATAAACCAAGACCGGAAAGCCAGGAGAGCCAGGTGAGGGGAGGGGTGGGGAGAAGCGAGCGGGACGTTAGAGGCGCCTGGAAGATGGGAGGCTGGGGAGAGGGACGGTTAGAGAGGTGGCGGGTCCGCAATACCAGGCCGGGCTGGCCACACGAGGCGGCGGGGTTCCGAAGGTGATGGATAGCTGTTGAAATACTGGGGTGACCAGATTAGTGTGGAAATGAGGCCAGGAATCTCCTCCGTCTCCCTGGACCCAGTAGCCAATCCCTCCAGGGCTGTGTTGGCCACACTCATCTCCCTGAGCCAATCAGAGCAGCCCACTGCTCACAGGGGTTAGAGAGTGGGGTGCTCTGCCCGGAGACCCGGCCACAAATCGCAGGTTCCCAGCCTTTCCCTCTCTATCCGGGTCACCCTGGGAACCCCCATGAAGCCTGCACGAGAGCTGGCTGGGAGCACACCCCTCATCGCTCCAGCCCAGGGTCCACCCTGTGCTTGGCTCCGCTCCTGTCTGCCATCCGTGTCAGTGTCCGGACCAGGCGATGCTCCCGCTGACCTTGCCCAGGATGGCTGCGCTGGCTGGGCATCTCCTGCTGACTAGCCTGACCAGCGGGCGACGCCAGGCCGGCCCCTGGGAGAGCCAGGAGCAGTCGAATTGATCTGAAATGTAGGCAGTTCTTCTTGGATGATCATCTCTCGTCAGAGCAGAAGGTTCGTGATAAAACGCCGGAGCGGCTCTGACACAGGATGCGTGGACGTGGGCTCGGAGACTTTTCTTCGCCGCTGGCATCTCTCAGCCCTCGGGAAGCTGTGCCCCACTCTGAGAAGCTTCTGCGCCAACCCACCCAGGGCAGGGGCTGAGCGGAGGCGGGTCCCACATCAAAGGCCTCCTCTCCTGCCCTGGACCTGAAACCAGGCACAGAGATGTTGCTGAAGGTCTGCAAATGGCGCCCTTCAGCTTTTAACTTTCACATAAAACAGAATAAGAGATGATCGCATCCCGGGAGGAGTCCGGCTCCCGCGCAGGGGAGAGGCTGCCAGCGGGCCGTGCCTCGCGAGCTCACTTGTTTTATTTGGGTTGCAGTGTCTGAAAGCTGTCAGATGGTATATATTGCAATTGCTGTTTATACAGAGGCACACCTCCCGCATCTGAATACACACCCACAAACACACACCACACATGCACATCGGCCCCGCCCAGCCCATTCTCTGCCAGTGGCACCTGTTCTAATGGAGCTGCTCCCAGCAAATACCTCCAGGTCTGATCAGGAAGGACCTATGGGGTCATCTCATCCCTTGAATGTGACCCTAAAGAATTATTTCTCCCCCTCCTCCTCCTCCTCCTCCTCCTCCTCCTCCTTCTTCTTCTTTGTTGTTAATCCTCACCCAAGGATATTTTTCCCATTACATACTGGGCTGGGGGTTGTACCTGCAATCCAAGTATGTGCCCTTGACCAGGAATCGAACCCTCAACCCTTTGGTGTGTGGGCCAACGTTCTCACACTGAGCACACCGGCCAGGGCCCTAAAGGGTTCTTTGGGAGGGAACCGCAGGACCTGAGGCAGACCACGGGGTTGCTGGATATCTCCCTGAGAATGTCGTCCTTCCGTGGGGCTCAGCTGTTTCCTGTGCCCCCCATCTTTGGCGTTAAAGACGCCTATGGACCTGGCAGTTATGCGAGAGACCGAACCCCAGCAGGAGGCTTGCAATGAGGATGAGCACTTGAAGGTCCTCAGCTCCTCCATGACAGTCCAACCCAGGAGAGGAGTCCCACCAGGATCCCGGAGAACAAAAGGCAGACGGGGAGACGGGAACCGGCCTCCGAGGCCTGCAGGAGGAGAGGAAGAGGCTGAGAGACTCAGTCAATTAGACTCCAGATGAAGTGAGACGGGCACTCGGGTGCAGGGGGACAGTGGGGAAGGGACAGGCACTTGGGTGCAGGGGGACAGTGGGGAAGGGACAGGCACTCAGGTGCAGGGGGACAGTGGGGAAGGGACAGGCACTCGGGTGCAGGGGGAACAGTGGGGAAGGGATGGCACTTGGGTGTAGGGGGGACAGTGGGGAAGGGATGGCACTTGGGTGCAGGGGGGACAGTGGGGAAGGGACGGGCACTCGGGTGCAGGGGGAACAGTGGGGAAGGGATGGCACTTGGGTGTAGGGGGGACAGTGGGGAAGGGATGGCACTTGGGTGCAGGGGGACAGTGGGGAAGGGATGGCACTTGGGTGCAGGGGGGACAGTGGGGAAGGGATGGGCACTCGGGTGCAGGGGGAACAGTGGGGAAGGGATGGCACTTGGGTGCAGGGGGGACAGTGGGGAAGGGATGGCACTTGGGTGCAGGGGGGACAGTGGGGAAGGGACAGGCACTCGGGTGCAGGGGGAACAGTGGGGAAGGGATGGCACTTGGGTGCAGGGGGGACAGTGGGGAAGGGATGGCACTTGGGTGCAGGGGGGACAGTGGGGAAGGGACAGGCACTCGGGTGCAGGGGGAACAGTGGGGAAGGGATGGCACTTGGGTGTAGGGGGGACAGTGGGGAAGGGATGGCACTTGGGTGCAGGGGGACAGTGGGGAAGGGATGGCACTTGGGTGCAGGGGGGACAGTGGGGAAGGGATGGGCACTCGGGTGCAGGGGGAACAGTGGGGAAGGGATGGCACTTGGGTGCAGGGGGGACAGTGGGGAAGGGACGGGCACTCTGGTGCAGGGAGGGACAGTGGGGAAGGGACAGGCACTCGGGTGCAGGGGGGACAGTGGGGAAGGGACGGGCACTCTGGTGCAGGGGGGACAGTGGGGAAGGGACGGGCACTCGGGTGCAGGGGGGACAGTGGGGAAGGGACGGGCACTCGGGTGCAGGGGGGACAGTCGGGAAGGGACAGGCACTCGGGTGCAGGGGGGACAGTGGGGAAGGGACGGGCACTCGGGGGCAGGGGGGACAGTGGGGAAGGGATGGGCACTGGGGTGCAGGGGGGACAGTGGGGAAGGGATGGGCACTGGGATGCAGGGGGGACAGAGGGGAAGGGACGGGCACTCGGGTGCAGGGGGGACAGTGGGGAAGGGACGGGCACTCGGGTGCAGGGGGGACAATGGGGAAGGGATGGCACTCGGGTGCAGGGAGGACAGTGGTTCAGGGACAGGCACTCGGGTGCAGGGGGGACAGTGGGGAAGGGATGGGCACTCGGGGGCAGGGGGGACAGTGGGGAAGGGATGGGCACTCAGGGGCAGGGGGGACAGTGGGGAAGGGATGGGCACTCGGGGGCAGGGGTGACAGTGGGGAAGGGATGGGCACTCGGGGGCAGGGGGGACAGAGGGGAAGGGACGGGCACTCGGGTGCAGGGGGGACAGTGGGGAAGGGACGGGCACTGGGGTGCAGGGGGGACAGTGGGGAAGGGATGGGCACTGGGATGCAGGGGGGACAGAGGGGAAGGGACAGGCACTGGGGTGCAGGGGGGACAGTGGGGAAGGGACAGGCACTCGGGTGCAGGGAGGGACAGTGGGGAAGGGACGGGCACTGGGGTGCAGGGGGGACAGTGGGGAAGGGACGGGCACTCGGGTGCAGGGAGGGACAGTGGGGAAGGGACGGGCACTGGGGTGCAGGGGGGACAGTGGGGAAGGGACGGCACTCGGGTGCAGGGAGGGACAGTGGGGAAGGGACGGGCACTGGGGTGCAGGGGGGACAGTGGGGAAGGGACGGGCACTGGGATGCAGGGGGGACAGAGGGGAAGGGACGGGCACTCGGGTGCAGGGAGGGACAGTGGGGAAGGGACGGGCACTGGGGTGCAGGGGGGACAGTGGGGAAGGGATGGCACTCGGGTGCAGGGAGGGACAGTGGGGAAGGGACGGGCACTGGGGTGCAGGGGGGACAGTGGGGAAGGGACAGGCACTCGGGTGCAGGGGGGACAGTGGGGAAGGGACGGCACTCGGGTGCAGGGAGGGACAGTGGGGAAGGGACGGGCACTCGGGTGCAGGGGGGACAGTGGGGAAGGGACAGGCACTGGGGTGCAGGGGGGACAGTGGGGAAGGGACAGGCACTCGGGTGCAGGGGGGACAGTGGGGAAGGGACGGCACTCGGGTGCGGGGGGGACAGTGGTGCAGCGAAGGGCACTGGGGTGCAGGGCTCCCGCAGGCTGGGGCACTGGCAGGGAAGCGTTCCCACCTCCTGCAGTGGCTGAGGGAGGGGCCATGTCCTGGGCAGAGGCCTACCCAGCAAGAATGTTTGTCATTGATGAACACAGGGCTGTGGGCTGGACTAAAGGGAAGCAGAGGAGGAGAGATTCAGCCTCACCCACCCCCTGGGCTGCTCATGCCCCTTCCTGGGCTGAACCCGCGGGAAGCCAGCAGGCAGGGAGGCCGTGCAGGCCAGCACCTGGGGCGTGGAGCAGGCAGGGCACTCAGGTAGGGGCGGAGGAGAGGACCCAGGCGAAGGTACAAGCAGGGTTATGAAGCAATGGGTGGAGGAACATCTTAAAGCTAATTTCTATCTAAAGAATTCTAGATTTACTGATCTCCTGGACTCAGCTACAAAGCTTGGTGCGATTGGAACTGGGCGGGTGCCAGTCAGAAGCTGGAGAGGGGCAGGGAGGGGGAGGTGGGAAGAGAGGATGCGAAACTGGGGGAGCTGCTGGAGGCTGAGAGCCGGAGTTCTAGGGACATGTGGACCAAGGGAGAGCGAAAGGAACGATTAAAAAGCGATGTCAACAACTGAGCAAAAGATACAGTGGTGAAGATAGAGGTGGGGGCTCAGATGAGTTCTGGGGGTGAAGCCCCTGTGGGTGGAGGATTTCAGCAGCTGCGATGGAAGATGTGTGTGTAAGATAAGGTCCCCGTAGTCAATAAATTGCAATAGCATTTTATTTAGCCCACCATACCCAAAATACTATCATCCCAGCATGCAACTGACATAAATTACTAATGCGAGACTTTGTATCTGTTTTTGACACTAAGTCATTGCAATGCAGTGAGCAGCCGATACCGCAGATTGCAGTTGGGACTAGCTGTGCTCAGGGCACGCGGGCTGGTGGCTGCCGCCTGCAGGGCTCAGGGCGGAGCAGCGACCTGCGGATGCTAGTGCCATTTAAGAAGAGATGGAGTGATTTGTGAGGTCAAGATCACGGGTCTCTGTTGTCCCCTGTGAGTGTGGAGTCCCCAGGACATCCAAGGGGCTGTGGGGCACAGGGCTGGGTGTGCGCATCCAGGGCGCTGGGGGAGGCCAGGCTGGAGCCGACCTGGAAGCAGTCAGGGGAGGGACACACGTGGAGCCACCAGATGGCAGCCTGCAGAACCCCAGGCAAGGAAGTTCAGGACAGCCCTTCCCCCCCCCCCCCCACCCTCAGAGCAGCGCCTCCCTGGGCACCGCTACCTGTGGTGTGGGTGTCCTGGGCACTGCAGGAGTCAGCACCATCCCCACCCTCCACCCTTTCAATGCCAGTAGCACCCCCACCTCCATCCAAGGTGTGACAATCAGAACCAAAAGTACCCCAAACCTTGTCAGATGTCCCCTGGGGGGAATTGCCCCTCATTTAGTGACTTACAGGCTGGGCAGCGAAGGAAACATCAGTGATGGGACCGAGGAGGTGACGGTGCTGCAGGAAGGAGAGAGAGCAGGCTCAGGGCTGGTACAGTCCACGGCGTGTGCAGGGCCCGGTGAGCGGGAGGACTTGCGGGAGGGGCGTTAGCTTAGACCCGACTAAGGAACGGGAGAGCTGTGCCTTCAATAATGCACTTTATTTAGCCCAGTGCAGAGAGGGCCAGGCATCACACACTCGTCTGGTAACCTCGCGGAGCACGCTGGGTGACTAAGGCCAGTGAACAACGAACACTTGATGGAAAGAAATGAAACAGCGGAGTCTCCCCAGCGGTGAGGAGGTGCTCACACACCCCACCCAGGCGCCTCATTCCTGGGCAGGCAGAGGCGCTGCGGGAAATATCCCTGATCAACGTTCTCAAATTACAGAAACACAGCAGAGGACACAATGTCATATTTATTCCACTTTCTGCAACTTTAATTAAATTCTCTGCTGCAGTAATTACAGCTGTGCATTGTTAAAGACGTATAAACACTGCAGAAACGAATTACTGCCGGAGACCATTATTAAAACCACAACATTTTCCTACAGAATAGCACAAGCAGGAGAGGGAGTTACTAAACCTCGCGTGCAGGCAGCGGCTGTGTCCTGGGCTGAGCTCGACAGCGGAGCCGGACTCGGATCCTCTGGCCACCTTCACGTGCAGAATTTCAACCGCAGATCACGCCTCCACCAAGTAACCGCTGCAAATCTGTGCCCCTCTTTCTGACTGCACGCTGGGTTCTGATAGGCTACTTCTTGCGATCCCTGCGCTGCGTGAAAATCTTCTTCATCGGTTCTCATTGCGTCTCGCTAAGAGGTGATTACCTTCAGAGAGGTCAGAGTGTGCCACTGCTACCCAGAGATGCTTGGGGGAGACAACGCATCATGGCCCGGGCCCCTGTGGAGTTGGAGCGCCGTCCCGTGCATGAAATGTTGCGGGTTTGATTCCTGGTGGACGGGGCGCATAAGGGAGGCAACCCATGGATGTTTCTCTTTCTCCTCTCTCTTCCCCTCTCTCTAAAATCAATGGAAACATCCCCGGGTGAGGATTTTAAAAGGAAAGAAAAGAAAATGCATACTGCACAGTGATCACACCACATTCCCCCTCTCTCCATGGGGACATTTCCAGAGAACACACCGCCTGCGGCCCTTCGTAGCCTGCTTCCTCTCTTCAGACCTGCTTATCCCACCAGGAAAGGGGGCGGCGGCTCTGCAGATGCGGACTTGCCCTGGGCCTGGCCAGGGAGAACGCGCTTCCTTCAGGGAAATCAACGCATCTTCCAGCAGCGGACACGGACCAGTGCCTCCACCCAGCACCACAGATGGAAGAGAAGTCGTTTTGCCCAATAAACGCCCTCTTCTGGTCCCAGTGAAACACTCCTAATCCAGAGAGTCCCTGTGCCAAGAGCGGAGGGCCTGACCGGGACTGACTCTCTGGGTGACTCGTTTGCACATTTCAGGACGCTGGTGGCATCTCGATGAGGTTCCTGCTCATGTGAGAGTGCGTCCCTAAAACAGTGGCCCCAAATGCTTCTGGGACAGACCCAGCTCATTGACCCCGTGCACAGGTAGGGCACCTGCTTCAGATGGAGCAGCTCTCACAGGCTCCTCTCCCCTTGGTGTGCAGGAGTGGATCCGGAGAAAGTCCCTCACTCTTCCAGGGGGTGGCTTTTGCCCTGAGAGTTATTTCCAAATTACAAAGACTTCCCCCACCGTGGCTTGTTTCTGGATAACTGAAATAAATGGAAAAGTTAGAGAGTATCATGTTCTCTTAGTTCAGTGGTCGGCGAACTGCGGCTCGCGAGCCACATGCGGCTCTTTGGCCCCTTGAGTGTGGCCACGAAGTTTCAACCGCACTGTACGTGCACACCTGCACGTGGTATTTTGTGGAAGAGCCACACTCAAGGGGCCGCAGTTTGCCAACCATTGTCTTAGTTTCACCATCAAAATTGCAGTTTACTTATTTGCTATTGCATTAGCCTTTTAAATATTATGCCGTGACTAATGAAAATGCATAATAAGGTGTTCATACTATTGATCTATTTATCTTTCTAGAAAATGACTAGGTAATTTGTGAGGAAAAATGTTAGGAATTGGAAGCCAGACATAGTAGGGTAGATGGGTAAGGAAAGGTGTAATCAATTGTAAAATTTTACCAAGCAAAGTCTCAGCTATGTCCATAATTCTAGTCCCAGAAAAAAATTTTTTTGTATAATCCATATAAATAATTGAGTTTTAGAATCTCAGAAAATAGGAAACTTTAAAAAATTTTATTGCCTTTTATTTAGACATTGAAAAGCACCCTTGCCTTAGGCAATTTTATTTTAATATTGTAATAAGTTATTGTGTGTTTTAGGGATAATTTAATCTGTATCTATCCAATTACTTTACACAGGTTAATAAATTATTTAGTAAATACTGCCTAGCAAGGTAAAAATTTATGTATATATATACATATATACATATATATATATATGCATATGTATGTATACATCTGTATCTATCTATTCAACTCAAGTTCCAGTGAAAAGAGTTGTGCTCAGTTAACGTATTTGTGGAAAGGCAACTGATTTTTGTAAACATTAAACTCTTCCTTGAGTTAAAAGTTAAAAGGGGGGAATGAATGGTGAGGGAAGGAGGCCTGACTTGGGGTGGTGAGCACAATGCAGTACACAGATGCTCTCTTATAGAAGGGTACACCTGAAACCTATATTATTTTATTGACCAATGTCACCCCTATAAATTCAATAAATAAACAAGTAAAATAAAATAAGAGGCAAATAAAAGGAAAAATTAGTATTGAATCCAAAAGGTGTAGTGAGAACCTTGATTTACTAATTTGCAATCATGTTTTCTCAGTGACCATCATCACCCTTTGCTACAAGCCAAAACAGCACTGCATTTGGAAAAGTCACAGCAAGATTAGGTGCCAGGCTAAAGAGGCACAAGAAAATGCTTCTGAATTTTGACAAGAAAAAAGGGAAGAAGGATGCGCCCTATGTTCACACGGAATAACAGGAACTGGCTTGAACTCTTCCCGAGGGGTCCCCAAGCAGAGCCAGAGCTCTCACTATATTGAGGCGAGCACGGGGCTCTACGTGCTCTCCTGGGCATACTTCCCTGCTCCGTTTGCCTGATAATTCCTGGGGGGCAGAGTTCTGGGAGATGAAGGGATGGAGGAGGTGGGAAGGCTGAGCACACCCTCCGGGGGTTTTCAGAGGGCTCGCCTCAAGACGTGGCTACCACCGAGAGCATCGAGGTGAGGAAACCACCCATGCCGGGGGGGGGGGGGACGCCCAGAAAGCCACCAGTGGGAGCCCATTCGTGCCACGTACTTTCTGTTCCCATCTCAGGGAGAGGAGAGGCCTCCTCACACATGAGAAGTAGCTGTGTGTTTAGAGGATGTTGCTTGCGCAATGGCAGAATTTACCCCTAGACTTCTGGTTGATCGCCCCAACAGCACAAGCCTCAAAAGGATCCAATTGATTCCCAGTAACTTAACTGTGTGCCAGGGCAAAGCCCAGTAATATTTAAAGAAATATGAAAGTAGTCCCCTTCCAAAAACAAGTAAAATTCACAGCCTGGTATTCAATCAAGAATTATCAGGCATAAAGAAGCAGGAAAGTATGCCCCATCCATAAAAAGAAAAAAAAAAGAAAAGAAAAACATAAGAGAGAGGAATGAATTAGAAAAAGGTTTCCAAAGGACAGCGATGGTGGGATTAGTGGATGATGACGGTAAAGAGCAGTTTTTAAACGTAACTCCTACGTTCAGTACAGCCGAGGAAGATTGAGCATGATGAGGAGAGAAATAAAAATTACTTTAAAAAATTCAGACCTTTAAAATTACAACCACCAAATTAATTGGGAATGACAATAGATTGGCAGTGCAGAAAAAGCAACATCAGTGAACTTGTCATGGCAACAGATACTATCCAAAATTAAATGCAAAGCATTAAAAAAAGAGTAAAAAGGTAAAACAGGAAATGAACCACTGGGGAGCAATGAAAGTAGGAAGCAGTCTAACAGGAGTCTAACTAGAGTCCAGAAAAGAAGAAACAGAAATTTATATATGTACATGGTGGGGCAAAAGTAGCTTTACAGCTGTTCATATGGAAAATCTATACTAATAAAAGGGTAATATCCTAATTAGGCCAGGTCGACTGGACATCTTCCCGACGTCCAACTTCCTTCTGGACAGTTAGGGGATGACCAGGCCAGCAGGGGGCGCAGTTGGGGACGGCCAGGCCAGCGGGGGTGCGGGGGCAGTTAGGGGTGATCAGGCAGGCAGGCAGGTGAGCACTTAGGAGCTAGCAATCCCAGATTGTGAGAGGGATGTCTAACTGGCGGTTTAAGCCCAATCCCCGGGATCAGGCCTAAATCAGCAGTTGCACATCCCCCAAGGGGTCCTGGATTGGAGAGGGTGCAGGCTGGGCTGAAGGGAACCCCCCATCCCATGCACAAATTTTGTGCACCGGGCCTCTAGTAATACAATAATTAATAATAATACAAAAATAAGTTCTGTTTCATGTACTCACAGCTATAAACCAACTTTGCTCCACCCTGTATATATAATCCATAATCTATAATAATTAAGGCATAGTATGCTAATTAGACCAGACGACCTTCTGGATGAAGCAAGGGCTGTGAGGGAAGCCCAGGTCCTGGGTGCCAGAGGGAAGCCAGTGCCAGCAGCCAGGGGAAGGAAGGCCTACTCTTGCATGAATGTCGGGCCTCTAGTTGTAATATAAATATTTCATATAATATAAATATATATTTCAAATACATGCATAGTTGAAGAAACAGTGGCCAAAATGTTTCCAAATTTGATCAAAACTGTAAAGACACAGAATCCTGAAGAGAAATAACATCCCAAGCACAAGAAATGTGAAGAAAATCACACTGAGACATAGAAGCCACAGGAAAGAGGGAGAAAATGAAAAAAGAGAACACGTGTAAGAATGACAGCAGACTTCCCGTCAGAAACTATGCAACCCAGCAGACAGATGAGTGTCACTGTTCAAGTGTGAAAACTCCCTTTCATCCCAGGAATTCTATACCATCAAAAATATCATCCACAAATGAAGGCAAGACAGACTTTTTTGAACAAAAGCTAGAGGAATGCAATTCAAAGATATCAGCATTGCAAGAAATATTAGAGGAATCCTGTAAAATAGTAATTAAACCTGGCTCTATTCCAGGCACCACATCAGTCTACTTATTAAAGTGGATGAGAAGAAAAGGAATCCCCTCATTGCTTCTGTGTAGCTGCCAGGCTGAGAACAGCTAGCACAGTGGGAGGTCTGCAGAGAAGGAATTGCTGTGCCATAGACACACCTGAGCAAGGTCAAGCCTTAGTCAAATTCTGCCCTCCTGGGACCAGGTAAGAATGCTGCCTGCGGGGGACCAGTAGGAGTGCTGCCCTCGTGGGACCAGGTAAGAATGCTGCCTGTGTGGGACGGATAAGAATGGTACCTGCGTGGGAGCAGGTAAGAATGCTGCTCGCGTGGGACGGGTAAGAATGCTGCCCACGTGGGATGGGTAAGAATGCTGTCTGCGTGGGACCAGGTAAGAATGCTGCCTGCGTGGGATGGGTAAGAATGCTGTCTGCGTGGGACCAGGTAAGAATGCTGCCCGCGTGGGACCAGGTAAGAATGCTGCCCGCGTGGGACCAGGTAAGAATGCTGCCCGCGTGGGATGGGTAAGAATGCTGCCGGCATGGGATGGGTAAGAATGCTGCCCGCGTGGGATGGGTAAGAATGCTGCCCGCGTGGGACCAGGTAAGAATGCTGCCCGCGTGGGATGGGTAAGAATGCTGCCCGCGTGGGATGGGTAAGAATGCTGCCGATGTGGGATGGGTAAGAATGCTGTCTGCGTGGGATGGGTAAGAATGGTACCTGCGTGGGACCAGGTAAGAATGCTGCCCGCGTGGGACCAGGTAAGAATGCTGCCCGCATGGGATGGGTAAGAATGCTGCCCGCGTGGGATGGGTAAGAATGCTGTCTGCGTGGAACCAGGTAAGAATGCTGCCCGCGTGGGACCAGATAAGAATGCTGCCCGCATGGGATGGGTAAGAATGCTGCCCACGTGGGACGGGTAAGAATGCTGTCTGCGTGGGATGGGTAAGAATGCTGTCTGCGTGGGACGGGTAAGAATGCTGCCCACGTGGGATGGGTAAGAATGCTGCCCGCGTGGGACCAGGTAAGAATGCTGCCCGCGTGGGACGGGTAAGAATGCTGCCCATGTGGGACGGGTAAGAATGCTGTCTGCGTGGGATGGGTAAGAATGCTGCCCACGTGGGACGGGTAAGAATGCTGCCCACGTGGGATGGGTAAGAATGCTGTCTGCGTGGGACCAGGTAAGAATGCTGCCCACGTGGGACCAGGTAAGAATGCTGCCCGCGTGGGACGGGTAAGAATGCTGCCCACGTGGGACGGGTAAGAATGCTGCCTGCGTGGGATGGGTAAGAATGTTGCCCACGTGGGACGGGTAAGAATGCTGCCCACGTGGGACGGGTAAGAATGCTGCCCGCGTGGGACAGGTAAGAATGCTGCCCACGTGGGATGGGTAAGAATGCTGCCCACGTGGGACGGGTAAGAATGCTGCCCACGTGGGATGGGTAAGAATGCTGCCCACGTGGGACGGGTAAGAATGCTGCCCACGTGGGACGGGTAAGAATGCTGCCTGCGTGGGATGGGTAAGAATGCTGCCCGCGTGGGACCAGGTAAGAATGCTGCCCGCAAAAAAACTAAGATGGCGGCATAGGTAAACACCGGGAAATTGTCGCCTCACACAACAATTGAAAATTACCGCAAAGGACTGAGCAAATATCATCCAGAACAACAGGAAGGCTGGCTGAGTGTAAATTCTACAACTAGAAGGAAAGAAAAGCACGCTGAGAGCCAGAGGCGCTGCGGAGGTGAAGTGCAGAGGTAAGGCGGCTCGCGCACGAGGAAAGGGGGTGGCGCCTGAGAACGCGGCTGTCTTTTTGAATCACAAGCTCCCGATTGCTCTGAACTCCGGTTCCGAAAGTCTCTGGGGACCCAGGACTCATACGGGGAGAGGCTGGTCTGTCCGGCAGCGGGCGAACTTGAGGGCGGCTTTCCCTCAGAGGTGCTTGCAGCCATTACCGGGACACTGAGACGCGCGACTCCGGGCGGAGAATCGGCCATAGCTGCTTTCTCCGCCCTCTGACTCCCTGAGACCCCGCCCCACCCAGGCTGCGGCAGAGGCTTTTGCATGTGAATGTACCTAACTGCAGCCGAACCAGGCAGACCCGGAACTTCCAAGAGAAGGCCCAAGGCCCCGCAGCGGCTTGCATTGCTTCACAGCTGAGCCTCTTCGTGGCTCCTGCTGTGTGGCCTCAGGCAGAGGCTGAATTAGCACCTCCTTAGATCCAGGAGCCACTGTACCCAGTGGTCAGAGGGGAACCACCCAGATTGCAACTCCTCAGATCCATAAGGGACACACTCAGGGAGCAGACTCAGTGAGCACCAAAGCCCCAATGAAGCAAGTCTTGCCCCAGAAGGGTGTCTTCAGCACAGAAGTTCTCCCACTTTAGACACAGCTGATTCTCACAGCCAATTGGCCTGGAGGTCAATTCCTCCCAGTGATTCTACAACAATCAAGGCACCAAGAGTGCACCAAGAGTGTCCACCCCAGGTAACTGGGGAGGCTGAGCTACTGGGCCCTACAGGACACCTGGCGCACAGGGCCACTCTATCAACACAGGGAAGCTGCCAAAATGCGGAGACAAAGAAACAGGTCACAAATGGCAGAAATGGAGGAAAGCAAACGATTGGATATAGAGTTCAAGGCCACGTTTATAAGGTTTTTCAAGAATTTTATGGAAACCGCCGATAAATTTAATGAATCCCTCAATAAGTATAGTGAGACCATGGAGGACATGAAAAAGGACCAACTAGAAATTAAGCATACACTGACTGAAATAAAGAATAATTTACAGAGATCCAGCAGCAGACAAGAGGATCCCAAGAATCAAGTCAAAGATTTGAAATACAAAGAAACAAAAAATACCCAACCGAAAAAGAAAAAAGAAAAGAGATTCCAAAAATATGAAGATAGTGTAAGGAACCTCTGGGACAACTTCAAGCGTACCAACATCAGAATCATAGGGGTACCAGAAGGAGAGAGAGGGCAAGATATTGAAAACCTTTTTGAAGAAATAATGACAGAAAACTTCCCCTACCTGGTGAAAGAAATGGACTTACAAGTCCAGGAAGTGCAGAGAACCCCAAACAAAAGGAATCCAAGGAGGACCACACCAAGACACATCATAATTAAAATGCCAAGAGCAAAAGATAAAGAGAGAATCTTAAAAGCAGCAAGAGAAAGACAGTCAGTTACCTACAAGGGAGTACCCATATGACTGTCAGCTGATTTCTCAACAGAAACCATGCAGGCCAGAAGAGACTGGCAAGAAATATTCAAAGTAATGAATAGCAAGAACCTGCAACCAAGATTACTTTATCCAGCAAAGCTATCATTCAGAATAGAAGGTCAGAGAAAGAGCTTCACGGATAAGAAAAAGCTAAAGGAGTTCATCACCACCAAACCAGCATTATATGAAATGCTGAAAGGTATTCTTTAAGAAGAGGAAGAAGAAAAAGGAACTCTTACCATTTGCCACAGCATGGATGGAACTGGAGAGCGGATAAATACCACATGATCTCACTCATTTGTGGAATATAATGAACAACATAAGCTGATGAACAAGGACTGATCCAGAGACGGAGAGGCATTGATTGGACTGTCGGGACTTGGAGGGAAGGTAGGGGAGGGTGGGGGTAAGGGGGAAAGATCAACCAAAGGACTTATATGCAAGCATATAGGCCTAATCAATGGACATGGACAACGGGGGGGTGAGGGCATGAGCGGGGGGGGGGGGGTAGAGGGTAATGTGGGGACAAGGACACATATGTAATATCTTAATCAATAAAAAATATATTAAAAAAAAAAAAGAATGCTGCCCGCGTGGGACGGGTAAGAATGCTGCCCACGTGGGACGGGTAAGAATGCTGTCTGCGTGGGATGGGTAAGAATGCTGCCTGCGTGGGACCAGGTAAGAATGCTGCCCACGTGGGATGGGTAAGAATGCTGCCCGCATGGGACCAGGTAAGAATGCTGCCCACGTGGGACCAGGTAAGAATGTTGCCCACGTGGGATGGGTAAGAATGCTGCCCGCGTGGGACCAGGTAAGAATGCTGCCCGCGTGGGACCAGGTAAGAATGCTGCCCGCGTGGGACCAGGTAAGAATGTTGCCCACGTGGGACCAGGTAAGAATGTTGCCCACGTGGGATGGGTAAGAATGCTGCCTGCGTGGGACCAGGTAAGAATGCTGCCCACGTGGGACCAGGTAAGAATGTTGCCCACGTGGGACCAGGTAAGAATGTTGCCCACGTGGGACCAGGTAAGAATGCTGCCCACGTGGGATGGGTAAGAATGCTGCCTGCGTGGGACCAGGTAAGAATGCTGCCCACGTGGGATGGGTAAGAATGCTGCCCGCATGGGACCAGGTAAGAATGCTGCCCACGTGGGACCAGGTAAGAATGTTGCCCACGTGGGTTGGGTAAGAATGCTGCCCGCATGGGACCAGGTAAGAATGCTGCCCACGTGGGACCAGGTAAGAATGTTGCCCACGTGGGATGGGTAAGAATGCTGCCCGCGTGGGACCAGGTAAGAATGCTGCCCGCGTGGGACCAGGTAAGAATGTTGCCCACGTGGGACCAGGTAAGAATGTTGCCCACGTGGGATGGGTAAGAATGCTGCCTGCGTGGGACCAGGTAAGAATGCTGCCCACGTGGGACCAGGTAAGAATGTTGCCCACGTGGGACCAGGTAAGAATGTTGCCCACGTGGGACCAGGTAAGAATGTTGCCCACGTGGGATGGGTAAGAATGCTGCCCACGTGGGATGGGTAAGAATGCTGCCCACGTGGGATGGGTAAGAATGTTGCCCACGTGGGATGGGTAAGAATGCTGCCTGCGTGGGACCAGGTAAGAATGTTGCCCACGTGGGATGGGTAAGAATGCTGCCTGCGTGGGACCAGGTAAGAATGCTGCCCCCGTGGGATGGGTAAGAATGCTGCCCGCATGGGACCAGGTAAGAATGCTGCCCACGTGGGACCAGGTAAGAATGTTGCCCACGTGGGATGGGTAAGAATGTTGCCCACGTGGGATGGGTAAGAATGTTGCCCACGTGGGATGGGTAAGAATGCTGCCCGCGTGGGACCACGTAAGAATGTTGCCCACGTGGGACCAGGTAAGAATGTTGCCCACGTGGGACCAGGTAAGAATGTTGCCCACGTGGGATGGGTAAGAATGCTGCCTGCGTGGGACCAGGTAAGAATGCTGCCCACGTGGGACCAGGTAAGAATGTTGCCCACGTGGGACCAGGTAAGAATGTTGCCCACGTGGGACCAGGTAAGAATGTTGCCCACGTGGGATGGGTAAGAATGCTGCCTGCGTGGGACCAGGTAAGAATGCTGCCCACGTGGGATGGGTAAGAATGCTGCCCGCATGGGACCAGGTAAGAATGCTGCCCACGTGGGACCAGGTAAGAATGTTGCCCACGTGGGATGGGTAAGAATGCTGCCCGCATGGGACCAGGTAAGAATGCTGCCCACGTGGGACCAGGTAAGAATGTTGCCCACGTGGGTTGGGTAAGAATGCTGCCCGCATGGGACCAGGTAAGAATGCTGCCCACGTGGGACCAGGTAAGAATGCTGCCCACGTGGGATGGGTAAGAATGCTGCCCGCATGGGACCAGGTAAGAATGCTGCCCACGTGGGATGGGTAAGAATGCTGCCCGCGTGGGACCAGGTAAGAATGCTGCCCACGTGGGATGGGTAAGAATGCTGCCCGCATGGGACCAGGTAAGAATGCTGCCTGAATGGGACCAGGTAAGAATGCTGCCCACGTGGGACCAGGTAAGAATGCTGCCCGCATGGGACCAGGTAAGAATGCTGCCCGTGTGGGACCAGGTAAGAATGCTGCCTGCATGGGACCAGGTAAGAATGCTGCCCGCGTGGGACCAGGTAAGAATGCTGCCCGCGTGGGATGGGTAAGAATGCTGTCTGCGTGGAACCAGGTAAGAATTCTGCCCGCGTGGGACCAGGTAAGAATGCTGCCCGCGTGGGACCAGGTAGGAATGCTGCCCGCGTGGGACGGGTAAGAGTTCTGACACTCCCCTTGAGGTGTTGCTCTGTGTCAGGCTTAAGCCATTCCTAAGGTCGGGCTGTGCCATGGAAACGGGGCCCAGGAGGGCACATCCTTCAGGAAGGATGGAGCGAGGACCCCGCTGGGAGGAAACGTGTTGCCATGGAGGGTGTGTGGTTTCGGCTTCACCGCAGACAGCCGTCCAACTCTGAGGCTCCCTTCTGGTCCTGCTCACCTCCTTGTGACCTTTGTGCTGGGAGCCAAAGCAGAAGGGAGCAGTCTGCCCTGCTTCGCAGCACGAGCCAGCAGGACTGAGGGGACACACCCGTACGACCCTGTGGAGGGTGGGAGGGCGCCAGGAACCCTTTACAGGCCCACTTCTAACGCCAGTTCCCACCCACTCGCTCAACCCTACTGACAGTCTCTCATTTCTGCATTCACAGATGCTTGTAGTGCCAACGGGTTAAATCCTCCCCACCGCAGCGCACACACACACACATACACACACACACACACACACACACACATTCTCTCACACAGACACTCACTCACACACATATATACACACATATTCACACACACTCACACACACTCTCTCACACACTCACACACATATACACACTCACACACACACACTCACACACATGCACACACTCACACACACATACACACACATACTCACACACACTCACACACACATACTCACACACACTCATTCACACATATGCACACACACTCACACACATACACACTCACTCACACATACATTCATACACACATGCACACTCATGCACATCTACATACATGTACACTTACACACATGTACACATATGCAACAAGCACACAGAGTGGAATATGGCTTCCCTGCCTGGCCTGAAGCTGCTCCCTCCAGGGTCAGGCCGTGTTGAGCAGCCCAGTGCCTATGCCTTCAGCTCTCAGTTCCTGGCAAAGGCCAGGAATCCTGCTTCAAAGGCAGCCAGAAGGTGGGTGCTATTAACACAGTTTGCAGCGTATTTCAAACCGCAGAGATGATCAGGTCACCTGTCACGATGCCGCCAGCTTCCACTAAACATCAAAGGCGTACTGTGCTCCTTTGATGTGGCTGCACGTGTACTTCCTGAGAATGGCGGCAGGTTAACTGTTATAAACACACCCAAAAGGCATAGCTGTGATGTACCAATTTCCCCACCGTGGGGTCAACCTGCATTTCCACTTAAACATCAGCTTCTTAGCAGTTCAGCGCAGGTGCACGCCCTGTATAAGTCGGGCAACCTGTTTGAAAGGCGTGCAGCGATATTGCTAGATGCATTGAAGCTGGTCCTGGGCCGGCCTGGGTTCTGTGTGGGTGACAGTGCAGTCGCTCACAGCAGACACAGTACCACTGAGAGCAAGAGAGAGACACACAGAGAAGCATCTGGTTGAAAGTGTCCAGAGCTGCCACTGCAGCCAGTGGCGCCAGGGCCCCGGGGTCCCGTTGAGTGAGTCCACCCGTCTGGGGGCTTTGTCCACACATCCAGTTGCATGGTGTGTGGATGGGAGTGGGGGCGGGGCGTCGAGACAGACACCAGCACACCTTCCTGCCATCTCACTGAGGAGACGAGATGGAAAAGTGGGCTGCCGGGGGATGAGGGGCCAAGATCCTTTGGAAAAGTGGAAGATTGAGAGGTGAGCCCAGTTGTCTGTAGTTTTGACCTTGAACTGTGTGCAGGGCAATGAGCTGAGAAGCCAGCAGAGCAGACAAGGCAGGGCAGGGTTTCTAGCCACCTCTGGGTTGAAAAGAAAAAAATGATGTGAGTGTAGAGCCTGCCAGGAGGGTGAGGTCTGTACACGCCCAGGCTGTCATGGGGCCTGGTGGGGGCAGGGTGCCTGGAGCACAGGTGACCTCCTAGACCCCGCGGAGGCTGCCCCGCCCAGACCTAATCACTGGAGTCACCGCAAAGGTGACAGCCCTGCCGAGAGGAGAGCACGGGCTTGTCGCCGAAGGGCACAGGTTGTTCCAGCAGCCGCACAGGAGAAACAATATACCTGGAACCCAGCACACCATGTGCATAACCCAAACCAGCCAACTGCCGTCCAATGTGAGACAAACACCTGCAGGCGTTTTGGCAGAAAGCATGGGAGATCCCATTGCTCTGGGGAAGGCAGATGTTTAAAGCAGGACACAAGCAGCACTAACCATAGGGGACAGGGCCAGGAATCAGCCACCGCCAAAGCAGACAACAGGCATCTGAAGGGAGTGGAAAGGCCGCAATGTGGACGAAGACCTGCAACACGTGCAGCCGACAAAGGCCTTTGACCCAGGACACAACCAACAGCTCTTGCAAAGCAGCAAGGAGAAGACAATGTCCAGCAGGAAAGAAAACAAAAGACTAGAACAGTTTTGGTTTGTTTTCACCAGGGGAATCCAATGGCCATTACATCATGAACAGGTAACAGCAGCATTAATCATACCGAAATGCAAATTCAATCCCAAAGGTGATGCCATTCCGTACTTCCCCAGAGTGACTCAGATTAAAAGGACAAAAAATACCAACCATCGGTGAGGGCGTGGAGCTGACGTGAACTCTCACGTGCTGCTGGTGGGAGATTAGATGTCACAAACCACTGTGAAAACCACATTGGAAGTGTCTACATGCAGACAATCTATGACCAGACAGCTCACCTCTTAGGGGTGTGCTGAACAGAAACGCACATTCCTATGCACTGGAAGGAAGTCAGGAGTGATTCCAGCAGCGGTAGTTGCAACAGAAAATATGGCAGCAACCCTAATGCCGTCAACAGTGCATGAGTAAACTGTGCTGCTGTTTATAGTGTCGGGCAGCGATTTTCAGCTGGTGTGCTGCAAGCATGTTGAACACATGCAATACCTGACTACTTAGCCAGGGACCGACTTCTTTTCCCTTAGATTGTTACACTAAAAAATGACAATAGCCAACACAACAATGGCCGTCCAGTGTGAATGCCCTGTCTTGAACCATAAGTGTATAGGTCATAAAATGGAGTTGCATCTTATTGGTTATGTTGCATAATAAGGCTATATCTGATTGGTTAATTCTTGGTTGCAGAAATCCTCATATACAAGTATATGCACCTGATTTTTTAAAAAGTCACTTTGGAGCAAAAAGGGTAGGTACTGACTATTATTAGTCTTTTGTAAGTCCATAAAATTATACCTATCTTTTGTCATATAGGCAACAAATATCATACTTTTTGCTGAGCTGCAGAATTTTAGTAATTAGTTTATCTGTGCCATAAGATGAAAGCGGTTGAAAATCGCTGGTTTGAGGTGTTATGCAGCAATGAGAATGTGTAATGCATTGTGCACATATGGTCACATGTCACAAACATGCCACACAGAAGATACCTACTTTGTGTTTTGCCACTGCACACATTTCTCAAACAGGGAACACTAGTGGTGGTGGCAGAGGTGGACGGTGGGGCCTGGGGGCCCCAGATCACGTCTCTGCAGCCGGGGCTCCTCTCCACCTGGGCGGCAGTCACATGTGGTGCTCTCTATGAAATGCAGCGATCCGCACACTCGGACTTACACATTTTCTGTTCAGTTGTTAGATTTCTATACGGACCTTACTTTAAAAACACACATATCCCGATGCCCAGAACCCCCTCTCAGACTTTATCCATAGATACACACTTACATGAAATGAAGACACACATAGAAGCTGTTGTTTGGGTGTATTTTACAGCATGTTTACTGTAGCCAACCTTCCAAACAACTTCATGCGGCTCTTTAAATAAGTGAAGTGGCATCTATACAATGTGATAAATCTGTGAAACGTGAAGTGGCTGAATGTAGGCCAGCATACACACCTCCGAGCACGGACCCACTGTAAAGAGCATGTCGCAGAACAGCGCACAGTGTGTCCCTCCCCTGTGGTAGCTGAATACAAGAGAGAGCTCTCCGCCTGCTTGAGGAAGTACACTGAGCTGCTCCCGAGGGTCACTCTGGTTGAGCTGAGGTGTTCTGGTCTGGACCAACACATGAATCGTCTTAGACCTTTTGTTCTCTTGGGCTTTTATTAAAAACCACAGTCATGCATGGTTTTCCAGGTCCACCCCCAACACACAAACATGCACACACACACACACACACACACACACACACACACACACACACACACGACCTAGTGCAAAGAAAGCTCAACAGGACCATAAGGTACTGTGAGTAATTTATGGTAATCCTAGAGGCCTGGTGCATGAAACTCATGCACTTGGGGAGGGGTCCCTCAGCCTGGATTGTGAGAGTGCACAAGCCAGGTCGAGGGACCCCACAGTGCACAATCGGGGCTGGGCAGGGATGTGGGAGTTTGGCCAGCTGGGGAGGGACTGTGAGAGGGCTCCAGAGCGTGTCCAGCCCATCTCATTCAGTCCTGATAGGCCAGACCCCAGCAGCAAGCTAACCTACTGGTCGGAGCGTCTTCCCCCGGTGGTCAGTGCATGTCATAGTGAGCAGTTGAGTGGCCTTAGCATATCATTACATATTACACTTTGATTGTTTAAATGGACGACCGGACGACCGGACACTTAGCATATTAGGCTCTTATTATATAGGATTGTGTGTTGTCTTTGGCACTGATGAATTCATGCCACTTCTTATGTTGTAAATGAATCTGTGGCAGTGAATACAGTGATGTGCTGCTTACTCTCAGTAGCTGCACAGGTAGGGAGGCCCCAGGGAGCAGGGCGCGTGACCACATTAGGAGTGGGGCAGTGATGGAGCTCAGAAGTAAGAGTCACTGACAGATGAGCTGTCCAGGCAGAGCTTTAAAGTACAGCAGGGATCCATCCTGTCCTGCTCCCTGGTTTGCATTCATAGGAGAGGGGTGTATGTATGTATGTGCCTGTTGGTGTTCATGCACCTGTGACAGTGTGTGCACCTGTGAAAACGCACACCTGTGAGAGCATGAGCACCTAAGAGAGTGTGTGCCCACCTGACTGTGTGCCCACCTGTGAGAGTGTGTGCCTGTGAGAGTGTGCACCTGTGAGAGTGTGTGCCTGTGAGAGTGTGCACCTGTGAGAGTGTGCGCCTGTGAGAGTGTGCGCCTGTGAGAATGTGCACCTGTGAGAGTGTGTGCCTGTGAGAGTGTGCGCCTGTGAGAGTGTGCGCCTGTGAGAGTGTGCGCCTGTGAGAGTGTGCGCCTGTGAGAGTGTGTGCCTGTGAAAGTGTGCACCTGTGAGAGTGTGCGCCAGCCTCTGAGAGTTTGCCCACCTGTGAGAGTGTGCCCACCTGTGAGAGTGTGTGCCTGTGAGAGTGTGCCCACCTGTGAGAGTGTGTGCCTGTGAGAGTGTGTGCCTGTGAGAGTGTGTGCCTGTGAAAGTGTGCACCTGTGAGAGTGTGTGCCTGTGAGAGTGTGCGCCTGTGAGAGTGTGTGCCTGTGAAAGTGTGCACCTGTGAGAGTGTGTGCCTGTGAGAGTGTGCGCCTGTGAGAGTGTGCACCTGTGAGAGTGTGCGCCAGCCTCTGAGAGTTTGCCCACCTGTGAGAGTGTGCCCACCTGTGAGAGTGTGTGCCTGTGAGAGTGTGCCCACCTGTGAGAGTGTGTGCCTGTGAGAGTGTGTGCCTGTGAGAGTGTGTGCCTGTGAAAGTGTGCACCTGTGAGAGTGTGTGCCTGTGAGAGTGTGCGCCTGTGAGAGTGTGTGCCTGTGAAAGTGTGCACCTGTGAGAGTGTGTGCCAGCCTCTGAGAGTTTGCCCACCTGTGAGAGTGTGCCCACCTGTGAGAGTGTGTGCCTGTGAGAGTGTGCCCACCTGTGAGAGTGTGTGCCTGTGAGAGTGTGTGCCTGTGAGAGTGTGTGCCTGTGAAAGTGTGCACCTGTGAGAGTGTGTGCCAGCCTGTGAGAGTGTGCCAGCCTGTGAGAGTGTGTGCCTATGAGAGTGTGCGCCTGTGAGAGTGTGTGCCTGTGAGAGTGTGCGCCTGTGAGAGTGTGTGTCTGTGAAAGTGTGCACCTGTGAGAGTGTGCGCCAGCCTCTGAGAGTTTGCCCACCTGTGAGAGTGTGCCCACCTGTGAGAGTGTGTGCCTGTGAGAGTGTGTGCCTGTGAGAGTGTGTGCCTGTGAAAGTGTGCACCTGTGAGAGTGTGTGCCAGCCTGTGAGAGTGTGCCAGCCTGTGAGAGTGTGTGCCTATGAGAGTGTGCGCCTGTGAAAGTGTGCACCTGTGAGAGTGTGTGCCAGCCTGTGAGAGTGTGCCAGCCTGTGAGAGTGTGTGCCTATGAGAGTGTGCGCCTGTGAGAGTGTGTGCCTGTGAGAGTGTGCGCCTGTGAGAGTATGTGCCAGTGAAAGTGTGCACCTGTGAGAGTGTGTGCCTGTGAAAGTGTGCACCTGTGAGTGTGTGCCTGTGAAAGTGTGCACCTGTGAGAGTGTGTGCCTGTGAAAGTGTGCACCTGTGAGAGTGTGTGCCTGTGAAAGTGTGCACCTGTGAGAGTGTGCGCCTGTGAAAGTGTGCACCTGTGAGAGTGTGCGCCTGTGAGAGTGTGCGCCTGTGAGAGTGTGCGCCTGTGAGAGTGTGTGCCTGTGAGAATGTGCACCTGTGAGAGTGTGCACCTGTGAGAGTGTGCACCTGTGAGAGTGTGCACCTGTGAGAGTGTGCGCCTGTGAGAGTGTGCACCTGTGAGAGTGTGTGCCTGTGAGAGTGTGCACCTGTGAGAGTGTGTGCCTGTGAGAGTGTGCGCCTGTGAGAGTGTGTGCCTGTGAGAGTGTGCGCCTGTGAGAGTGTGTGCCTGTGAAAGTGTGCACCTGTGAGAGTGTGCACCAGCCTGTGAGAGTGTGCCAGCCTGTGAGAGTGTGTGCCTATGAGAGTGTGCGCCTGTGAGAGTGTGTGCCTGTGAGAGTGTGCGCCTGTGAGAGTGTGTGCCTGTGAGAGTGTGCGCCTGTGAGAGTGTGTGCCTGTGAAAGTGTGCACCTGTGAGAGTGTGTGCCTGTGGAAGTGTGCACCTGTGAGAGTGTGTGCCTGTGAAAGTGTGCACCTGTGAGAGTGTGTGCCTGTGAAAGTGTGCACCTGTGAGAGTGTGTGCCTGTGAAAGTGTGCACCTGTGAGAGTGTGTGCCTGTGAAAGTGTGCACCGGTAAGAGTGTGTGCCTGTGAAAGTGTGCACCGGTGAGAGTGTGTGCCTGTGAAATTGTGTGCCTGTGAGAATGTGTGCCTGTGAAAGTGTGCACCTGTGAGAGTGTGCGCCAGCCTCTGAGAGTTTGCCCACCTGTGGGAGTGTGCCCACCTGTGAGATGTGTGCCTGTGAGAGTGTGTGCCTGTGAGAATGTTCACCTGTGAGATTGTGTGCCTGTGAGAGTGTGTGCCTGTGAGTGTGTGCCTGTGAGAGTGTGTGCCTGTAAAAGTGTGCACCTGTGAGAGTGTGCACCTGTGAGAGTGTGCGCCTGTGAAAGTGTGCGCCTGTGAGAGTGTGCACCTGTGAGAGTGTGCGCCTGTGAAAGTGTGCGCCTGTGAGAGTGTGCACCTGTGAGAGTGTGCACCTGTGAGAGTGTGCGCCTGTGAGAGTGTGCGCCTGTGAGAGTGTGTGCCTGTGAGAGTGTGTGCCTGTGAGAGTGAGCCCACCTGTGAGAGTGTGCCCACCTGTGAGAGTGTGTGCCTGTGAGAGTGTGTGCCTGTGAGCGTGTGCCCACCTGTGAGAGTGTGCCCACCTGTGAAAGTGTGTGCCTGTGAGAGTGTGTGCCTGTGAGAGTGTGTGCCTGTGAGAATGTGCACCTGTGAGATTGTGTGCCTGTGAGAGTGTGCACCTGTGAGAGTGTGTGCCTGTGAGAGTGTGTGCCTGTGAGAGTGTGCCCACCTGTGAGAGTGTGTGCCTGTGAGAGTGTGTGCCTGTGAGAGTGTGCCCACCTCTGAGAGTGTGTGCCTGTGAGAGTGTGTGCCTGTGAGCGTGTGCCCACCTGTGAGAGTGTGCCCACCTGTGAGAGTGTGTGCCTGTGAGATTGTGTGCCTGTGAGAGTGTGTGCCTGTGAGAGTGCGCCCACCTGTGAGAGTGTGCCCACCTGTGAGAGTGTGTGCCTGTGAGAGTGTGTGCCTGTGAGAATGTGCACCTGTGAGATTGTGTGCCTGTGAGAGTGTGCACCTGTGAGAGTGTGTGCCTGTGAGAGTGTGTGCCTGTGAGAGTGTGCCCACCTGTGAGAGTGTGTGCCAGCCTGTGAGAGTGTTTGCCTGTGAGAGTGTGCGTCTGAGAGAGCATGAGCTTATGAGAGTGTGTGCCTGTGAGAGTGTGTGCCTGTGAGCGTGTGCCCACCTGTGAGAGTGTGCCCACCTGTGAGATTGTGTGCCTGTGAGAGTGTGCACCTGTGAGAGTGTGTGCCTGTGAGAGTGCGCCCACCTGTGAGAGTGTGCCCACCTGTGAGAGTGTGTGCCTGTGAGAGTGTGCCCACCTGTGAGAGTGTGTGCCTGTGAGAGTGTGTTCCTGTGAGAGTGTGTGCCTGTGAGAGTGCGCCCACCTCTGAGATTGTGCCCACCTGTGAGATTGTGTGCCTGTGAGAGTGTGCACCTGTGAGAGTGTGTGCCTGTGAGAGTGTGTGCCTGTGAGAGTGTGCCCACCTGTGAGAGTGTGTGCCAGCCTGTGAGCGTGTTTGCCTGTGAGAGTGTGCGTCTGAGAGAGCATGAGCTTATGAGAGTATGTGCCTGTGAGTGCTCACATGCTTGTGAGGGGGCATGGAGGAGTGTTGCCTTAAGCCAGTTTAGTAATTAGGTCGAAAACTTGAAGTGGATACAATACATCAGGGGCAGCAAGAGTAGGCTTACAGTTGCAAAACAAATAAATAATACAACAATTAATAAATAATACAAGAATACGCTCTTTGTTTCGTGTACCCACATCTGTAAGCCTGCTTTCACCCACCCCTGGAAGTGGCTGATAATGCTTTCCATCAGTTTTCACACAATGACACTGGGCTGTCAGGGAAGCGGCATAAACCACGCAGAACATGAGCTAGGCCTCCCTGCCGGACTTGAAGGGATCCGAGGGGAAAAGATCGGCTCCAGGAATCAGAGGGAAGACACCCACAGTCAGAAGCGCAAACGCTGCTTCTGGTCCTCACCATGGGGTGAGGTGGGTGCCACGCGGGAGCAGCTGTGCTCTGAGATGGGTGTTAGGCAGGCAGCAGAGGTGAGAGCGCAGGCGTGCGATGTGGGAGGTAGTGTGGGCTCAGGAAAGGCGTGCGGAATCCGAGTCTGTGGGAACCAGGTGGGATGTCGGGGGACCAGGTCAGCCTGTGAAGGTCACGGGGACTCTTCTTTTGTGGAATGTCTGCTGTTTTTAACAAAGGAACCTGCTCATGATTCACCTCCCTGGTTTTAGGTTAGAGAAATGGTTGCTGTGACGATCACACAGCAGCATTTAAACACGGTGTTGGTACTAAGGGCCCTGAGTGGGATTGTCTGGGATGACCCACTGTCACTATCTGGCATGACATTCATGCGTTCATTCATTCACTCACTCACTCCACGCACTCTTTCATGCCAGGCAATACGGTGGTGCTTTGGAGACATAAAATTGACAACATTGGGAGAAAAGAAAGACACAGGAAGTAAAAACAATAGCTGGGCTTTCGGAGTGTCAGGTCCCATGCCCTGTGCCAAGAGCATTACATCTTGATGCCACACCACCACGAGGTGGTGCTGCCATTGCGATTCCCACAGTGTGGTGAGGACGTGGAGATGGAGAGGCCAAGGCCACATGTCTAAGAGGTGAAGCTAGAAAGTGAAACCAGGCTGGTGGGCCTCAGAGCCTGTTGACCCCGCACTTCACAGAGGGAGAAGGGCTTTGTGAGGCAGGGAGTGAGACTCAGGAGGGAGAATGTGTACATGCAAGAAAGAAGGAAAACCTTAAAACCAAGGGGGTGACCAGGTAAGCCATCATACTACTCTGGGTTGGGCAGGTGTGTGCACAAGGGGGAGTTACCCAGGCTCTCCAGGGTGCAGCATGGCCTGGAGGATTTAAGAAAATGCACTCGGCTGGATCCCAGGCAACCGCCCAGGTTTCTGATCCAGCCGTCTATTGAAGGCAGGGGATGCTGACTGTACCAGTCCAGGGAACCCCTTTTGAGAACTCTGACTTAGGCACTGATGTCCCAGCCTGACAAAGATAGCAGTGGGATTGACATCCTCACTGCACTAGGACCCCACATGCCACGCCCTTTGTGGAAGGGTGACTCAGAAAAGCATCGTCCACCCACAACACCACAGCAGCCCGCCTGCCTCTCACTTTAGAAAGGAAAATAACAGCTCTCACCTAGAACTGATCACCAGTGTCAGAATCTCACATTGGAGTTCAAAATTCAACCCTTACATGATCCCCAAACCGCCAAGCCAAGGATTTAGCATAAGAATTGGTCTAAAGCTTGCAAAGTCCTAGGACATCTGGCAGGAACAGACACAATATCAAAGTGTATAAGGTTCCACAGAAACACCCTCAGGGATTCACAACTGAAGTTGGGAATCACCTTAAGTGAGCATCCGCAGATGGGACAAATGGCAAGATTAGAACCCCAAGCACTGTGAGGAATAGAAAACTTTTATTGTAAATGGAGTACGTTGAAAGTGACCTGAACACAAAAGAAAGAAGAATAGCCATGTGAACAGACTAGAACCTGGAGAAATTCCAGTGGGCAGCCTGGGGAGAGAGCCACATAAGACTGCCCTCACAGAGCCCAAGAACTCCATCAATGAATGTATGAAAGGGCAGGTCAATAGCTGAGAGATAATAGCTGAAAGAATCAATAGACTGGTGATTGATATAAAGAAATCACCCAGAAAGCAGCACAGAGAGAAAATAGGTTAAGATTCAGCCACATGGAAAATAGAACAAAGTGGTCCAACATACATGTAATAGGAACCCCAGAGGGAGACCGGAGACAAAGGATGGCAAGTGACACTGTAAAAGCAATACATTATTTTCTACTATGGATGAAAGTGAAAGTAAGTATCAAACAGGATACATTTTGAAAAAGAAAGCTATGCCTATTTATGCAAAAAGCTACTGGAGAAAAAAGACAGATTTCCTATGAAGGAGGGACAATTCAACAGGGAAAGGGATTCCCATCAGTAGCAAGGGAAGCCAGTGTGCTGAGGAGGTGCCGCCAATGCCAGTCTCCGCCTGGGTGAAAGGAGAAAGTCTCCCTGGGAAGCTGCGTCAGAGCCCCTGTCCCCCAGGTTGAGAGCAGAAGCAATGCTCAGGCAGAGGCCAGAGAAGAACAGCTGAAGAATAAAGAACAGCCCAGAGCGAGGTCTGAGGGTGAAGCCTGATCAAGACCTGGAATATCAGGACTGGGTGCCACCTTCCCTTCATTTGAAAACACTTCTGAGGACCCCCACACCCTGACTGAGGCTTCCTTTGGCGAGGTCCCATGACTCTACACTCATTATGCATTTTCGGCTCTGATCATTTTGGTTAACGGATGAGGCAGCGGAGGCTCAAGAGAGATTCAGTGCCTCTTCCAGTCCTGACGGACTTTAACTTGGGCTTCTGACTCCAGGGCACACTGCAACAATTACGGTGTGACGTCAACAAAAGTGCCTGCCCACGCAGGTCCCAAAGGAAATGAACAAAATCAATAGGTTCTGCAGAGATGGCCTTGGCCCACAGTCCTGGGCTCCGACCATGAGGACGTCATCCCTCCCAGGTGTTATGACCTAAGCACAGAACTCCACCCACAAGGGCGGCAACAAATACCAGGACACACAGGAGAGATCGGTCCCTGAAGTAAAAAAAAGACCCAGTCTCTGCGCCATCCTTCAGTAAAGCTGATAAACAGGGAACAACCGGAAGACACAACTGGGTGCTATACGTGTTAGCAAGGTGAAGGTTGATTTGAGGCTAAATAAGGGGCATTTGTAATGGTGACGAGGAGCAAAAGAAGACATTTTCCACATTTCAAGCACAGTCTTGTCAGGGGATGCAGGTCACATTCCCCACGGAAGACCTAACGTCCTTGTTGCAGTCACCGTGGTGTCAGTTCGCTCAAACTCAGTGAGGATTCGGGGCAGAAAGACTGTGAATGCAACTCCACCCCAAGGTAGCATTTCAGCCTTTAGGACAGAACGTCAGCTAAGAATCTGCATCTTGTGAATTACAGCAAGTTGGCTTCAATCCAGCCAAAGCAGAAACTGCTCCTGGGACTCAAAACAAACTGCATGGTTGGAAAGCTGGGGTTTGTGGGTTTAAACAATTCTATCTTTACCGATTGAGAACACACATCTCTTTTGGTTGGAACCTGCCTCACAGTTGTTAAGGAACAGGTAGGAAATGAATGTGATCACTGTGTCATCATGGTGATCTTTCATATTAGGCAAGTCCCTGTTTAGGAGGGAAACAGCTGAGGGGCTTTCGTCTGTGTCACCCATTCAATCGCCCAGGTCTCGTTGCTATGCTTGTGAAGCAGCACTGACCGGGGTCTGCGATCTCCACTCCTCTCCCCTCCCCCCACCCACCCCCACACACACACGTCACATCACCGTCCATTCTATGCCACTGTCCAATGGGAATTTGAACAGAATTTCCATAGTTTCCACATCAAAGGGCCACAGGATGGAAAGGGGTTCCCCCTGCACAGTGGCCAGCTCCCGGGGACCAATGCAATTTGCTGTGTGGCCTTGTCTGGTAGAAGCCACCAGGTCCCTGCAGGTGAGAGACGGACCATGTCAGGCTGTGTTCTAAGGAGAATGGGTTTGGAGTCAGGCACCATCTAAAGAAAGTTACCTGGCCTTGTTTTGTTCACCCACTAAACCTGATGTTGGCAAAATGTTTCTGTAAAAGCAAGGCAGTAAGGAGCGAGGGCTCTGGGGCGGTAAGTTCTCTGTCGAGCTGTTCAGCCCTGCAGGAAGCAGCCTAGGCCGTACGCAGAGGCACAGCTGGGCTGCCTTCCCCTAGAACCTCTATTGACGGCGCTGCAATTCCAATTTCCTGTCATTCTCACAGGTCACCAGTACAAGTCTTCCTTCTATTTTTTCAAGCATT
Source organism: Myotis myotis (assembly GCF_014108235.1). Lineage (NCBI taxonomy): Eukaryota > Metazoa > Chordata > Mammalia > Chiroptera > Vespertilionidae > Myotis > Myotis myotis. Next base: position 90,460,351 of record NW_023416401.1, on the reverse strand, counting down.
AAAAATGTATGATCCCTGTTACCTTGTAGGGACACTCCAGGGAGTCTGTTTGGCCTGTGGGCCCCAGTTTTCTCCATCACTGCTCCGCTCATAAGTAGTGGCGCCCAGTAGGTGCTCAGGAAACCGGTTAGGTGGACGGTGAATGAGGCTGGAGAGAGAACACTCTGTGTGAGCTCAGTGCATGAGGCACAGGGAGCCCACGGAAATGCTGCACGTGTGATCATTACCACCAAATCCAACCCCCCGCTCCATGCTCACAGTGTTCCTTTCTGCTCCCTTTGTAAAACAACACCTCAACCTATAGACACATTTTAGGCCCCCAGATTTCACTAGCCATGTTTGAAAATGCCGTACCTCTCCCTGTCACCAGCGGGTGGATGCTTACTGAGGGCCTACTGTGCTCTCACTTCCCTGCCCTGGCAGCAGCAGGGTTTACCAGTCGGCTGCCCTGGGAGCGCAGAGAGGAGCAAAAGCCCCCTGACTTCCTGGCCCACACTCGACGTGCACGTAAGCCATTCCATTCATCAAACGGTGCTAGGAAGCGCACATGTGCAGCCTGGGCCATGTCCCGGGTGCACTCATCCCTCCTGACTCCCGTTTCCTGTGACTTCAAGCTCCAGATGCAGAGCTACATCAAGAATGGAGTGAGGAAGAGAGGTTTTGGACGGGGCCTCTGCGTGGTTGCTGGGGTGTTATCCTGCATCTAGAACAGCCGTGGGCAAACTACGGCCCACGGGCCGGATCCGGCCCGTTTGAAATGAATAAAACTAAAAAAAAAAAAAAAAAAGACCGTACCCTTTTATGTAATGATGTTTACTTTGAATTTATATTAGTTCACACAAACACTCCATCCATGCTTTTGTTCCGGCCCTCCGGTCCAGTTTAAGAACCCATTGTGGCCCTCGAGTCAAAAAGTTTGCCCACCCCTGATCTAGAAGGATTCAGGAATCTGGAGAAGGGCTGCAAGTAAATTAATAAAGCGACTAGACATGAAATATAAATTTGGAATACATGGGGGAGCCAGGGAGCTTAGCTTTAGTAACTAAGTTCTCCCCGAATCTCCGGACCCAGGGCTTTTTATTCACTCATTTTTGCCCCAAAGCAAAGCAAGCACACATATCAAAGGTAAAGTTTGGTAAGCAGTAAGATTATCAGGTTGGGGAACTGCCCTCAGCTGTCTGGCAGCAGGCAATAATATATGCAGACTTTCAGGTCTGGGGAATGCTTTCAGCTGTTTCAGCAGCAGGTAATATGATTCAGCCCTGCTGCGTATAGAAGCCCATCAGCCTTTTGAGGACTTCTTGCATTTATTATGACAAGCTGGATTAGCCTCCAGCGGTGACACCGCCCAGCCCTGAAAGCCCGCTCTCTGCTGTTTGGGGTGTGAACTTCCGTGGAGCCTGGTGGAGCCGTGTCCCGGGAGCAGGCCCTCACAGAGACCAGGCTCAGCAGGCCGCGGGATCCATGCCTGCCTCCCCATGGGATGCGTCGATGGGAGCCAGCCTGTTTCTCAGAGAGGACGGGGGTCAGTGTCAGACACGCTAGAGAACAATTTGGGAGATGTCAGCACAAATGGCAAAGCGCTCGATGGTGACTCGGCAGGGAGCAGCCGACGCGGCGCTCCACAGCGACATGGTGCCAGGAACACTCGGCTCTTTCCCCTGCTTTTAACTTAATAAAGATCTGAATGTTTCCTCAAAGTCGGCCACTGCACATTCGCATTCTAATTGGAAGGCTTCCCTCGCCTGGCAGCTGACCCACCCGGAGATGCTGAACAGGTGCACCCGTGGGAATTCAGACAGAGGGGGCCAGGAAGCAGCGGGCAGGAGGTACTCGTGCTAATGAGAGGAAATGTTGGACTAGAAGTGGGTTCTCTGGTCATGGAAGAAGATATAAATGTTAATTCATAGAAAATAAATACTTATTCACAGTTTTAAACAAATTACAGTTATCAGCAAACGATGCATTCCAAGACCCTGAAATGGCAGAGAGCACCGAATGCAGTCACCCTGTTTTCCCTCCATGCCTCCTCGCTGTGACAGAGTTTAAAGACTCTTGAATTTTGGGGCTAATCCGAAGTGACAACAGGGTGACGTGAACACAAGCACCGTGGCACCTGGACAGTCCACCTGACAGCCGAGACGGCTGCTGAGTGACTGGGGGTGGGACGCTGGACAAAGGGACGACTCACGACCTGGGTGGGATGGAGCTGAATGGCGAGAGATTTCATCACATTACCCAGAACAGTGTGCAACTTAAAACTGATGAATTGCTTATTTCTGGAATTTTCCATTTAATATGTTTGGACCACGGTTGATCATGGGTAATTGAAACTACAGAAGGGAAACCATAGCAAAGGGGGAACTGTGTGTCTATATTTTAATTTTGTGCCCTGGTGTCTGCTGTCATTGAAAATACGACATCCTGTGACTCAACAAAGGAGGGAAGGCGTGAGAAAGGGAAAAGCAATCTCAAACCTCGTGGGAAAGAGGTCTGAGGGAGGCAGTGCAATCTTCCACTTTCTCACAGTGACTCCTGCAATTACCCAAACACAGAGGCAGCCCACTGGCAGGTGGTGGAAACAGAGGCTGGCAAAAGTATTAGGAAACACACTGGCCTTAAAAATCAACACCAAAACCAAACAGCCAGCCACTGGTTCTGAGCGTGGCTGTGAAAGTGACAACCTAGTGTCCCACCCCCTCCTCCGCGCTGATTCCTTCCCAGATTTGTATTTGTTTACACGTCAAGCTCCTGGCAGTGGCTGTGCTGACCCAATCGAATCTGAAAAGAAAGCTGTCCTCTGCCTGCGGGAGAGACTTCATGGGAGCTCTGTTGGCAGCGGGGCCCGCGATGTGGGCGAGGGGGGTGCTGGCACGTTTCTCTTTTCTCTTTCGTGTGGATTTCTCCCAGGAGACACTTGGGAAAGTGCTGTCTTTTGTCTGGATGCCCCAGACACTGAGCAGAATCTAGGGAGCACGTCGCAATCGGACCTACCCCCACATGGGCCATGCAGACAAGACACTGCACACCGTCGTCCTGGCTGTGGATTTGCCCTTGTCTCTCCGTGACTTTAGAATCCAATGGCTGTCAACGCAATGTCGACACTCTTTGCAGCAAATTGTTAAGACAAGCCTAGTACTTTTAATCATATTGTCAAACCCCAAAAAGCCGATGTATCAAGTTGTTTCTTCTCAGTGTGGCTTAATTACATGAGAACAATCCCCACCAGGAAAAAGTAATAGCTTGAAGAAACACTTTTCCTAATCACACCAAACCTGGCCGGTGGGGCTTGCCATGAGACAGAGTGAGTAAGTACTGAGCTCGTCAGAAGCCCCCAGGGAACCATTGCTGCTGAGGGATTCCCAGGTGGCTTCTGGGGGAAAAGCAACCTTTCATGAGCATGTTTAAGGTAAAAAGGATGGAGCCCGTGGAAACGGGGGAAGGATAGGACCAGAGCGCGGGGCCGGCTGCCAGATGCAGACAATCCTGGGAGCAAAGGTGAGCTTCTGCTGACCGTCCTTCCCTTTCCTCCTGGCCTCGGTGCTGACCAACAGGGGGATGGATCATTTCTTCAGTTAAATTCTGTTTCAAGCTCTAAGATTTGTACACAGGATTTCTGAGCATTAAGTATCATTGAACTTCACCTAAGATTTGGAAAATTCATAGGAGGGCCTGGAGGCAGCCAAGGAAAACGTATTGAAAAATATTGAGTGGTGGGGAAATGTAGAGGACATGGTGTTAAATGAAAGAGTGGACTGTAGAGACTGCCCCCAAGGATGTCAGAAAATGGGTCCTTACCCAACTACTTCCTCAAAGCCCCCTGCAAGCAAATAGAAAATAAGAAACAATAGCAAGGACACAATAGCTGTGCTGTGGATGAGAAAGGAGAAGGACCAAAACACAGATGTGACTCTTAGCCACCAAATACTTTGAAACTTGGACAGAACCAGGAAGATAGAGAAATCCCATGTTTCCTGAGAGCAGGGGGTGCAGGTCAGAGGGCCCACCAGTGAGGGGTGCCAGGGAAATGCAAGACCCCAGCTAAACCTGTATCTCAGATCTCTTTGTTAACATGTCCAATATGGCATGGGATATGCACTCACTGAAAGTTCCCCATTGCCCATTTGATGCTCCCCTTGAACAGGTAGCCTCATGTCCTAAGTTGTGGCTAGAGCAGTGGAGGGAATCTGCTTGGTGTGCATTACATAATGGGTTTAATTTTTTAATTTACTGTCCACATATGTAAACAAGGAGCTGTCACTGAAAAATGTAGGTCTTTGGCCCCTCTTTAAAAGTGTGACCATGTGCCCATACTGGACCCCAATCCCCGTGTGGCAAGAACAGCCTGGGAGTTTTGAGTGTTTCTTTTGAATGAAGTGTTCACACTCAAGTTTGTTTTTAATATACATGACCCACTCAGTTCATTGGCATTACTGCTTAGCTCTCAGGAGTCTCATTTTGTGTGGTGTTTGTGTGTGTTCCTCGCTCCCTTTCATCTGCAGGGGTGGGGCTGTCCCTTGAGTGACTTGGCCTGGTAGTGGAGGACCCTCATGGTTGCTGGAGGCAAAGACCAAAAAGTAGTTAACATATAAATGCGAGAGGTCTGTCAGAAGGCTGATGGACTTTGATATTCAGCAAGGGCTGAGAATCATCATAATATTACCTGCTGCTGGCTGAATGGCTGAAGGCAATCCCCTGACCTGATAATCCTTTATTGTTTACCAAACCTTACCATTGATGTCTGTTTGCTTTGCTAAAGGGCAAATGTATATTCTAGTAAATAAAAAGTTATGGGTCCGGAGATTCGGGGAGCCATTCCACTAGAGAAGGGCCTCCGCCTGGTTCTCCCAATGCCTTATCTATATTTCTTATCTAGTATATCCATTTGTGTGTGGCCCCTTATCCAGATTCTGAATCCTTGCTGCAAAAGGTTGCGGCAATGGTGGCTGGGTCTGAGCCTCCAGGCTAAGGGATCCGCTGGAAGTGAGGGGCACTTCTGATAGCATTGCAAGGACCCCACTGCTGTCTTGAAAGCCACAGCTGAGATGATTTTCCCGGAAGCAGAGAGGAGAAAGCAAGAGGGTCAGGGTCTCTTGGCAGCAACTGGCTCTGGAGACCACTCCCAGCAGTCCCTCCAGCTCATTTGTGCTCATGCACTAAAGATCAGGACACTTAATGCACTGAAACAGCATGCCCAAGACCACCCTTTGTCAGAGAAGTGCTCCATCTGTGTCTCTCCTATCAGCACAGACGCTAGAGGGAGACGCTGGAGCTGGGGATGACTAACTACTGGGAGGAGGGTTCAGGTCATGGCTTTTAGTATCTTTCTTTGAAATTTTAGGTATGGCTTGAATTTCTTATAATAATTTGTATTAATTTGACCAAAAATATTAAAGCCTTTATTCTTAGCACACAGAATAATCTACAACTATCCCCAAACATATAATATGCATACAAAAAATAACTAGTTACTCCAAAATGTTAATACTAGTGGTTGCCTCTGGGTGATAGGATTATAGATTGGTCTTGTTTTATTTTGCATTTTTGGTATGTGTTTTCCATATTGCCCACAATTAGAATGCATTAATTTTACATTTAAAACAATAAATGGTAATTCTTTAAAAAAAGAGTGGAAAGTGGACAAAGACTAAAAAACAAAGCTCTTTTGGTCTGGCCCAGCCTGAGAGCAAGGCGACTAAGAAAGAGTTTCCTTCCTTCTCCTTAATGACCAGCTGATGTCCAACACACCCACATCTCCCCGAGCACCCATTTCCCTTCTAAATGGCCCTGTGCAGATCAATAAATCTGTCCTTTTTACAAAATTATGTCAGCTTTCTTCCCACCTACCCCATTTTATGTGGAGAGACCAGAGCGCCTCTGAAAGCCTCCGCCCTCCTGAAGTTAATGTATTCATTAGTTATAATTGCCTCCAAAGCGTCCTCACCAATCTTAGTCTCCTGGGTGCTTAATGGCTTTGATTGGATGTAGAACACTTTTATCTGGGTTAATTTACTATTCATAGTACAATGATGGAGTATTCATTTTGTTACCCAGATTACAGCAGTAAATGGAGTGCTCTATCATCTGGGAAGCTGCATGGGAGTTTAGTGGTAAAATGCCTTTTAGGCATCTTAAAGTGGAAAACAACGTTCCTGCCAAAACTTTGTCATTTTCAGCATTTCCTGCCCAAACTTGCAGTTGTTCGTTGCCTCTGTGTGAATGGACGTGCTGGTCAGGGCTGGGCTGCCCTTCCCTGACCCTGAGAGCCTGGCTCTGGGAACCCAGTGGCTGGACGCAGGGGAAGGGCATGCTGCTGGGAGGCAGAGGCGGGAGTTGAGTCAGAAGTGAGGGAGGTGGGAATGTCTTGATTTGCTTGAACACAATTTGTCCTTGAATTTCTGGGAACCCTTGCTCAGAGCCCAGCCTCCTACCCACCAGGCTGTCTAGATTCTACTCAGATCCAAACGCAAAATCTAATTCCTACCTTGATGACTTCCTATGTGGAGGCCCTCGCTAGGGCTCTGTTCTGTAGATATCCAAGGCCTGTTCTCTGTGGGAAGTTACCTCCTGCCCAATCCACAGAACACAGCCCTCCTGCTGTAGCTGGGAATCAGAATCCTCGCCTGGAATTCTTTCTAAGAGTGGAGATGGGATGTGCCTTTTCTAACCAAAGTCTGCTTCCTGGAATCAGCTTAGCCACCTGAGACAGGCCACACAATCACCACCCCCTCCATCTGCTGAATATGCAAAGGTATGCAAATGGGGCCCCTGCTTCCTCCCAGCCACAACGTTTCCCAGGGAAGGCTGGCTGCTGCACGCTGGAAGCAATGCCTGGACGAGGAGGTGGAAGGAGAGGACTGCTGGTGGGGGTAAATGGGAGTGGGGCCTCCAGGAGGGCCTGGCGAGGCAGCTGCCGCAGTTCTCAGCACTTCCTCAGCACACCTGCTCTCTCCTGGGCGCCTGCGAGCAGCTGCAGGCAGGGTTGATAGGAGGGAAGCAAATGTGGAAGAGATGGCCACCTGCACCCTTGCACCTCTGCACCTGTCTGAGGAGCAAGGCCCGCCTGGAGCATCTTCCTGCCATGGGAACCAGCTCTTCCACAGAACAAGAGGGCAGTGGGATGAAAACGGCCTCCTCACCCCTGCCGCCTGTCCATCAGGAAGTCAGCTCCGGGAGAATCAGCGGCGCTCTCCTCAGCGCACAGGAGCTGTATTCCCTGTGACTTCAAGGAATGAACGGCCCATAAGGATATAAATACAGAACCACATTGTGGCATAAAAAACTGAAAGCAAAAAAGGGCCAGAAACAAAGTGGATGCCCATCTCGGGGACAGAGGCTGCTAACGGGTGGTGTAGCCACACAAAAATAGTGTGCAATCATTGCCTAAGACTCTTCTCTGTGGTTAATGGACTTGGCAGGTTTCCTAGATGAATGCACCAGCCAACCCATCCCTCAGTAAAAATAACGGAAAGAAGTGGGTAGGAATGCGTGTGTGTTGTATGTTTAAAGATCTGGATGAAAAAATACAGTCGCCAGAAGGTGAACAGGGTTTAGATTGGGGTGATGGGGATTACTTTCTTCATTTATTTTTATATGTTGTTCCAACGTTTAAATAATGAACATGAATTATTTATATACTCAGAGGGGAAATATACTCAGTGTTATGGGAGTGAACAGAATAAGTATGGCAACACCAGGGTGAAAATCCGCCCGAGCCTCTGGGCTCAGACCCTGGCCTGGGCTGCAGCCGTAGATTTCAGTGGCCAGTCTCCCAGCTGGAAGCTGCCCTGGAGTCTGAATATTCCAGAGACCAAGATGGAGGAGGGAGGTCCCTTAGGGAAGTGCTCAGTGACTAGAGAATGACGGGGTCCCCCTCCCCCTCCCCCTCCCCATCCCCCTCCCCCTGCACTATCAGCCTCTCCCTCAAGGCCTGGGCATCTGGGGGCTGACATCCTGCACAGACTCCAGTGCAGTCTTCATTTTGTGAACGAGAAAGCCGAGTCCCTCTGGAATAGCAATCTGAAGCAAGCAGAAGCATCTGCTGGAATAATGAGCTGCTTGCCAGGCGTGTTCAGAGGCAGGAGTCAGCTGCTGTCCTACATGGATGTCCAGGACCCTGGCCGGGAGGCGCTGATTCAGCACCAGCTTCTGGGGAGGCTGCACCCCGTCCCCAGGCCCTCCAAGGCCTTGAACCCCCCGCCCCCCAGCCAAGAGGAGCTCTCCCAGGGTGAGAAGGGAGGGTGGCCTTCTTGATTTTCAGAGAAACAACCACATCAGACCCAACCAGTCAACAGCCCCGAGCGCCCTCCTGCCTTCGGGGAGTGATGTGGCTCTGAGTGATGCTGCCTGAGACGAATGCTCTGCTCTGTGCATCTTGCACTGCAATCAGAGGAAAGTAGCCAATTATCTCCGAGAAGCAGTCATTACACACTAGCTTAGGGCTGACCTCTGGGGGAGCCGGCTCCGGGCTCCCTGGGGCAGCCAGTGCATTAGCCAGTCACTATGGCCTGTGATTTCCAAGGGGAGCGCTGTCCCAGGCCCAGGACCCACTGGCACTGGCTGCAGCGGGAGCGGATGAGCGGAGTCCACCATGTTCTGAGAAGCCCTGAGCGCCGTAGTGAGAGCTGAGGACTCACATCTCCCTGGCCAGCGCGCAGAGGGGTGAGGAGTCGGTCTGTGCGTCCTGTCGGGGCAGAGCAGGTGTGAGCTAGTTTGCACAGTGGCCTCTATTGGTGTAAGTCAGACAGGCCGTGGGTGAGCACATGGAGAACAATATATAGTGAAAGTAAGCACCCATACGCCAGGGCGGAGGCTGTGATGCCCTCGGGCATGGCACTGTGGGCTGCAAAATTTCCTTTTCTTCCCGCCTCCTAAGCCCTTCTGGCTTGGCCAATGATCACATTGAAAAGAATTTTAGAGACAGGAAAGGCAGTTTTAGGGAAGGGGGGGTCCATGGGAGAGAAAGACGTGTGACAGGCAGAGACAGCTCCAAGCGGCCAGATTGCTTATCTTATGTTCACAGAGGAGGGAGGGATGTTTCAAGATGGGGAAGGGGGGGCGGGGCACCAGCAGAGCTCTGAGGCTTTGAAACTGATACCGTGCAGGAAAGCAGGCAATTAGAAGAGCAGGGGGACGTAAATTACGGAAAGGTTCAATTAGAAAGTGGAGTGAACAAAGAGCTCCCAGAATTTTCAACCCAGAGACAAAGAGACTCAGAGGACTAGGTTTTTCCCATTAGAAAGAGAGGGCAGGTTTCTCGGTTTGGGGCTTACAATAAAGTCCTACACTTTTGCCTAAAAATCTTTTAGTCCGCAGATGTATTCTTCAAACTCCGTGAGACAAGAACCTGCAAGGAGAATCCGACCTCGCCAAATTCCACGTCCCAAAATTAATAGCGGCAGATTAACAGGAGAACATGTCCAAACCGTGACATGGATGTACATGGGCGCCCTGAGGTCTGAGGCCCACAGATGCCTGGGGAGGGAGGTGGAGGTGTCCTCTGGGCCACGGAGGGGCAGCAGGGTCTGGCTTTTCTGAGGGAAGCAGGCATTCGCCGGTAAGTGAGAAGAGCGCAGGTGGTGACCAAGAGCTGGGCCCCCAGAAGCAGGTCACAGCGGGAAGTCTAACACGGCTCTGCTGGATTCCTCCACATTAAGTTCAGAGGATGGGGCCCAGGGGTCACTTCCTGTGACCACCTGAATTCCTGGAGGCAGGTGAAGGGGGGTCAAGGGTTCTTTCTGAGTCTCCTGTTTCTTAACCAGCTTAAAACGAAAGTCCTAAAAGGCATATTTTAGGGTAGCAAACTGTGGTCCCCTCAGCACGATATGTGTGAACCAGACATGTGTGAGGCATGCAAACGAAAGGCCAGGACCGCATGCCGGGCCCACATACACATTTGTTGCCCGCAGCCTGGGGACACAGCACACGTTAAAATGCAGCCACTTGTAGAAATGAAAAGGCTCAGAAGATCAGTCTCACAGCACAGGATTTCAATAGCAGAATCCCATCATCACGGCAAAAGCTAATCAACAACAACAAAGAATCAACCCACAGACCAAGGGACGGTCAGAGCCATGGCTCCTGTCCCCTGAATGGTTAGCGGCCGAGCACAGAGGCGATCGGAGCCTGCAGGGTCCAGCCGAGCAGCGGCCAGTCTTCCTGATTTGGTGGCCAGTGGCTCTAGCTTGTGGCCTTGGAGATGGAGTGGCGATGAGTGACCAGAAGCCACCAATAGTAACAACCATCACTGGAGGGGAGGTTCCCAGGCTCGGCTGGGTGTGCTGTTTCCTGATCCCTCCAGGACCAAGGCCCCCCGCCCCCAGACCAGCTGGCCAGTCACCATTGTGTCAGCCTTTTGCCCTTTAGGCTCTAATCCAGCCCTCAGGGTGTGTTTACATCCAGTACCACCACAGACCCCCTGCCTGCTCACTCCTGGAACCCTGCCAGCTTGCAGGATCTTCCCCTGAAGCAGGGCTTACCTACCCCGATGTCCCTCCCCTGGGTGCACTTCAGCTTTGCCCTTCACCCTGCTCACCTTCCCCCGGGCACCAGGCTTGACACTGGGGCAGCCACTGGTGCTTTGCACCTGTCACCTTGGCAACAATGGCCAACTTTTAGTGAGCTCTTCTTGCATGCCACCTATGACCAAAGCCCCTGCAAACACCCATTTCACAGATAGGGAAGCTGAGGCCCAGAGAGAGTAGTGAGGTTTGTTAATGTAAAAAACATTCAAACCTGTAAAGAATTTTTCTGAGTTTACTTGAGCCAAACTGTCGACAATTGCCAAGAAGCAGAATCTCAACATGTAGGTGAAATACTCCAGAGAACAGCAGTTTTTCACCTTATTTTATACACTACAATCAAAGGAGGAGACATAAGTGGGTTACATGAAATCCATTGGTGATAGATGCATCGATGACCAACCTTTTGGTTGGATAATGGAGTCCCACGGTGCTAGGAAGGCTCATTCCGAGGATGTCTCAGTGTCAGCATGTCTTGCTGAACAGGGTGGACCATGCGGATGAAGCAAGTCCATAACCTTAGATGGCACTTAAGGTCAAATTATCATTATTCAAAATAAAAGGCAGGTAAACGGGAGGCAGTCAGATCCTCCTATATGTCCTTGTTTGAAAATATTTAGATCATTTCTAATTTTTGAGCCACTATGATCTAATTCTTTTTGTTGCTTAAGTTTTATTTTACTGCATCTAGTATGACATTTATATACCATAAACAAAAGCAATAATATTAAACCAGTAGCACTGATTAGGAACAGAAAATGTCTAATATTAGACACAGAAGAATCTGAGGGGAATGGTATCTACTGTTATCCAGAAGTTCTGATTTTTCATCTGGGCAGTTAATTTCATCCATTCCCATAGTTAGACAATACTCACCAAAAATACTCATCTCAAGTAAATCCATACCAGGGGAATTATTAGGGAGGTGTTCATGGAGGGGTTTGTCCAAGGTAGGTCCTTTATAATAGACTAGAGGCCCGGTGCACAAAAATTTGTGCACTCCGGGGGAAGGGGGGGCCCCTCAGCCTGGCCTGTGCCCTCTCGCAGTCTGGGACCCCTCGGGAGATAACGCCCTGCTGACTTAGGCCTGCTCCCGGGTGGCAGAGGGCAGGCCCAATCCCTAGGTGCAGCCCCTGGTCGGGCTCAGAGCAGGGCCGATTGGGGAGTTGGGGCGCTGCCCCCTGTCATGCACAGAGCAGGGCGGATCAGGAGGTTTCGATGCCGCACCCAGTCACACTCAGGATAGGGCCGATTGGGGGGTTGGGGCACCGTCCCCTGTAACACTCAAGGCAGGGTCGATGGGGAGGTTGTGGCGCCACCCCCTGTCACGCACAGAGCAGGGCCAATCAGGGGGTTGGGGTGCTGCCCCCTGTCACGCACAGAGCAGGGCCCATCAGGGGTTTGAGGAGCTCCCCCCTGTGACTCAGAGAGCAGGGCCCATCAGGGGGTTGAGAAGCTCTCCCCTGTCACTCACAGAGTAGGGCCAATAGGGGAGTTGGGGCACTGCCCCCTGTCACACACAGAGCAGGGTGGATCAGGGGGTTGGGGCCCCACCCTCTATCACCCACAGAGCAGGGCCAATCAGGGGGTTGGGATGCCACCACTCTCACACTCAGGGCAGGGCCAATGGGGAGGTTATGGCTCTACCCCATCACACACAGAGCAGGGCCCGTGGGAGGGGTTGGAGTTTTGGCGCCACTCTCTATCACCCACAGAGCAGGGCCAATCAGGGGGTTGGGGCGCCGCCACTCTCACATTCAAGGCAGGGCCTATGGGGAGGTTATGGTTCTACCCTGTCACACACAGAGCAGGGCTCATGGGGGGGGGGGGGGGTTGGGGCTCCGCACCCTGTCACACACAGAGCAGGGCCAATCAGGGGGTTGGGGAGCTCCCCCGTATCAGGCACAGAGCAGGGCTGATCAGGAGGTTGGGGCGCCTTCCCCTGTCACGAACAGAGCAGGGCGGATAGGGCGGTTGTGGCCCCACCCCCTGTCACACACAGAGCCGCAGGGCGATCAAGGGGTTTGGGCGCTGCCCCCTGTCACGCTGATCCCGGTGCTGGGAGGCATATTACCCTTTTACTATATAGGATAGAGGCCTGGTGCATGGGTGGGGCCGGCTGGTTTGCCCTGAAGGGTGTCCTGGATCAGGGTGGGGGTCCCCACTGGGGTGCCTGGCCAGCCTGGGTGAGGGGATGATGGCTGTTTGCAGCTGGTCACACACCCTTCAGGGTTGGGGTCCCCACTGGGGTGCCTGGCCAGTCTGGGTGAGGGGCTGAGGGCTGTTTTCAGGCTGGCAGGTGACGGAAGCTCCCAACCACTCCTTTTTTTCTTTTTTTCTTTTTTTTTAATTCTGGGCCAGCTTTAGCTCTGAGGCTCCAGCTCTTAGGCCTCTGCTGCTGAAAGTAGGTAATCGAAACAATGTATAACTCCAGCTCTGACTCCAGCTCTGAGATCCCAGCTCGCTGAAAGCTGGTTTCTGGGGTTTTGTTTACCTTCTATATTCGTTACAATGTTTTTTAAACTGCAGGCTCAGAGGCCGGCAGCGGCAGGCGGGAACGTTGGATTCCTCCGTCACTGAAGCAAGCAAGCCCCATGTTAGTTTCAAGCTGCCTGGCTGCTGGTCGCCATCTTGGCTGACAGTTAATTTGCATATCTCCCTGATTAGCCAATGGGAAGGGTAGCAGTCGTACACCAATTACCACGTTTCTCTTTTATTAGATTAGATTAGCCTGAAAAAATGTACCAAAGCTTATATTGATAGTAGAAGACCACCAGAGTGTGGCCAACAAAAGATTAACTTCATTATCATAGCTGATAATCAGAATATAATCTCATAGTTGGGAAAGATTAGCAGGTACCCAAGTTAAATTTTTCATGTCTAATAGGGAAAGGGGTCTACGGAGACAGATATGGTTTCCACTAGGAAACCATAAGGGGAATCCTATCTAATAAAACAGAAACATGGTAATTGGCGTACGACCGCTACCCTTCCCATTGGCTAATCAGCGAGATATGCAAATTAACTGACAGCCAAGATGGCGGCCAGCAGCCAGGCAGCTGGAAACTAACATGAGGCTTGCTTGCTTTAGTGACGGAGGAAGCCAAAGCTTCCCCGCCTGCCTTGCCAGCCTCTCAGCTGCACTCTAAGCAATTATGTTACAAAAATAGAAGCTAAACAAAACCCCGGGCTTCAGCCAGCAGGACTGCAACATTGTTTCAAATACAGAAGGGTAAACAAAGGCCAGAAACCTGCTTTCAGCAGTGGAAGTCTCATAGCTGGAGCCGAGCCTCAGAGCTAAAGCTGGCCCAGAATGAATAAAAAAAAGGAAAAAAGTACAGGTTGGGAGCTTTAGTCACCCGTCAGCCTGAAAACCGCCCTCAGCCCCTCACCCAGGCTGGCCAGGCACCCCAGTGGGGACCCCCACCCTGATCCAGGGCACCCTTCAGGGCAAACCAGCCAGCCCCCACCTGTGCACCAGGCTTCTATCCTATATAGTAAAAGGGTAATATGCCTCCCAGCACTGGGATCAGCAGAGCCGTGAGGCCTCCCAGCACCGGGATCAGCGGTGCAGCAAGGCCTCCTGGCACCGGGATCAGCGTGACAGGGGCCAGCGACCAAACCCCTCTGATCGGCCCTGCTCTGTGTGTGACAAGGTGCGGCGCCCCAATCCCCCCCTCCCCGCCCCCCACGGGCCCTGCTCTGTGTGTGACGGTTTAGAGCCATAACCTCCCCATCGGCCCTGCCCTGAGTGTGACAGTGGCAGCGCCCCAACTCCCCTATCGGCCCTACTCTGTGAGTGACAGGGGGGAGCTCCCCAACCCCCTGATCAACCCTGCTCTGTGCGTGACAGGGGGCGGTGCCCCAACTCCCCAATCGGCCATGCTCTGAGCCCGACCAGGGGCTGCACCTAAGGATTGGGCCTGCCCTCTGCCACCCGGAAGCAGGCCTAAGCCAGCAGGGCGTTATCTCCCGAGGGGTCCCAGACTGCGAGAGGGCACAAGCCGGGCTGAGGGACACCCCTCCCCCCCGAGTGCACAAATTTTTGTGCACCGGGCCTCTAGTAATAACAATATAAAGTTCATTTTATATGCATTCAATCAATAACAATTAGGTGATATAAGAACAAGGTTTGAGCAGCATCAATCTGTGAGCATACAGGCCTTGTTGATGTCTGGGGATGCTGTCTACCTCCTCTGTAGTTGGCGGCTTCTCATCCTTGAGATGAAGACGAGTGTCAGAGGCAGGGGTAGATATCCATTCAGGGTTAGGTACCTGGTAAGGTAAGGTCCCTTTAACACTGTTGGAGGGAGTCTTTCACTAATGTATTTCCCAATGGACAAAAATATCTCTGGGTTGTCATGGTCTTTGAATCTTTGTCTCCTGGGAGTACTGTGAGATGAATGTTACTAATTTATTAGTTCCTATAATGCAGAATGTTTGCTTTTTAGTTTTCCTTATATTGGGGAAACAAAAGATTTAAAAATCAGCCACAGTTTAAATGGAGTCATAAGAATAGTTATTCTCAATGCATTTAGTCCCATAACTATTTTTGCTTAGCCTGATTATTTTTTTTGAATTCAGTTATTCCTTGAAGTTTTATAAATCTTCATCCAGTTCAAAGATATGACCTGCTTAGAAGCCTGCAATTTAGAGTAAGTGAGAGTTCTTTTCATGGATTTTTCTAAAGATATAACATGCCTGCAAATGCAGCAGAGTAACATAATGACTGTCTATGAATAACAAAACTTAAAGTGACATTATAATGCAACTGATTTTAAAAAAACAACTTTGCTTTTATATAAGCTGTAACGTTCCAAGACAACAATTTCTTGGTAAATAATAATTACTGTAAAATGACATGGAGAAAAATATAAAATCTGTATATGTTTAGATTCAATATATAATTTCAGCATATTAAGAACAAATAATATGTAAGATTTTAAAACGTGGCACATGGCTTATTGGAAGGGGTGTATTGAGCATTGAAAATAATTCATAAACTCCCAAAAGGTGAAATGCAAATACCCAGAGTATCACTGGATCACTGGCAGATACACCCCTCTCACCTGACACACACCCCCCTACCCACACAGGGAACCGTTACTGTGGCTTGCCTAGTGTCCCTGACTGGACACCTGCTACCCCTGAGAGCTTCCTGTTTGAACTTGGCTCTGAATCTTCACAAGTTCCTTTCTGAAGCAGACTGAAATTCCTACAAGATTCGTTTTAACAAAATGTATATATATATATATATATATATATATATATATATATATATATATATATATATAGAACATAGTTGTTAATTTTTTTGACAAAGCTTCCCATGTAATTTCAAGTATATTAAGTAGGCCTAATTTAGTTTTAAAATATTTCCTTCAAGAAAAAATAAATCCTTGAGTTATTTCAGGGCCCATTGGAGTGACTCAAAGTCACCTCTTGGTTAAAAAGTCTTAAAATTTAAACTTTTAAAAGATTGTCAAATATAGTTAACCAAAAGATTATATCATAAACTCTTTGTAAGTCTAGAAAAAAATCCACATATATTTTATGGTAAAAGACATTAATCAAAATTAAACCAGCTTTAAAATTAAAAATTTTGTCCAGACTACAGAATTCTGCTTAATTTATATAAGTATATAATCTCTTTTTTAATAGGGCCAATAAAAGTTTATATCCTAGTAATGCCATCCAGAGGCTGAAAATTTACTACATGCAATACACAGGCAAACACATACCACATACTAGTAAAGACCATAACATAATTTGAATTACTGATTCTTGCAGAATGAATCTCCATACCTTATTCATTCTATTATCACAACCATATAATTTCTCCCAACTTAATTTGAACTTTTAACTCTTAGAAGCCTCAATTTCCAATAATCTAATCTAATAAAAGAGAAACATGCAAATTGACTGCACCTCTGCTACACCCCAAGCCACGCCCACCAGCCAATCAGAGCGACTATATGCAAATTAACCCAACCAAGATGGTGGCTGGAAGCCACGGAGCTGGAGCAAGCAGGAGGCTTGGTTGCCCTGGGGATGGAGGAAACCAAGCTTCCCGCCTGCCCTCGCCAGCTGTGGCCTCCGCTCAAGGCAACAAAGTTTCAATTATAGAAGATAAATAAATCCCAGATACCTGCTTCCAGCCAGCCTCCACTGGGAGCTTGGGTGTCTGGGGGCCATGGCCAGCCTGCAAACAGCCATCAGCCCCTCACCCAGGATGGACACACCCTCATGGGGTGAGGGTCCCCACTGGGGGGCTTGGCCATCCAGGCACCCCAGGGGGCACCCCTACCCTGAAGGGACTGTGGCCAACCTGCAAACAGCCATCAGCCCCTCACCCAGGCTGGCCAGGAACCCCAGCAGGACCCCCCTCCCTGAAGGGGTGTGTGGCCAGCCTGAAAACGGACCTCAGCCCCTCACCAAGGCTGGCCAGGCACTCCAGCGGGGACCCCCACCCTGAAGGGGGTGTGGCCATTCTGAAAACAGCCCTCAGTCCCTCACTCAGGCTGGCCAGGCACCCCAGTGGGACCCCAACCCTGATCTGGGACACCGTTCAGGGCAAACCAGCCAGCCCCCACCCATGCACCAGGCCTCTATTCTATATAATAAAAGGGTAATATGCAAATTGACCCTAACAGCAGAATGACTGGGAATGACTGGTCACTATGACACACACTGACCACCAGGGGGCAGATGCTCAATCCAGGAGCTGCCCCCTGGTGGTCAGTGCGCTCCCACAGGGGGAGCTCTGCTCAGCCACAAGCCAGGCTGACAGCTGCCAGTACAGCGGGGTGGTGGGAGCTTCTCCTACCTCCTCAGCAGTGCTAAGGATGTCCGACTGCAGCTTAGGCCTGCTCCCCCTGGCAAGTGGACAACCCCTGAGGGCTCCCGGGCTGCCAGAGGGATGTATGACAGCCAGCTTAGGCCCAATCCCCGGGGAGCGGGCCTAAGCCAGCAGGTGGACATCCCCTGAGGGGTCCCAGACTGCGAGAGGGCACAGGCTGGGCTGAGGGACCCCCCTGAGTGCACAAATTTTTGAGCACAGGGCCTCTAGTAACCAATAAAATAAGATAAGTGACCAGCATTCCTTAGATTGATGTTTCTGAACACATTTTAAACACACTCTCACTTTCAAGAAATACACCTTCAAGCATAAGACATTATATCAACAGCTCAAATCATTTTACAGACTTTCAGCAATAAAGGCAAAAGAAGGTGAATTTAAAGACTTATTTAGCAATCAATGTGTCAATATTTCATGTTATTTCAAAATATCTAGAAATTCAATAACATTAATTAAAATTTACTAATTTAGAAAAGAATAGTTGAAATAAGTTAAAAGTGAATTGTTTAGGTGGCTATCTTCCAAAGATTGTATTTTAAAGTGGCCCAGACCAGAGTTCCTGGTATTTGCATCTCAAAGGTCCTGGGACTTTGGTTTTGGAAAGCCAAATGTCTATGAGCATTTGAGCTGAACAGGGGAGGTTTGGGGCAATATAAAAGTATTTAATGGGCTTTATTATTCTGAAGCCACACACCTCTCACCCTGTAAAGATTGCAGAGTAAAACGAGGACAGTATTTTTTAAATATATTTCTTTATTGATTTTAGAGAGGAAGGGAGAGGGAGATAGAGATAGAAACATCAATGATGAGAGAGAATCATTGATTGGCTGCCTCCTGCACGCCCCTCACTGGGGATGGAGCTCGCAACCCGGGCATGTGCCCTTCGCTAGAATCAAACCTGGGACCCTTCAGTCTGCAGGCCTATGCTCTATCCACTGAGACAAGCCGGCTAGGGCAAGGACAATAATTTTTAATTCCTCAAGGATTGGCAGGTGTTGGCAAAGGCCTAACAAATTCACCCATTTTGAAATGTTTCTTTCTATTTGAGTATATTTTCTCTGAGGCTCTGTAGCAATTACAGAGCGATCTAGTTTACAGGTAGCATATAGCTGAGGGCCATTTCTGATTCATAATGGGTTGCATGTATGAAAAAGACACATTGATCTCAGAAGGCCTCATTCTCCATTCATTTCTCTGGGAATGGGAAAGCAGGGTTAGCTGCAGGGTAGCATTCCACTTATGGTGCCAGTAACTGGCCACACCTCTCCATTGTCCACGTTAGAGTGGGGCCAGGCTATGCTGCAAAAGAAGATTCACCTTTTTCCTTGAGGGACCCCATGTCAAAGGCCTCCCAGTTGAAGAATTTTCACCCCAGAAGAAAAGGGGACTCTCAAGGCCCTGTGGCCTGGTTCCCCATCTCCAGAGGCATGGTAGCAAGCCGAGAGTTAGGCATCTCTGCAAGTCTCTGGGCTGTTTAAGCCATTCTGGGTGGCGGGTCCCCTGTTAAGCCTCCTCTCAGGCTCTCATGGAAGTTAATAATGAAGAAAAGATGGTTAGAAAAGATTCAGTCAGTCTAAAGATTAGTTTTCTCTTGGGAGGTTCCTTTAAAATCATAATTTTCCCTTTTTGTTTCAATATCTGGTTCACTTAGTTCTAAATACATATTACCCTTCTGCAAAAATCATATGTGGGCATCAGTGATTTTAAAAATCTCTCCCCATCAGGTGAATTGGGGCCAATTGACCAGTAAAATATATGTTGCCCCTTAACATGCCCCAGTTGAGAGGGGACAGGTTCCGATTTTAAAACAGCCACTGATTGCTTAGTCACCCTACCATTTACACAGCAGCTTTACTCCAAGGGGGAGGGAAACTTAGATGGGCAGGGTTAAGAACAGATGAAGTGGCCCCAATACCTACAAGGGCCTTAGTGCCAGGAGCCAGTCCATGCTTGCTGTTTCAAGGGACCTGGCATATATGGCATACTGTTCTTAATATGTTTGCTCACCTTCTTGGCACTATGTGTTTTAACCAAGGTCTCTGAGAAAGGTTGTTTCCCCAGGTAGGGATTTTCCCCTGAAGTTAGGGAGGGAATAAAACCTCTTAACTAAGTGCCAGGCTGGTAATTAATCACTTTAACTATGAACAATCATGCTTAAGCTACATAATCTTTACTTCCTGGAATGGAGATAAGAAACGCCCTAACCTTTGGAATAGAGATTGATAGGATTGGAATCAACTGGTATAAATACAGATGTAACAAGACAACAGGACACAGAACCTAGACACAGAACCTAGACACAGAACCTACACTGAACCTACAGACAGAAGAACTTCGCTGGAGAGAACATGGCAAAAGATCCTGGACAGAAACTGGCCACAGAACCTAGAGACAGAACCTAGCAAGAGAACCTGGCTGAAGAACCTAGAGACAGAATCTGGCTACAGAACCTGGATAGAACATGGCAAGAGAACCTGACTAGAACCTGGTGACTGAACCTGGCTGGAGAACCTGGACAGAACCTGGCTGGAGAACCTAGCGAGGGAACATGGCTACAGAACCTGGCTGGAGAACCTGGAGAACCTAGCAAGAGAACATGGATGCAGAACCTGGCTGGAGATCCTAACCAGAACTTCGCTGGAGATCCAGAGCAGCAGAACCTCTCTGGAGATCCAGACCAGAACTTGGCTGGAGATCCTGGCTGGAGATCCTGGCTAGGCTGCTGATCAACTGAACACTGTCTCCGTGTCCTTCCTTCTTCGCCGACTCCGTCTACGCCTTTGGGGACCCCTGGACCTGCTGGGGCTGGACCCCAGCACCTTAGTAACTTCCCTTCTATGATAATTTCAATTTCTCCTAAAGTGTTAGTACGGAGAAGGGGGAATACCCTCTCCTAGCCGCCCTGTGCCTGTGCTCGCTTCTGCTTTCTCTTTGTAAATCACACTTCAGTTGTTTGTTTGTTTTACAATCTTTCTTATGGTGACCTGGCTTTCTACAGCAAAAGACTCCTCTACAGTCTCACAGCAGACCTTACTGTGTGAATCTGTGGCCTTGCTCTCAGAAACCTGGAGGTGTATTCATTGGAACAGGTCAGAATAGCCAGGGTTACATGTTCTAACAGTTACATTTTGTGAATCCATCAGGGTCCTGGATAAAGTCGGGAAAATTGCTGGTTCCTCTCTAGCTGAGACCAGCTTTTTCCAAAGGGAGCTGTTAGAACCCTATTCTCATTTTTCTTCTAGTCGGTGTAGGAGGGAAGAAGGAAAGGGAAGGAAGAAGGGAGAGGAAAGGGCAAGTCCAGACAAGGAAGGTCAGAAAGGAAGGGGAAGGATGGGATGTAGGCATTTATTAGCTTCAGGATAGTTCTGAGACAGTCTCTAACATTTCTTATTAATTTTTCTGGAAGAATTTTTTTTCTGTGCTTCTCCTTAGAAGCTTCTAATTTCCAAATCAAGATGTTTCCCATATAGTCATTCAGTTTAATTTTAGAGCTGGCATTTATCTAATTTCTGCATGCCAAAAATTAATTTAGGCACACAAATAAAACTGCATTTTGGCCATTTTTAGGAGGATATTTTCTAATTAAATCTTCCCATTTCTGTAAAGCACGTGTAAGTAAAAGCTTCCTATCAGGAATATTAAATGAGGGCTGGGGTTTGGGAGTTTCTGGCCTTGCAGGCACAATTTCCCATGCTAATTTCTATTTATTTTTTATTTTTGGATATCTGTAGTCTGAGCAAATTTTCTAGGGATGTTATGTAGCAGGTCCAAGTGAGCTGCTTACAGGTTGAGCTCCATGAGGCTCTCACCCCTCGAGTCACAATTCAACCCTTTTATGTGCCTCCGTTTCTCTCCCAGCTGTCTAACACAACCAGAAGGGCTCGGGAACCTGGCAGACCAAGATTTCTGGGGTCCCTGGAAGAGCCAGGTAGTTAGTGACAGTTGAGTCGGGACTTCCCTGTGGGGCTCCTACACATTGTGAGGAACTCTGACACCTACGCAAAGATTCTCAGTCACCTAAGAACACCCGAGAATCGGGCTGGAGGGAGGACGGGCCCCTTTATCTTCGGAGCTGAATGAGTTTAGCTCTCATTTATATGGCGAAGGTGTTTTGCTCAGACTCTAAGGAAGCAATACCAATTGGAAAGCCAAAATCAAAACCAGCCACCCATTTTTCCTCCAGTCTCGCCTCAGCCTGGGTCCTATCAACCCTTGACCTTAGCTTCAACTTGAGGATTTTAAAACAGCTCAATTAAAGTCAGACCCTCTATCCAAAGCAAGGGAAGGTCCTGGATCCAAGAGACAACTCCCCCACGTTCACCCAATGGGCGGGGAACTGGCGGGCTCAGTGGGCCCTTTGCTGGATCCTAGCACCGAGTCCAAGTCCAAGTCCAAGTCCAAGGGATAGTCCCTGGTGAACTTTGGAATCCTGCTGACTATGCTAATAAATGTGAACGTAAGAAACATTCAAACTTGAAAAGAATTTTTGTGAGTTTATTTGAGCCAAACTGTTGACAGTTGCCAAGAAGCAGAATCTCAACGTAGTGGGATAATGCTCTATAGAATAGCAATTTTTCACCTTGTTTTATACAATCAAAGGAGAAGACATAAGTGGTTTACATGAAATCCATTGGTGATAGATTAGGAAAGCAAAGTGGGGAAACCTCTGGGATTGGATAAAAAGTAACATGAGCCAAAACCGGTTTGGCTCAGTGGATAGAGCGTCGGCCTGCGGACTGAAAGGTCCCAGGTTCGATTCCGGTCAAGGGCATGTACCTCGGTTGCGGACATATCCCCAGTGGGAGATGTGCAGGAGGCAGCTGATCGATGTTTCTCTCTCATCCATGTTTTAACTCTCTATCTCTCTCCCTTCCTCTCTGTAAAAAATCAATAAAATATATTTAAAAAAAAAAAAAGTAACATGATAGACACATGCTTCTTTTACTTACGTGGAGACAGTTAACAGTCAACAATTAACATGATCACAGTAACAGTGAAGGAATTTGTGATCTCAGTCCTGGTGCCCAGGGCATTGGGTTGTGCCCTGAGGGGTCCAGAAAAAGGGAAGTTACAGGTTACCCTGACATTTCACAGGTGTGTTATCTTAGATGCAAAAAGACAATAGGTTCAGTTAAATACTGACCTTTGTCAGGGAAGATACTGGCCTAGAGCACGACTATCCACTATAAACTGCTTTTAGTTAAAGTTTTAATTTCAGACCATCCTTTGTGGTTACTTTAGGTCTTGACTTTGCAAGACCTTCCCTGAGCTTGTCGGGTTAGCGTGTGGTCCCTTTCTCTGTCCACAGGTTCAAACACAGGCAGGCTGGCTTGGGACCCTTATTCAGCCACCGAACAGCACCGCCCCTGACCTTTCTGTTGTCCACTGAACAGCACCGCCCCTGACCTTTCTGTTGTCCACTGAACAGCACCGCCCCTGACCTTTCTGTTGTCTCCATTACTTTTTCTTCTCAGGCCAGTGCTCAGCTCCGTGGGAGGAGGCAGGCTCTCTGCATGGGCCCCACCCTCGGCCCCCAACTGACCTTGTGTGACACAGAGAGTCTTTGGTTTCCCCTCACAGTACATTAAACTTGGACATGGACACAGCTCCCCCATCCCTGTGGGAGGGAAGCCCCCCATACAGTCAGTCCCCCCTCCCCGCTCCACTACCTTTAGCACTCTGTGCTGAACCCCTGGGGGAAGGTCCCCCCCCCCCCGACCTCGAATCTCCCTCACATGCCCCATCTCTGCACCAGCCACCGGGATGTCGGCCCGGGCCCCCTGGGGCTTCTCCTTCCAGTCCCGATACCCCCCATGGTCACTGCGCACCTGTTAGGAGCGGTCAGACCCTGCTCAGCTATCTGGATGCACAGCCCAGTGCAAGCAGAGGGACAGGTGACAGCTTCACGACCGTGGCAATTAGTGCTATGAAGCAAGGACACAGGTGTCGTGATAGAGAATGACAAGGGAGTAAACTGTAAGCCCGAGCGGAAGGAGGCTGAGGGGCTGGAGGGGCATGTCATTCACAAGGCCATGCTGATAGGGGCAGAAATAGAATATCGGGGACCAGCTAAATATTAATTCTGCTCCATTACCCGTGATTGTTTTATTCTGATTAAAGAAGGTACATTCTAACCTGGCTGGCAGCTGCACTGGGAACCTGGGAGCTCACCTGGAGATGCGGTCCATCCTCCCCGTTTGGAGCTGCCTATTACCATGGAAAGATGAACACCCTGTTGCAGAAATCAGAATGGCCAGCCCTTGCATACCCACAGGCCTTTGCAAATCTCCAGACCTGTTCACTGCCCATTTGGCATACCTTTTGCCTACTTCCCCGTGTAATCTTTGTCCTTCTACCCAAGGAAAGCAGTGGCTTATGGTGGGGGGAGAGCAGGTTTCTGTGGCTGACCTGCTGCTCTCCTGTACTGCTGGCATGATTAGAATAAACGCTCATAATGATTCAACCCTGTCTCTGGTCAATTGGCTCAAGTAGTGACAGGCAGCCCGGACCCACTGATTGTCCGGTTATAATGCCAGGCCAGAGTCCCTGAGGGAAAGGACAGATTCTCCAAGACACGGGGTCGTGCAGGGGTGTGAGGGGCAGGAAGGAGAGCAGGCGGGGGTCCTGGCACCTGGAGTTGCTGTGACAGACAGAGCCTGGCCGAGGAAGACCTGGTCCCAGGAGCCTCTTCCCCTGAACCATGAGCTGCACCACCTCCTCCCTGATGTCGACCTTGATGCTCGGCCAAGGTCAGACCTCCCTGTGAGCCCTTGCCACCCTCAGTGAGCTCCCACAACCTGCTCAGCACCTGCAAGGCACCAGGCAGGGTCCTCGTGGTCACTCCGTCCTGAGCCGGCCCTGGCTGTGGGCAGCTCCAAGGAGAGTGCTCCTCCTGCGCTGCTGCCCAGCGCCTGCCCTCCCCCCTCCAGCACACACAACACCCCACCCCCACCCCCACCCCATGCTTCCCAGCCCACCGCCCAGAGCCAGAGTCCTGCTCTATCCATGCCTGGGAGTGAGTCTGCAGATCTGTTTACTGTGGCAGCTTCTCTTTTATCCGCAGGAAGGTAACTATATGACTTACAAAACTAGGTCCTCAGATTATGAGAAAGCATCTTGTTTCTTTTCTTATAAAAAGGACAAGTCTGCCTGTCACCCTGGCATCATCACGTCCTCTGCCAGGCCTGCCTTAGTCAGAGCTCCAGGGGTCAGTGCAGTCTCCTCTCTAAGGCACTAGTGTCCTGGCCACAGCCCGCAGATGCCTGCCGACACTTATACCTCCTTCCCCGAGCCCATCCCAATCCCCCCCCCCCCCCCCCCCCGCCCCCCCCCCCCCCCCCCCCCCCCCCCCCCGCTGGAGAGGAAACAGGCCCTCCAGAACTCAGTGTCTTTCTCGTCTTTCTCGTGGGGTTGCAAAGGGCGGTCCTGTCCTGACCACCGCCCCACCCAGACCAGATGCGCAGGGAGAGCAGCCTTGCAGCGGTTAGGTCCTGTCTGCAAGGCTGCACTCAAATCCCTCTTCCCTGGCAGAATCAACAGGGGCTTTATTTTCCTTAGCAAGAACCTTGCGGCTCAGAGCCGTGGCCTGACACTGGATTAGCCCACTGACAGGAAACAAGCAATGAAGGTGACATTTGACCTTCGAAGCCCATCTGATGCTTCAGGAAAACTATTCAGCAGGAAAAAACCTCACGTTGGCTCCGGCTTCATTACATCGCCCCTTTACCATCTCCTTCGGCTCACACTCAAAACAAAACAAAGCTCTTCGTTTCCTTTGTCTGGAAACCTCCCTAAACTGCCCGGATCAATGGTGACCAAGCTGTTCTTGTGCCTGGGCTGTCTCTGGGCGACCCTCTGGGCCCTGGGCGGAGGGCTGTGTGGTCAGAGGCTCCAGAGGGCTGTGTGTGGTCAGAGGCTGCAGGGAGCAGGGGTCCTGGGTGAGCATCATCCTGTAGGGACCATGCACCCTGGGCTCCTCTCCACTCAGTGCCCAAAACCCACAGAGGGGAGACGGGACATCCCAAGGACAGCTGGAATCACGTCTCAAACTTCAATGTGCACAGGAAGCACCTGGGGGTCTTATTAACGTGTGTGGAGCCAGGCTGGGCCAGAGACCCGCTCCCCATGGAATTCAGAGCCGGGAACTCCCCTCCGGCCTGGAGGGCAGGGGCTGCACTGAGGGCCTGGAGCAGGACCCTCGGAGGAGAAGCCCCGGCTGCTGAGCACCACGCTCTGCTGTTCACTGCGGCCTCACCTCCCGCTGCCTCTCTCCTCCTGCATCTACTCCAGGTCCGCCCGCCTCTCAGAACTCCCAACGCCAGTGCTTTTCACAAGGTTCTTGTTGGCCAAACAGTGGGCCGGGTCATAACGCTCACCATGGCCCACAGCCCGCGTGCCCACACCGCCGTCCTGCTGTGGCTCCCACCCGCCACGTGGATGCTTCTCATCTGGAATCCAGACGCAGCAGCCAGGGCTACAGACACAGCTTGGCATGGCAGCTCCGGCTGGCCTCCCAGGATTCCAGGCGCAGGGAGAGACAATAGGGACAGGGTCTTACAAAGGCTAAGGGGTGCCACCTGCTGTAGACACTGTCCCTGCACTTGCTGGTTCGGTTCAGGCCACCCTGTCCTCCCAGCCCACAGCTGGGCAGGCCCGACCGCTGAGCAGCGGAGGGCCCTGGAGGGAGCCCCCGTCCGGCAGTGACAGGGCCTCTGGAGCCACCATGGCCGCCCCTGGAACCTGCATGGTAACACCCCCCTGTGGGGGCGCCCTCCCTGCCCTCCTTTCCCTGGAGCCTCTGACTGCCTGGAGTCTCTTCCTAAGTGGCCTGTGGGCTCCAGCCTCTGCCTCTGGGTCTGCGTTGGGCACCAGCACCTGCCCTCTCGGCACTTGGGCTCCAGAGCAAGACCGAGGCTGTGCCAGGTCTCCCAGGGGCACCTGCCCTTTCCCCTCAAAGGTCCTTAGGGGAACGCAGGGCTGTACTGCTGTTACCACCCAAGCCTGGTGTAAACCAGCCCCCTATTTCCCGAAGGTGCCCTACAGGCTAATGCAATCATCAGGCCGCAAGCCAGCTGGGCTGCCTCCCGGAGTGAGGGGCGCAGGGGAGCAGGGTGCGCACAGGATCCTTGCTGTCCTCCCCGGACATGCCCGCAGGGCAGCCTTGGCTGTGGGAGAGCACTGTCCATGCTAGCAGTGCATGCAGAGGGAACAGAGAGAGGATACCCAGTCCACTTCTCATGCATAATATGCACCAATGCAGAGCAGCAGCCCCGTGGGCTGGGAAAATACTCAGTTATTCTGTTGAATTTCTTCACAGTGAATTCTGGGACAGATCAAACAAAGAAGTTATAAAAAGGAATTACTGGTAATGCCTGTGGGCTTGCTGGGAGGGAGTGCCTGACTGGGTGCAGGGAGTCCTGGCTGGGTGCAGGGAGTCCTGTCTGGGTGCAGGGAGTTGCCTTGCTGGGTGCAGGGAGAGCAGGGGGGGAGGGGGGAAGCCAGGGCTCAGGTGCTGTGAAGGGAGAAGACTGCCTCTGGGTGCTCCTGGACTTTGCAGGATCCTGGTTTGAAATGGTCGGAGGGTCAGTGTCCTTTGATGAGCAGAGCACCATGGCCCTCACGCTGGCTTTCCTTTCACCTCTCCAAGCTCCAGACGGTGGGGGGCTGCCCTGTGTTCTAAGGTCACTGTTTACAGTTTGCGACGAGGGGAGGGAGGCTCTGGTCTCCTCAGCAGGCAGGGGAAGGCAGTGAGAGGAGATGGAATCATGGAGCCGGTTTGAACACCTTGGTCCTAACCTGCGGGTAGACCAGGCCCTTCAAGGCCCTTGGGTGCAGGAGCAGGTCCACCTCGGTGAGGAGTCAGTGGTCTGGCGGGGCCGGCTACAGTCATGAGCCTACACTATTCAAGCTGTGTGTCCTGGACAGTCACCCAACTTCTCTGGTCTTCAGTGTCTTCACGTGTAAAATGAGATGGTGCTGTCTCCTGCAGAGGGTGGATAAGAGGGCTGAGCAAGAGGATGAAGGGGAGGATGTCCCACCCCGAAGGCACATGGAAACGCCGCTTAAAGGCGCTCTTGTTGCAGCTGTTCTCATCAACCAGGTGCCTGCGGGCGCCCAGCACTCTGCCGACCACAGGAACAGCCACCAAATATAACTTACTGTGCCACGTCAGCACGGCCAAGTGTGAACCTGAGGAGGAGTGATGAAGGATTAAAAAAAAGACAGACCAGAGAATACAGCTGGGGCTCTGTGGATCTCCCGTGCCTGGATGAGGATGCTTTATTTTATAGTCTGATTAGAACAAGGGTAGGTGAACATGTACACAAATGTTCTTGTTTTGGCAACACTTGCTGCACCTCCCACAGCCCATTAGCGATTTAGGAAGGAATTAGGAAGGGCTACAAGGTCAGGCTTAATTATGCTAGGAGAGCTCTTCCCTCCAGGTTGGGACTTGTTTGTGGCCCTGCCACAGGTCAGCCGGAGGCTTGACCCTGGAGCTGCTCCCTGCAACTTACAATGGCGCTGAAGACACCACTGAGCACAGGGCACATCCTCCTCACCCCACGTCCATGGCCGATCTCCACTCCTCAGCACTGCTGCCCACACTCGGCCAGCCTGGGCTCAGGGTCTGGGCATGGGGAGTGGGCAGAAGGGTTGCCCACAGCCAGGGCACCCAGTGGTGTTGTGCCCAGATTTCAAGGTTCCCAAAAAGCCCATCAGGGAGCCAGCGAGTCCGATGCAAAAGCAAAGAGTCCTTCATTTCAAACCTAGGTTTGGTTCCCCTGCCCCCCCTTACTGGCACAGCAGCAGGTGGCAGAGAGAGGCAAACTCTGTGTGGAGAGAGGTTTTATAGGGGGTTGGGGTAAGGGGAGGAGAAAGGACTGTGGGCCCTGCCGATTGGCCAGGCACGAGTCGGTGTCTCATTACACAGGATGTGGTCATAGTGATGGCATGCACTTCCCTTGACTATCATTGGCCAGCCCAGAGAAATCCTGGGCGTGGCCAGCAGCGGCTTGGCTTCCGGGAAGAAGCCTTGCTGAGCACATGGCCAAGGTAAGATGGAGGGCATAGCCCTTACCCTGGGGCAAGGTGGAGGGCGTAGCCCTTACCCTGGGGCAAGGTGGAGGGTGTAGTCCTCGCCCTTTCAGTGGCAGCCCTGGCTCCACCACTTAAGGCCTGGAACCTGAGTTCACACCAGGGGGCTCCAGGTGCAGTCCCAACCTGTGTGAAGATGTGATGGGCTTGCACAGAGTCTGGCCCCTAAGGCACTGGGTCTTTCAGGAAGTGGCACCTCTGCTGTGGTTGCTGTGGTGACAAAAGCAAGGCAGGTCCAAGCTGCAGGTGAGCAGGGTTACCCAGCTGTGCTGAGTCAGGGCCTGTTTGTGGCATGAGATGCTGCCTTTGGGAAAATGCAACCCAAGGCCCTTGGAAGCCAAGAACAGCTGGCCTGCTCCTCAGAGCTGCTGGCCTCCTAACTCTCAAGCTCTGGGCTACTGTGGGCTCTCCCGGCTAAATCACTGAGTCCAGCACCTCTGAGTGGCCGAAACAGAAGGAGTACTCTGCTCATCTTCCAGAAACCAGCGTGGATTTCACCTGCCATGCTGGCTCGCCCTGACACCCCAGGCTGCCTCCACCAGCCAGGGGCTGCAGCATCTCCATCTGAACCACACAACTCTGTCCCAGGGCATGCACTGGCTTCTCACACCCACACTCAAGAGGCTCCTGCTCTCCAGAACCCCTGCACACCTGGCCTGCAGGGTGGGAGCCGTGCTTCCAGCCCCAGCCCCGTGGAGTGACATGTGTGGCCCCGGAGCCAAGGGGTCTCCAGGCCAGGCGAGAAGGAGGCCCCGCTGGGGCAGAGAGGAGGGCTCTCATGTGGACAGGCCATCCACTGCGCCCACAGACTCTTCACTATCATGCCAGTTCTGCGCTTGGATCACAGGTGCTTCAAAACCAGCATCTGCCTCCTTTGACGAAGTGGCTTTAAATTAAGTCCACAAGTGGTATCAATGTTTTATTCCCTGTGACAGGCTGTCAGTGAACTTAAGGGGTGAATGTGATGGGGATTTTGTTGTTGTTATATATTTTGGCACCCCTTACCCAAGCATAAAGAATTCTCCTTGTACCGGCCCACAAGGACCTCTTTACAGGAGAAATAGAGCATCTTGATGCTCCTGGCTGTTCAGCCTCCATGAAGCAAGCCCTGCAGCCTCATCTCAGGGAGGCAGCCCCTCTTGGGCCAGTATTCTCACCACAATGTGAAGAACAGAAACAGTGAAGTGCAACACAGAACTGCGGGGATCTCAGAGCCCCCCAAGCAAACTGCACTGACCTCTCACCTGTGCTCACCAGGCCTTCCTCTCTGCTTCCTAAACTCACAGTTCCCAAGAGCCAGTGCAGGGCGGGGCAGACCTGGGGCAGAACCTAAGGCAGCTGGGACCTGGAGGGGTGGGGTGGGAACCTAAGGCAGGGTGGGACCTAGGGGGCGGGACCTAGGGTGGGACCTAGGGGAAGGGGGGACCTAGGGTGGGGCAGGACCTAGGGTGGGGTGGGACATAGGAGGCGGGACCTAGGGTGGGACCTAGGGTGGGGCTGGACCTAGGGGGCGGGACCTAGGGTGGGACCTAGGGTGGGGCGGGACATAGGGGGCAGGACCTAGGGTGGGGCAGGACCTGGGACTAGCTGGTGGCAGTGATGGAAGATTATAGAACTGACTTCACAGAGTGCAGGGCTTTAGGGGAGAGAGGTGCTAGCTCTATAGTGACAGGGCAGGGAACCCCTTAGGGGACAGGGAACAGTGCAGGGAATCCCCTGTGGGACAGGGAACGGGGAGGGCACACTGAGGTCAGAGGAACCACCGGGTGCCTTGAGGCCACAGCTTGTAGCCTGGTTCAGAATCCAATGAAGTTGAGTCTCTACTGTGCACACCCATTCTAAGGAAGTGCCACTAGGAAACCAGCCTTGTTTTAAAGAAGGGATCTGCCTCTTTTCATGGTGTCCCCCACTTGTGAGCTACAGAACTTCTGGGTGCACTGCCCCAAGCAGGTCTCTGTAACAGCAGTGGGGTCTCCCGATTCCCATGCGCCCCTTCCCATGGCAGCCACTCAGCACCAGGGTGGCACTCCCTACTGTGGCCTTCCGCCCCCTAGAAAGCTCTCTGTCCTTCTCCTAGTGTTCAGGGCAGAAACAGAATATTGGGGACCAGCTACAATTATCCTAATATATAAAAGCCCAGGGTCATAACAACCTATCACAACCAAAGGCTGACCAACCCAGAAGTCCTTCAGTCAACACTAGGTTGCTATGGTGACCCAGCACTGACTG
The DNA here is from genome assembly GCF_014108235.1 of Myotis myotis. Classification (NCBI taxonomy): domain Eukaryota; kingdom Metazoa; phylum Chordata; class Mammalia; order Chiroptera; family Vespertilionidae; genus Myotis; species Myotis myotis. Next base: position 90,429,649 of record NW_023416401.1, on the reverse strand, counting down.
CCCAGGGGGCTGAGATCTAGAGAGAGAGGCAGGGTCTGATCCGCAGCCTTAGTGGCAGCTGTTGATCAGTACTTGCCTCTCTCTTTCTCTCCCTCTTTCTTTACGGGCTTTGCCAGCAGTCAGGCCTTTCTTTTTCTCCTGGATTCTGAGGGGTCTGCTGTTAAACCCCACCTCTCTGATCAGGCCCAGAGATAGGCCTGGAGATGCTGACTGGAACCAAATGTGGGTGCTGTGAAGAACCAATGGCTGTCTAGGAGGTGGAGCTTTTGATGCTGACTGGCCTAAGAACTAACCAATCAGAACCAAATGTGGGTGCTGTGAAGAACCAATGGCTGTCTAGGAGGCAGAGCTTTTGATGCTGACTGGCATAGAAACCAACCAATCAGAACCAAATCTGGGTGCTGTGGGGAGCCAGTGGCTGCCTAGGAGGTGGAGCTTTTGAGTTGCATTGAAACAGACCAATCAGAACCAAATTGGCCAGCAGAGGAGGGCAGTTGGGGGAGAGATCAGGCCGACAGGGGAGGGTAGTTAGGGGCAATCAGGTAGGCAGGCAGAGGCAGTTAGGGGCAACCTGGCCAGCAGGGGAGGGTGATCAGGTTGGCAGGTGAGGCAGGTTGGGGCAATCAGGCAGGTGAGCAGTTAGGAGCCAGCGGTCCCATATTGTGAGAGGGATGTCTGACTGCCAGTTTATAGGGATCAGGCCTAAACGGGCAGTTGAACATCCCCCAAGGGGTCCCCAATTGGACAGGGTGCAGGCTGGGCTGAGGGAACCACCCCCCCCCCCCCAACACATGAATTTCGTGCATCGGGCCTCTAGTAAGGAATATTAATCCTGCTCTGTTAACTGTGATGGCTCTGTTCTGATTAGAAAGCACATTCTCACCTGGCTGGGAGTTGCACGCCCTGGGACATGGGAGCTCACATCGGAATGCAGCCCATCCTCCTGCCCTGGGAACTGCCTGTCACCCTGGAAAGATTTACAGCCTTGTGGCTGAGACAGCCTAGTCCTGGAGGCACCTGCTCTTTATAACCCCAGCTTCTATTACCTGGAATCTGGTCCCAGGGCGCCCTCCGCTCCCCAACTCCCCATGACGTAACCTGTAATGATTATCCTGTGCCCACTTTCCATACCTGCACGTCCTACTTCCCCACGTAATCTTTGTCCTTCTACCCAATAGAAGCAGCTGGCTTATGGGGGACAGAGCAGATGTTTGTGGATGACCTGCTGCTCTCCCACGCTGCCCTCAGGATTGGAATGAGCACTCATAGGATTCAACCCTGCCTCTGCTGAATTGGCTCGAGTAGTGACCTCTTGGTTGTCCGGTTACACTGAGGCCCAGCTCCCAGCGGCCTCTCCCACAGGGCAAAGGCTCCCCCCACAGTGCTCGCCCTCCAGAAGCGTGGCCAGGCAGCTTCCTGCCCCTTAGTTATTCACACACCTGCTCCCCCATTAGTTACAAGGGCCTTCAAGGTCAAAGTTGCATCTTATTTGTCCCTCCATAGGCCACAGTGTTAGCTCCAGTTTTTGAATAAATTTAACCAACACATGTTCAGAGAATCTCCCCTTTCTTTGCTGCCTTATCTATTAATGCCACGCCAGGCTTCCAAAATCTATCCCACAGCCCAAGTCCTTTCTTCTGTGAGTAAATCCTTCCCCTCCTCACCCCCTGGCGATGTGAACTTGAATTTGCTTTTATAGTCTAACAAGGTGCAAATTAATTCATTTTACAGACTGAACTCCTGCAAATTTGAATCCTTTGTCTGTCTGAGCCCTCTTGGGGGACAGTACAACACCCTCAGAGAAAACAAGGTCGGTTTGAGCAAGTCACAGAGCGCCTGGGCACTGGCGGGCAGTGTAGATCCAGGCAGTTTCTCTTGGCCTTGGCTCAACCCCTCACCGTTACCATGGGGACCAGGATGTCCACAGACAGGGGAGAGGTGATGTCAGGCCTGTCGCTTTCCTGGAAGAACATCCTTCCGGGGGCCCGTGGCTGCTCCGGAGTCTGCAGTGTTCACGTTAGTTTGTGGTGCACGCTTGTATTATACATCACACGGACCGGTAAGGAGAGTGTGGCTCAGGGGCATTTTCTCGAGAGTGAGTTGAAATTAACCATCCCCCACAATGCACCTGCCACCGGACCCACAGACGAGGGGGTGCTTCCATTCCCACCCAGCCTTATGGTGCCCACCAACCCAAAGAGATGATCCCATCTGTGGAATAGTGGTCATCAAATGGAAACACCAAGACCTCTCTGAACCGGAAATAACAAGCCATGGCTGCTGATGGCTCTGTTACCTGTAATCTGGCCCCAGCTCCTATGGGCTGGGGACTGCAGTCAGGGTGTCTGTGTGGCCATAGAGTGCGATCATTTTCGAGAGGAAGAAACGTTACCAGGGCTGGCCCCAGTTCACAGTCACCATCACACATAAATTTTCCTCAATTGTGGATGAAAAGGGACCACGTGCTAACCTGATATTAACATAAAAACATTCAAACCTGTAAAGAATTTTTGTGAGTTTATTTGAACTAAACTGTTGACAATTGCCAGTAAGTTGAATAGAACCTCAATGGATTGAGATAATGCTCCAGAGAATGGCAGATTACATCTATATTTATTATACATTGCAATAAAAGGAAGGGATGCAGGTGGGTTACATGAAATCCATTGGTGATAGAGTAGGGAGGCAGGAGAAAGCAAAGCAGGGAAACCTCTGGATTGGATAAAAGGTAAAATGATAGACACATACTTAGGAGGGTGCAGGAACAATTAACATGATAACAATGAAGGAATTTGTGGTATCTGTCCTCGTGCCCAGGCACATTAGGTTGTGCTCCAAGGGGTTTGGAAAGGGAAGTTACAAGTTACCCAGACATTTCAAGGGTGTCTATACTAACAATAGCCTAGGTGGCCATCATGTCCTCACGCCGTGATGCCCTCATGCCGTCACCAGGAGGCTGCGTGCGCAGCGGGTGCAAGCAGGTGGGCGGGGCTGTGTACGTGACGAGGTGTGCAGGGGTAGGCGAGGACTTGATGCTGCATGCACGGCCCCCAGGCCTCACCGCACGGCCAGGCCTGGGGGTCCCATGGCCCCATGCGGCGTGGAGGTGGGACCCCCAGCTCTGGCCTACCTCTTTGGGGCAATACATTGAGGAGCCCTGGGTGGGTGGGTAGGGCCTACCTCTTTGGGGCAATCAATCATGGGGCTCCTGCACTGTGAGAGGACACAGGCCAAGCTGGGGGACCCCCCGCCCCCCCCTCCCCCGCCACCCTGAGTGCACAAATTTCGTGCACCGAGCCTCTAGTGTTATCATAGATGCAAAAGACAGATAGGCTCAGGTAAGGTAAAGGTTCACCTTGATGGTGAAGATACCAGCCTAGGCGGTGACTACCCACCATAACTGCTTTTAGTTAAAGTTTAAATTCAGACCATCCTTTGTGGTCACTTTAGGTCTCTGAGTTTGCATGGAGGCCACCATGCAGGCCTCCTCTGAGCTTGTCAGGTTAGCGTGTGGCCCCTTTTGTCCACACTGACTAGTTCAGGGAAGGCCTGCCTGGTGGCCTTGCAAATTCAGAGACCTAAAGTAACCACAAGGGTGGACTGGAATTAACTTTAACTAAAAGCAGCTTATGGCGGGTAGTCATGTCCTAGGCTATGGGATTGTTAGGTTCTTCCCTGACAGAGGTCAAGCTTTACCTTAACTGAGCTTATTGTCTTTTTGCATCTATGATAACATGTGTTTGAAATGTCAGGGTGACTTATAACTTCCCCCTTCCCGGGCCCCTCAGGGCACAACCCAGTTTCCTGTGTTAACAGAATGATAGTACCATGACGCTGACTTGAAAAAAAAAAAAGGTTCTGAATAGAATGTTCCCAGATTAAACTATAGTATCTATCTTTATTCACGTGGTAGTTTATCTCTAATAAAATCTCCAGCTGCGTTTTGGGAAGCAAAATCAGCAGCAGGCCACACAGTTTCTCTCCACAGAGAAGACAATGAAAATACAGAGAAACATCCGCCCAGCAGAGGAAGGGAATGGATGGAGCCCCAACTTCAGCAGATGAAACCTGTGTTACCGTAAAAACATTCAAACCTGTAAAGAATTTTTGTGAATTTATTTGAGCCAACCTGTTGACAATTGCCAGGAAGCAGAATTTCAACGAATTAAGATGATGCTCCAGAGAATGGTGGTTTTTCACTTTGTTTTATACATTATAATCAAAGGAGAAGATGTAAGTGGATTACATGAAATCCACTGGTGACAGATTAGGGAGGCGGGAGAAAGCAAAGGGGGGGAGGAGGGGCCTCTGGGATTGGATAAGAAGTAAAATGATAGGCTCATACTTCTTTTACTTAGGTGGGTACAGGATAATTAACAGTCAACCATTAACATGATAACAGTGACAATGAAGAAATTTGTGGTTTCTGTCCTGGTGCCCAAGCGCATTTGGTTGTTCCCTGAAGGGTCTAGAGAAAGGGAAGTTACAAGTTACCCTGACATTTCAACCATATGCAAAATGACAACAGGCTCAATTAAGGTATAGGTTAACCTTGTCAGTGAAGATACCAGCCTAGGAAGTAACTACCCACCATAATTGCTTTTAGTTAAAGTTTTAATTTCAGACCATCCTTTGTGGTCGCTTTAGGTCTTACAGTTTGCAAGACCACCATGCAGGCCTTCCCTGAGCTGGTCAGGTCAGCTTGTGGCCCCTTCCTCCACACCTGGGCCCAGATCTCCAAAATGGCTCTCTCAGTGAGAGGCTGTGCTCCATGAGAGAAAAGTGCACCTGGATTAACATTCCTTGAATATCTGCTCTGCTCACTTGTGCCAAGCATGTTGCCATGAAAAGGAAAATGGGGACGGGGGGGTGGGGAAGGCTTGCAACCTAGTTCAGTGTCTGGTTAAAACTGTAGTCTTACTTCCCCACTGTGACTGACTTGGGCAGAGCTGCAGAGCCTACTCCCAGGGCCCCTCCACAGCTGACTTGGGCGGAGCTTCGGGGACCCTCGGGGGCTGCCCAGGAGTTCAGTTCAGGCTTTGGATCCAGAATTTCCCTGGACTAGCAGATCTGCGAAATAAAGGTTAAACTCGCCTTCCTCAGAGTGCTGGCTGATCGTTCTCCCGTGCATTCTGCCACAACAGCCACATGCCTCACTGTCCCTTAACAAACGCAGGAGCTGGCAGTGCCCAGGACAGAGTGAGAGCAGCTGCCGCCTCAGCAGTGTCGGAGCAGCAGGCAGCTTCGCTGTCTTCACTGGGTGCCAGTCTGTGCAGGACTCCGCTTTGCAGATATAGAAGCTGAGGCACAGAGAGGTTGAGGAACTTGCCCAAGATCACACAGCGTGGCAGAATCAGGCTCAGATACAGCACTGCCTCAGGGGCCAGAGCTCTTATCCATAGTCTAGTACAGCCGTGGGCAAACTATGGCCCGCGGGCCAGATCCTGCCCGTTTGAAATGAATAAAACTAAAAAAAAAAAGACCGTACCCTTTTATGTAATGATGTTTACTTTGAATTTATATTAGTTCACACAAACACTCCATCCATGCTTTTGTTCCAGCCCTCCGGTCCAGTTTAAGAACCCATTGTGGCCCTTGAGTCAAAAAGTTTGCCCACCCCTGGCCTAGTATGTCCAGCAGGCCTGCCCCTTGGGAACCAGTGTCCCCTTCATCTCATACATGATGGGGCTTTGCATCTGCAAGACCCAAGGCCTGGGGACATTTGTCCTCCTGTGGTCTTTAATCCATCCCCGACTCCTCTGAACTTCTCATGCTGCCTGAGTCTGTAAAGAATCTGATGAACAAACAAGGGTCTGTTTCCCTAAGAAATGCACACACCACCGGCCTCGGAGTCCCGTCCCAAGACTGCACAGACCCTAAGTCCATCTGCGAGCCTCCAGCTAAGCACTATCCACTACAGCGCCGCCTATGAGACCTGCTCAGAAAGGCAGGATGCCTGTGGGGGATGACTTACTTGCTTTGTGCTAATTCTGCGATCTGCCCCAGAGAAATTCTATTGATTGCATTAGATGTGTTTTGTTGTCATCCTGATTCATGTTCAAACTGTGTTAAGTTCTGTGGAAAAACACCCTTCAAAAGGAATAGAACCTATTATGATAGCCTTGAGACTCAACTCTGGAAGGAGCATTAACTAATTGGATAATTACCATGCAAATGAAGGAGCCCCAACTCAGAGGCTCCACCCTGGCTGGAAACAGGACCCCTGCAACCTGCAGACCTCCCAGGATCTGAGGCACCTAGCCTGCCTCTTGATCTGTTGCTTCAATTGCCTTCTGCAGGAATCAGCCCCCAGGCTGTTACATCCAAATTAAATACTTTGGCTCCTGAGCCTGGAGATGAGAGGAACTGGTGCTTCTGCATCACAAAAAGTGATAAGATAAGGAGGCTCCTGCAGCAGGGAGGAGGGAGGAGGCCCAGGAGAGTGCTGAATCACTACAGTACTCATCAGGCAGGAACATTCCTCCCTCCCTCCTTCCCTGCCTGCCTCCCTCTCCCTTCCTCCCTCTCTTCCCTTTCCTCCTTCCCTCTCCCTCTCTCTCTCCTCCCCTTCTTCTCTCTCTCTCCTTCTCTCTCTCTCTCTCCCCCTCCCTCTCCCATCCTCTCTCTCTTCCTTCCTTTCCCTCTGTCTTCTCTCTCTTCCCTGTTTTAACCATCCTGTGGTTGCTGCCTTCCTGCTAAATTCCTGGAGAGGTGCTGCAGACTGTGGCCTGGGCCTGAGGGGCCCTGCAGGGAGGGGAACAGAGCTGGGCCCCGCTTGCTGGTTCCCCTCACACCTGAGAGGAGATGCGCTCACCCCCAAAAGCCTCCCTGAGTCACTCATGTTCCAGTCCCTGAGCAGATGCCTTGAGCTAAGGGCTAAGGGGCTGCCTTCCCCAATCCCCAAGAAGGAGGGAACAGGGGATGACATTCGGCTTTTAATCTCCCTGGTTCCAGTCAGCGCTACTTCAAAAGCCTGTGAGCGCCAAGGAGGCCCAGAGTCCAGGGCAGGCAAATACTGTGCACTTGGAGTTGAGTGTTTTCACTCCGCCAGGAAGCCTCATCAGCCCCCTTGCCGCGGCGCCGCCAATCACAGCCTCGCTTGGTCAAGGAGGAACTGTGACTGGGCAAAGGGGCCACATGCTAAGCTGACCGCTCAGGGGAGGCCTGTGTGGCAGCCTTGCAAACACCGAGACCTAAAGTCACCACAGGATGGTCTGAAATGAAAACGTTTTAAACTAAAAAGTCATGGTGGGAAGTCCTGCTCTAGGTATCTTTCCTGACAAGGTCAATCTTTACCTTAACTGAGCCCATTGTCTTTTTGCATCTAAGACAACATATCACTGGAATGTCAAAGTCATTTCCCTTTTTCTGGGCCCCTCAGAGCACAGGCACCACTTTGTGGGGACCACAAACCCCCCGTTGTCATTGAGTTCTTTGTTGAGTGTTAACCATCCTGCACCCACCTGTGGAACAGAACCATGTGTCCATCCTTTTCCTTTTTATCCAATCCGGTGTCCCGCTTGGCTTTGTCCCCTCCCTCATCCTTCACCAATGGATTCCCTGTGACCCGCCTACGTCCCTCCTTGATTGTCCCGTATAAACAAGGTGCAGAGCGCTGTGCTCCACGATCTCCCCACGTGGAGGTTCTGCTTCCCGGCCACTGTCCAGTTTGGCTCAAATAAACTCACAAAAACTCGCCACAGGTTTGAACGTTTCTCATGCTGACAGACTGAGGGATTGGGGAAAGGTGCCCTGTCCTTAGCGCATCGCCCCCCTGTGGGATTTAGACAAGACTCCAGCCACAGCCTCTTGGAGAAGGAGACTGGCTCCTGAGGGCGCAGCAGCCGGCGCTGCAGGAGGCCTGGGTGCTGGAGCGCAGGGAGAGCATGGCCAGACAGGCGACAGCAGGAGATAGCAGGTGGGTGCAGGGGCAGCAGCACAGCCCCTGAGGAGAGGAGCCCTGGCACCCTGCAGCCTCCCCTGTCACCGCCACAAGCACCCCACACCAGCCTCCCGCTTGCAAAGCGCAGAAGGAACGTGACCACGGCTGAAAGGCTGAAGCGTACGTGACGAGGCCAGCATGGCCCCTAACCTCAGTGCTTAAACTACGTCTTGAGACTGAGCTGCGTGGTCTGGACCAAAATCCCCCCACCTGTTACCCAGCACACACCCCGGGGAAGGCTGGGGCAGGCACACAGACACTGAACAAGCAAGCCACCGCATGGGCACAGCGTGGGCCGGTCCATGGCCCGGATGCGCTCACCTGCCCCCCAGAGGCCCAGGCAGAGCCCCTAAGGAGAGGGCTCAGAGTGAGCGCGCCCCCACCCCTTGCCCCATCCCTGAGAACAGGGGGAAGGAAACATGGGGACCTGGATGGGATCTTAGGGGACGTCTCACCTCTGCCGCTGGGACTTGAGCTTTCTTGGTCTGCAGCTCATCCTTCCCACCGGAGAGAGACAAGGAAGCTCATTGAGCGCTACCTGGCCAGGGACAACCATGCATCCGGGCCTTTAAATGATGGGGCAGTATCTTGACCTGGATTGGCCCCCACCCATCAGAGCACCGAGGTTGGGGCCCCGATCCCCAGCGTCACTGTATTGGGACACAGAGCCCATAGGGGGTGTAATTAAGTTGGTTAAATGAGGTCCTATGAGCGGAGCCCCAATCAAGTGAGACTGCTGTCCTCACAGAAAGGGGAAATGGCGCCAGAGTGGCACACACAGAGGCCACGGAGGACAAGCTGAAAATGGCCACCCCCAAGCCAGGACGGAGGCACCTTGAACTAGAAACCAAGCCCTGAACGTTGACAAACAACTTTCTGTTGCTTAAGCTGCCAAGGCTGAGGCACATTATCAGCAGCCGGAGCTGACTGAGCCCGGGGCTTTCCTGAACTAAAGACTGTATCTTCTAAAACAACACAGAAGCTGTCCTTGGTCCATGGGACCCACCATGGCCTGAAGGGGCACCCCACCTCAAGGGGGAGCCCCCATATTATGCTGAGATCAAGAAAAACCCCACCTGATCTGGAGGCTGAGAGGTGACCTAGAGGCAGATTGTTGGGCATTTGGACTGGAAATGAGCAATCAATATGCTAAGTACATGCAAGCATGCAAATGAGTGCCTACCCCTGGCAAGGCTGCACCCTCTCCTGGGAGGCGCCCTGCAGAGCAGGGACCCTGCTGGGGTTTCTGCACCCGCAGGCTGTGGGCTGGGGAGCTAAGAAAAGAAAGCTGGATAGTTTTTATTTATTTTTATTTTTTTAAATGTAATTTAGAGGACTCATTCTTTTTTTTTTTTTAATATATTTTATTGATTTATTTTTTACAGAGAGGAAGGGAGAGGGATAGAGAGTTAGAAACATCGATGAGAGAGAAACACCGATTAGCTGCCTCCTGCACACTCCCCACTGGGGATGTGCCCGAAACCAAGGTACATGCCCTTGACCGGAATCGAACCTGGGACTCTTGAGTCTGCAGGCCAACACTCTATCCACTGAGCCAAACCAGTTAGGGCGAAAGCTGGATAGTTTTTAAAAAGAGATTTCACAACCACAAGCCGATCATTTCATCATTTGTATCTGAGCAACCAGGATGCTTCATGCATGTACACATGCATACACTGACACTCACTGACACTCACACATACATACACACTCACACATACTTTCACACACACACACTCACTCACACTCACACACACACACTGACACTCACAGATACATACACACTCACACTCACACACACTCTTGCACACACTCACACACTCACTTACACACACTGACACTCATACATACACACTCACACACACACTCACTCTCACTCACACTCACACACACTCACACTCACATTGACACACACTCACACTCACACACACTGACACACACTCTCACACACACACACTGACACACACACTCACTCACAGACACTGACACAGCCACACACTGACACACACACTCACACAGACACGCTCACAGACGCTGACACTCACAGTCACACACACACTGACCTGCACTCACACACACACCTGCTCCTAACATGTGAAAGCAACGAGCTGCCCAAGAGGTTCGGGCGAGGAGGAGGGCATTTCGGTCAGGCCTGTGGAGTGGGCCGTGGGCAGGGATACCACGGGCTCACACACTCAGTGTGTGAGTGTATATGTATCTGTGAGTGTCAGTATGTGAGTGAGTGTGTGAGTGTCAGTGTGTGTGAGTGAATGTGTGTGTGTGTGAAAGTATGTGTGAGTGTGTATGTATGTGTGAGTGTCAGTGTGTGTGAGTGTGTATGCATGTGTACATGCATGAAGCATCCTGGTTGCTCAGATACAAATGATGAAATGGTCGGCTTGTGGTTGTGAAATCTCTTTTTAAAAACTATCCAGCTTTCTTTTCTTAGCTCCCCAGCCCACAGCCTGAGGGTGCAGAAACCCCGGCAGGGTCCCTGCTCTGCAGGGCACCTCCCAGGAGAGGGTGAGGCCTTGCCAGGGGTAGGCACTCATTTGCATGCTTGCATGTACTTAGCATATTGATTGCTCATTTCCAGTCCAATCTAAGGACCAACCGGAGTAGGAAGAAGAGGAGAAGGCGAGGGCCGTACTCCCGGGGAGAGGCAAACAGGTATTTGGGGAGTAAATGATCGGGATAAGCTTTAGACCAAGAGCAGTTACAGGCAATAAAAGCACCAGCTCCCCCGGCTGCGCGGCTGAGACCAGCAGTGGGGACAGTCCGTCTGGTCTGGCTGCCAGAGGTCGGGGCTGCTGGTGGGAGGGGGGCGGGCAGATGGGTCCTTTTCCCCACTATCTTTAGTTATTTTTTAAAGAATGTGACAAGTTCCACCTTTATTCACAAGATAGGTCTGAGGTCAGATATCTTGGCCAGGGTCCTGCCTCCTGTGCTGCTGTGTGACTTGGGCAAGCCTCTTGGCCTCTTGGCCTCTCTGAGCCTGTCCTGGTGGAGCCTGTCCTCCACCAGACAGGCATGATGGTATAGCGGCGGCCTCCTGGGGCTGTTTTTAAGATTAGCAGAGACCGTGCCTGACACAGCCGCTAGGATGCCCGGCCCGGTGGGCAGGGAGCACTGGGCGATGGCAGATGCTGCGCCTGATGCCTGTTGCGTGGACTCCCCTCAGGTGGGTGTGTGCTTTGAGGGCAGCATGGCTCTGGGGAAGCGTTTGTCTGCAGCCCAGGCAAGGAGCAGCTCCCTGTCCCAGAGGCTACCAGGGAATGTCACTCTTCCAGGCCCACATCCTTTCTGCCAGCGCAGCCAATGGTGTCTCCAGGGCCCTGCAGGCAGGCCTCCTGCGCGGCTGGCGCCCACAGGCCTTGTAGAATATTCACCAGCTCTCAGAGCCAGCGTGGTGGCCAGAAGCTCCACTTTGCACACCTGAAGCGATTGGTTTGGGTGCCACGTGTTTCAGGCTTGCAGCTATCAAGCTTGGGAGAGAGAAGCTGGATGCAATAAAGTCCACAGCACAGGGTCCTCCAGCTCTAAACTGTGAACACCCGCCCAACAACAGACATTGGCTAAATGAATTGTCTAGCGACGGGGAGATGGAACACTCCCCAGCCATTTAGTGGGATGTGGGCGGAGACGGGATGACAATGGGAAAATGCTCTGATATAGGGTAAGGGGAGGCAATTACAAACCATTCTGTCCTGCACATCGGCTCTCAAAAAATGAAAACAGCAGCTACTCCTGTGTGCACACACCCGCCTGCCGGATGGAAAGGCGGGGAGGACCCGCGCCGACAACCTCAGCCAGAATACAGGCACCTGTGTTTTTCCTTCAGCGCTTCTGTGCATCCAAAAGCCTCGATTGTAAAGAAGTGAGGCTTTTCTAATCAGAAAAAAAAAACACCATATTTAAAATGTTGTAAAATTGGCAAGATGCGTAATAGACTTATGTTATTGCTGTGGAAACGGACAGTAACAGGTCAAACACACATGTGGCACAATTGGCATTTTGGCAGTTTTAAAGTTACCACACAGTGTGGCATTACGCACCTTCACGCTGCTGTGCCACCATCGCTTCTGTACAGCTTGCAGCTTTCCGTGTCTCCGAACGGAAATCCCCGCCCAGGAAGTACTCCTCCCCACCCCCTGGGTGCACAGTGGGGTCTCACCAGGCTCTGGTGCGTTTCCCACATGAGAGCATCTCTTCATGTGCTGTTGGCCATCCGTCTCTCTTCTCTGGACCAACGTCCATCCAGCTCCTTCCCATGTTTAATTGGGCTTCAAGTGTTCTGCTGGTTGAGTTGTCAGGGCTCCGGGTACCAGACCCTTACTGGGAGGGTGATTTGTGAATTTTCTCCATTCTTTGGATTATCTTTTCACTCTGAATAGTGTTCTTTGATGCAGAAAAATATTATCTATTTTGTCCTTTTCTTGCTCCTGCTTTTGGTGTCACATCTAAAAAAAAATCATTGCCCAATCGATGGTTATGAAAAGTTACCCCTGTTTTCTTCTGAGTGGAATGATCTATCTTAAGAATACTAAGTCGTCCATCTCATGAACACCAGATGTCTTTCTATTTCTGTAGATCCTCTTTTATTTCTTTCAGAGATGTTTTATCACCTAGAACTAGGTCTCTGAACCATTTTGAGTTAATGTTTGCATATGATGTGAGGCGGAGATCAACCCTCATTCTTTTGTATCTGGATGTCCTGCTGTCCCAGCACCACTTGCTGCAAAGGCTATTCTTTGCCATTGAATGGTCTCAGCACTCTCATTGAACATAAATTACCCACCGATGCATGCTTTTCCCAGCACCCTCACTCCTATCCCATGGACCTAGTGTCTATGTGTGTCTAGATTATGCCAGTGCCACACTGTTGGGTTACGGTGGCATTATAGTAAGTTCTGAAATGAAATGTTCTCCAACTTTGTCTTTGCACTTCAAGATAGAGTTGGCTGTTTCTGTCTCTTGACTTTTCTTCTGAATTATAGATTCTGCTTTTCTATTTTCACAAAAAGCCATTGGGATTTTGATAGAAATTAAAATAAATATGGAATTGCCATCTTAACAATATTAAGTCTTCCATCTCAGGAACATAGGGTATCTCGCTATAGATTTAGGTCTTCTTTAAGTTTTTCCAAGAATATTTTGTAGTTTTCAATATATAAGTATTACATCTCCTTCGTCAAATTTATTCCTACATATTTTATTATCCTATATAATAAAAGGCTAATATGCAAATCGACCAAACAGCACAATGACCAGTTACTATGATGTGCACTGACCACCAGGGGGCAGATACTCAATGCAGGAGCTTCCCCCTGGTGGTCAGTGTGCTCGTACAGGGGGAGCACCGCTCAGCCAGAAGCCAGGCTCTGGCGAGTGCAGTGGCGATGTCAGGGAGTGGACCTAAGCCATCAGTCAGACATCCCCCGAAGGCTCCTGGACTGTGAGAGGGCACAGGCCAGGCTGAGGGACACCCCCCCCCCACACACAAACCAAGTGCATGAATTTTATGCACTGGGCCTCTAGTTTCTGATAATATTGTAATTAGAATTATTTTCTGAACTTCTTTCTCAGATAGTTCATTGCTAGTGATAGAAATACCACTGATTACATCATCTATAAATAGAAATCATTTTAATTTTTTCTCTCTAATTTGGATGTCTCTTTATTTCTTTTTCTTGCCTAATTTCTGAAAATAGCGAAGTGAGTATTCTTGTTTTGTTCTTAATCTTAGGATGAACTTTCAGTCTTTCATCATTAAATGTGATGTTATCAGCTATGGGCTTTTTCATAAATGCTGCTTATCATGCTGGGAAAGTTCCCTTTATATCTCATTTGGTTTTATTTTACCTTGAACGGATGTTGGATTTCATCAATTTTTATTCTGCATCTATTGATATGACTATGGGTCTTCTTTCTTCCTTCATTTTATTAATGTGGTGTGTCACACTGATGGATGTTGGAATGTTGAACCATCCTTGCCTTCCTGGAATGCATCCCGCTGGGTCATGGAGCATACTCCTTTCATATGCTGTGGGCTTCGATTTGCTGATGTTTTGATGAGGATTTTTGTATCTTTATATATAAGACATATTGGTATGTATTTTTATTTTCTTTTTATGTCTTTGACTGTGAATAATGAATAATGCTAGATAAATTAAGAAGTACTCCTTTCTTTTCTATTTTTTAGGAGAGTTTGAGAAAGATTGGTGTCGATTCTTCCTTAAGTGTTTGTTAGAATTCACAAGTAGAACTCTGTGGTCCTAGGCTTCTTCTGTTTATTTGTTTGTTTGTAGGTTTTAGATTAATAATTCAAGTAGTCAAACTTTTAACAGAACCATATCAAGACATAGATTGAAGATTTTAACACAAATGTTCAATTCAATCTCTTCCAACCTTGGCTAAGCCTATATCATTTTGCTGTTTTGATAGACAACATCTTCACTCAAATAAACAAGCTGCTTCCCAGTTAATTCATATTGCTTTTTCCAACTAATTCATTAAATTTTAGAAATAATAGATTTCTCTGACTTTTCATTGTATGTTCAAGTCCGCTCCTGTTTTAGGATCAATTCTAGGTGTACCGGTTAATAATGCAGATTTTTTTCAGTAGACGGAGTTACACATATGTTGATATATATGCGATTTGATATGTATGCTATTGTGTTGTATTGACAGCAAGCTTCAAAACTTCATATATCAAATTTTCTGAAGTTGTTAACATCATAGATATTTTTACACTTAAAAATGTCAAATTTCGTGCCAAAAAAAGAGCATTCATGGGAAGTTTTAATTCATTACTTTATTTTGAAGAAAAGTGCTGCTGATTACTTCAGGAAGCTTATGGTGAACATGCTCCATTTCAAGATACTTGTGAACTCTGGTTTAAATGCTTTAAAAGTGATGATTTCGATGTGAAAGACAAAGAATGTCCAGGTCAACCGAAAAAGTTTGAAGACCAACAATTACAAGCATTATTGGATGAAGATGCATATCAAACTCAAAAACAACTTGCAGAAAGATTAAACGTTGCTCAGCAAACTATTTCCAAACATTTACAAGCAATGGGAAAGATTTTAAAGGAAGGAAGATGGGTGCCACATCAAATGAACGAAAGACAAATGGAAAACCGAAAAGTCATCAGTAAAATGTTGCTTCAGTGGCACAGAAGAAAGTCTTTTTTGCATCAAATTGTGACTGGCGATGAAAAGTGGATTTATTTTGAGAATCCCAAATGCACAAAATCATGGTTGATCCAAGTCAACCATCAACATCGCCTGCAAGGCCAAATTGCTTCGGAAAGAAGACAATGCTCTGCGTTTGGTGGGATCAGGAAGGTGTGGTGTATTATGAGCTTCTAAAACCAGGTGAAACCGTTAATACTGATCGCTACCAACAACAAATAATCAATTTGAACCACACTTTGATCGTGAAATGACCAGAATGGGCCAGAAGACACGGCAAAGTAATTTTGCTTCACGATGATGCACCATCACACACTTTAAAATCAGTTAAAGACACGTTAAAAGATCTTGCCTGGGAAGTCTTAACCCACCCGCTGTATTCACCAGACCTTGCTCCTTCAGATTCCCACTTGTTCCGATCGATGGCACACGCACTTTCTGAGCAGCACTTCAAAACGTATGAAGAAGTGGAAAATTTGGGTCTCTGAATGGTTTGCCTCAAAACAAGAAAGTTCTATGGGGACGGTATCCACAAATTACCTGAAAGATGGGGGAAATGTGTAGCTAGCAATGGACATTACTTTGAATAAAGCACTTTTGATGTTTCTCTTGAAATTATCCTGTTTTCTTTGATTACAATATCCGCATTATTAACCGATACACTTAGTAACTCATTAAGCAAAAAAGGCCCACAAATATAAATCATTTATAATGTTAAATATTGAATGTAAATGAATTAAAATGCAATTCCAACTTGGAGAGGTTAGCACTATAAGAAGGCCAAAACCACACTCTAATCTTCCCACCATCGGCATCTCATCCCAAGTGTAGCATTCCACGGAAGCACCACAGACCCTCTGCTGGAACACCTGTGCTCTTCCTAACCCAGTGAAGCCGTGTGGCCCTGGCACCTGGGGCCAATGGCCGCCCTCAGGGGCTCAACACACAAGGGGGCACCTCAGGGTTCTGCGCTGTTCAACGCCTCTCAGCTTTGCTTCTGATGGATGTGGCTGTTGTCGTTGAAATTGGTGTTTGGTTGTGGTGATTTTTGTCAGTCCTTCCCATGCAGTTCCTGATTCTACAAAATTTATTCTTAACAGTCAAAGTTTTGGATTCACTTTTTTAAGTTTAAATATAACTATTTTGAAAACATATCTTACACCTGCAGCTACAACGGAATTTATGGAAAATTCAACTTCAATACAGAAGCCCGACTTTCTTTAAAAACAACCATTCACCTAGACACCCGAACCATTGCTCAAATAGAAGACATGCCTTCCATCCACATGAAATGCACCTAAGACACAATTCCCAAACAGGCAAATGAGTTAGTGCATTGGGAGGCATAGGATCAAGACGTGGCCTCCCAGTGGATTACATTGGAGCTGTGGAGTCCTGGGAACTTTCCTAGACTATTATTTCTCTGTAAAATTGGCATGACAATAAGACCTTCCCTACTGGATTGTTGAGGACTAATTGAGAGAAGCTAGCTGACTATCATTTTTTAGAATGTTTTTATTGATTTTAGGTTGAGAGGAAGAGAGAGAGAGATAAACATCAAGGGGAGATGGATCAGCTGCCTCCAGCACGCCCCCTACTGGACATTGAGCCTATAACCCAGGCATGTGCCCTGACCAGGAATCAATCCAGTGACCTCTTGTTTTACGGATCACAGTCAACCACTGAGCCACACCGGCGGGTGCCATCTGAATCCATTAGAACCACATGTGGCATGCAGCCATTAGTCAACACGTGATGGCTGGTAGAAGTAGCATCAGCAACAGCTGCAATGAGAGCGCCAATGCTCAGTGTTCTTTTATCTATCAAATCTTCTGCAAAGGTAAGCCGTTGTCTCTCATCCTTCTTTCGTGGCTAAGCTTCTCTGCCTGTGGACTCAACATTCATTCGTCCGTTCATTCACAAATGTCCAGTGAGTGCCACCATGAGACGCCACCCCAGCGCTGACAAGGAAGCAGTCCAGGGCCTCTGACCTAGCTGTGTTTAGCAGCGGTCAGCAAACTTGTCCTGTTAGTGGTCAGATGGCACATATTTTAGGGCTTGTGAGCCGTGTGCCTCTATTACCACTGCTCGACTCTGCCACGTGCCCTCATGGCTCTAAAGCAGCCCCAGACCATGCGGAGTGGACGGGAGTGGCTGTGCGCCTGCGCAGCTTCCCTGCAGAGCCAGGCAGTGCACGGGATGTGGCTCCAAGTCCGTGGTTGACAGACTTCTGGTGTACAGTCCAGCAAAAGCGGCAGGTAAGTGAGTGTAATAGCATAGGAGAGCTCCTCTGACGCTCTCCAAGAGGGTCAGGGGAGGCTTCCCAGAGGAAGCAACATGGAATCTGATGCCTAGTGGGCACATAGGAGGCAGCCAGGCAAGGAGGGAGGGAACAGTATTCTAGGCAGAGGGCACCAGAGCAAGCCCGGAGAAGAAAGAGGAATCAGGAGACAGAGACAGAAATAGAGAGACAGAGACACAGATAGAGAGAGGGTACTAGATACAGGAATAGACAGAGGGCAGGGGCGTACTGATCATGGCCAAGCTCTTGGGGAGCGAAAGGGGATGCCAGAGGGAGGTTGGGGCCGGGGTGTGAAGGGCCGTGGGCACCAGGTTCACAAGTCTGGGCTCACCCCACAGGTAGTGGGAAGTCCTTGATGGTTCCATGGAGAAGGACTGGGTGAGTCTGCGTCTCTGATTGCCACGTGGAGAAGGAGTTAGAGAGCACTGAGCAGGAGGAGGGGGGCCGGCTGGGTGGGGAAGGGACACCGAGGCTGGACGACACGGAAGAGGGTCTGGTCAATGGGTGCTTGAGAGCGAAACATCTTAACACACTAGAGGAGCCGCCTGGAAGCTGCCTTTGCTAGGTCTCTCTGAAGCTCGCCTGACCTCCCAGGTCCTTCCCCCTGGGCCTTCTCTCCCTTGTCCTTCCCAGAGAGATGGACACCTCCCCGGACCTGTTGTGCCCTCACGCTTCACAGGTGGCACGTCCCTGAGAAGAGCCGCACGTGGCCAGCCCCTCTCCTTTCGTGACTGTCCTCAGGTCACAGGGTTAGACACCTGTCTATACTATCTCATCTTCTGAACATCTTGAAAACAAGAAATGTGCTCAAGTGAAATCTAAAAAGAGATCAATTAAAAGAAGGACTGACTATTCAAGGACTGACTCCATGTTCAACAGAAGTGTCATTTCTGACCAGACCCTTTTGGTTTGGCAGGACTGTGGGCTAAAATGAAACCACTCGTGCTCACGGAGGACAAGGAAGTAGATTCGCAAGATTGGCACCCTCTCCTTTCAGAAGCATCCTTTCGCTCTCGTCATTGGCCGACATGAGAGTTCATTCCCAGGAATAGTAAGTGGGTAACTTTACTTGATATTTTGAGGTGACAGATCTCTGAGTACCGAGTGCCAGGGACACCCTTTGCCCTGTCATTGGAGACAGACGCTCTCACTGCGGTTGGCGGTTGACGGTTGACACCCTAGGCTCCCAGCCCTGAGATGGGCTCACTGGCCATGCGCTCCCTTCTCTCCGTGGTGTTGGAAGCTTAGGAAGTGGGTGTGAAAAGAAACAAACAAGAGAATTTTAAAGTAGATAACCACCCTTGGCTTAAAAATAGTCGGGGGCGGGGGCCTCACTTATAAACAAACACTCAGGAAAACCAGTATAGACCTGTGTGCCCATCTGAGCAAGAACAAGGACAGATTCTAGCACAGAAAACTGACCTACAAACCACTTACGTTTGAGCATTTTCCCAATATGTGTGTAAGCCCTTTCTCCTCTGAATCCCACAAGTTCCTTAAATTTTGAGCCTCATCTAATTTCTAGCTCCAGTAGCTTATTAGCTCACTAGTACATGCCCATGAACACGGCCATTGGTGGAAACATCACACCGAATAGATTTTAGCTGCTAGAATTCTGCATGCAAAGAGCTATCAGTGCATCAAACCTAACCCAACATTTCATTCTTTTAATGGGATTTGAGCTGAATTTTTATAGCAAGGGTCAAGTAAGAGATTTTAGTTTTATGGAAACCCATTTCTGGTGCATGACATTAACACAGCATCACAGGGAAATAAATTGAAATTTGAAGTTGGAAAGGGCAGTCATATTTCTTGAATATTCTGAATGTCAAGTTCTTGATGGGAAAAAAATATTATAATCACGGCGACTGTATCCATAGGTCCCGTCTGGGTGTCTGGCGTGGGTTACAAAGTTTAATTTGTTGAACCCTGTGTTTTCTATTCCATAGTATCTGGTAGCATTTATGATGTTCTCCTAAAATGACAGCTCACGACAGCGTGGGCAAGGTCACTGTTTCCTGGCCATGTTTTTGAAACGAGGCCAACTTTATGTTTGTTCTCCAATAACGGGTGATCTTTCAGGTGAGTTCGTTTCCAAAGCCGAGGCGTGTCTGCTCATGTTCCCTGAAGCCATTGCTCGTCCTCGGTTTCCCACAGCCACAGGCTCCGCACACCTGCGGTGAGGGCCGCCCGTGGTACACGTGTCTGCTCCCGGACGGCCAGGCTCAGGGCCAGGCCCCGACACCCATGAGGACAGCTGCACCACCGGCCCTGCCAGCGGAAGACGGCGTGTGAAGTAGCCCTTTACCGCCTGGTTAAACAATGAAGAAATCATCATCTCCTTGTACCTTAAATCAGTGGCTTTAGGACGCGGCTCACGCAGCCTCTTCTAGAGGAGAGAGGACTCTAGCTTTGAGCTTTGCTGCACCAGGCAGTGTTGCTGTTTATTGTGCATTTGGAATCCTGGGGAGATGACATTTTTACACTCTGGTCGTTTCGCTGTTAATTGTTGGTGAGATTCTTTTTTCCCAATGTGGAAGACAATAACTCTCCTCCTCTGCTGTCGGTGAAAACGGAGCAAGGAAAGAAGGGTGGGTTCCACAGGCTGGCTTCTCCCTGAGGGACATTCTCTGGAGCTGCCCACTGTCGGCCAGGCCGCGGGAGGTGGCAGCTCTGGCAAGGGAAGCGTGGACAGAGCAGGGCAGGGCCTGGGGTTCTGGCATCACCCAGGTGGACCAGCAGTCCCACAGCAGGAAGCAGTGGGAACAGAAATGCCAGGGAACGGAGGGCCAGGGAAGTGGGTCAGAGCGGGCTCAGGGAGTCAAGGCCAGGGACCAAGGCGAGAACTCAGGCCAAGGGCTGTCGCAGAGAGGACACAGAAACGGCTGGGAAGCCTGACCACGAGGGAGTGGGAGGGAGTGGGGGCCGGCGGCAGGTCAGGTGGAGACACGGAGAAGACAGGGTATTCGAGGAGATTGACCGCACAACGCGGTGCACGAGGGCCGCAGTGTTTCACAGGAGCCTCAGGGGCCTGGGCCCACATCAGTACACGCAGGCTTGCGCGGCATTTTCAGCTTTCCGGATGCTTCATGTCTCTTGGGTCTGAGCTGCGATACGTCGATTCCCTCTGTCTGCAACCCTCCCCAGGGGCCACCCAACTCGCCCAGTTTTCTCTTGGTCATCCCAGAATCCTCTGATGCCCAATGCAGCCTTTCCCTAGAGCAGCGGTTCTCAACCTGTGGGTCGCGACCCCTTTGGGGGTCGAATGACTCTTTCACAGGGGTCGCCTAAGACCATCGGAAAACACATATATAATTACATATTGTTTTGTGATTAATCACTATGCTTTAATTATGTTCAATTTGTAACAATGAAAATACATCCTGCATATCAGATATTTACATGACGATTCCTAACAGTAGCAAAATTACAGTTATGAAGTAGCAACGAAAATAATTTTATGGTTGGGGGTCACCACAACATGAGGAACTGTATTAAAGGGTCGCGGCATTAGGAAGGTGGGGAACCACTGCCCTAGAGCCTCCTGGGCTCAGGTCCGCGCCTGAGGGGGCCTAGCCTGTGGCTCAGGGTAGAGGCAGCACTAACGCAGCAACGCGTGCCCTGGTCAGTGCAGGAGTCCCCTTTTGTTGTTGTTAATCCTCCCCAAGGATATTTTTCCATTGATTTTTAGAGAGAGTGGAGGGAGGGAGGGAGAAGGGGGGGGAGAGAGAGAGAGAAAGAGAGAGAGAAACGTTGCTATGACAGAGACACATGGATTGGTTGGCATCCCCATGGGCCCTACTGGGGCCAATTGAGCCTGCAACCCTGGTTGCAAGGGCCAAAGCTCTAAACATTTAGCCACATGGGCCAGGGCAGGAAGCCACTTTTAAAATTTTATTTATTGAGATGAAAACTGTATAGAATACTGCTTTTTCTCCAAACGAATGCACCCTCATTCCCAGCACTGAGACAGAGAAAGAGAACATTCCCAGGGCGACCAAGCCCCCCTCTGTGGCCTCCCAGTCAGGAGCAGCTGCCCCCCAGCTCAGGAGTGGGGCTGAGCTGAGCCTGCAGAAGCTGCAGCAGCGGGATCTAAGGGGAGCGTGCTGGGCCACATCAATGCTTTGGCACCACAGGCCGCCCGGCCCAGCTTCTCCAGCGGAGAACAGCATGGCTGCAAGTTCAATGAATTCCATTGCGCTGCTGGCGAAAGACGGGGCTGGGGAGCCACATGTCCTTAGTGCTTCAGTTTGCTCAGGGCAGAGCGGACCGCAGGGTCCTGGAGCCAGCGAATGCCCGTCCTCCCGCGGGCCGGGCGGTTCTGAGAGGCTGTTTCTGGGTGGATGGTCCCTTGGTGTCGCCTGTAAGAGCGCAGGGAGCTGGTCCTTCCCCAGCACAGGCTGCAGAGCGCACCCTGGAGAGCCTGTCCGAGTATCTTCCAGGCGGCCAGTGGCGCTGCCGCTCCGAGTCACGCAGCCTTGATGGGCCAGCCTCGCTGCTGCAGCGGCCGTGGTCCTCGCTCGGAGCTTCAGAGCTTCGGAGAGAAAAGGCCAGGTGGCAGGTAACCGGCCCTGGGCGGAGGGCGCTTTGTTCCCAGGTGGAGGCATCTAGCGCCAGGCACTTGTGTCCTTCAGGGAAGGGGCTGCGGTTGCCATGGTTCCTACAGCCACGTGTGTGCCTATGATTATCCAGGGGCACGGAGACCTCGAGGTCCGTGGGCTGGAAGTGCTTCCCAAGTGCTCTGTGTGCCAGCTCCCGGCCTGGGCCCCTGGGCATGGCCTGAAGGAACCACTGGACACTCTCAGACCTGCATGGGGGCCCATCTTCTGACCTGGGGTCACCCAGGTGCCTGGGGGACAGCGGTCATGGTGAGCTGTTTGGAAGGGTCCTTCAAGGCCATTTGCTTCTTCCTACTGCCCTGCTGGAGTACTGCGCCTGCTCGGAGAGTCAGCCCACCACAGCCATCGGCTTCCTCAACAACGCTGCCGTGCCCTCACAGAGCACAGAGGGGACACCAGGACACCCTGAGGGAAGACCCTCTCAGCCCCACCACAGACAGGAAATGGAGATGTGGGGCACTGGGAGGGGCTGCACAGCCCAGCAGGGTCTCCACGGGATCCAAACCGGGTCTGTCTCCCTCGGGCTGAACCTGAGCTCTCAACAGCTGTCTATTCTGGGGATGGTAACAGCCATGGGAGCCCTGGACGCCCACCTGAAGGACCCACTTTTGCGACAAGAGGCTCACTCTCAGGCTGCAAGTCAAAGTCAGCAGCTGGCAGTATGGAAATCTCACAGGACAGAGTCACAGGTGATGAGCACGGTGCAGCCCTGGGCAGGGCAAGAGCCACCTCATCCCTCCTGGTGGTTGGGGTGGTAAGGGACCTGCTTTTTAAATTTATTTGTTTTCTACTGAGATAAGAGTCACATAAATAAAATTAAGCATTTGAGGTGTTCAATTCAGTGGTATTTAGTGCACTTACTACGTTGTGCAACCATCACCTCTGTCTAGATCCAAACATTCCCTTCACCCCGACCCGACAGGACACCTGTGCCCATGAAGCACTCATCCCACTGGCCTCACTCAGCCCCGGCAACCCCTCTGCTTCCTGTCTCTATCCATTTGCCTGCTCTTGGTATTTTAGATCAATGAAGTCATACACACAGGCTGTTCCAAAAAATGTATACACACTTAAGAGCCAGTAGCGCAACTGATGTTTCTTTCTTTTCAGATTTAACCCATTGGAATTAATATTCAGTGTTTATACATTTTGGGGGGACACCCTATATGTGACCTTTTGCATCTGGCTTCTTTCACTTAGTGTGATGTTTTCAAGGTTCTTCCACACTGTAGCATTTTATCAGTACTTTTTGTTTTATTGCTGAATAATATTGCATTAGATTCTCTTTCTTAAAAGTGAAGTAAGAGACAATGTAGCCTTGGAGAAGAGCATTGCCCCAAGAATCTATGGAAGTCTGCTCTTCTCACAAGACTACTGGCCTCGCTCTACATCAGACAGACCTCGTTCAAATCTCAGCTCCCTCCGGCGTGGCCTTACCTGAGATACTCAGCCACGGAAGCTTTAGTGTGGCTGTCAATCAGACCCACATAGGGTTCTGCCTCTCAGGGAGCTTCTGTGAGCATTACCTAGGAGACATACAGAAAAGATTGCCAAACTGCCTAACGCATGAGCAGGATACCTAAGACTATAGTTATTTCTTCTCCCATTCATAGGAAGCCAATTCCATTCATAGGAAGTTACTCCCATTCAGGGGAAGCCACTCCCATTCATAGGAAACCACTCCCATTCATGGGAAACCACTCCCATTCCTAGGAAGTTACTCCCATTCCTAGGAAGCCACTCCCATTCCTAGGAAACCACTCCCATTCCTAGGAAGCCACTCCCATTCATAGGAAACCACTCCCATTCATAGGAAGCAACCCCCAGGTCCACCTGTATAAACTGGAGTAAGAGTCAATGTAGCCTTGTAGAGGGAAGTTGTGATGTAGCAGAAAGGTTCACAATGGGCCTGTCTCAGAGGTATTTCCTCCAACCCCAAGGTCCTCAGGCAAACAGGACATTGTCAGCCTGTGGGAAATGTGGCTGTAAGTTAAAAGTGTAAATATATTTGCAGTCAACTCCACACAAGTGAGCATGGGGTAAGCACTCAGGGCCCTTCCCCATGTGGGTGTGGTGGGCAGAGGAAGGGCAGCAGAAGGGCAGTGGGAGGACAAGGGGAGGGAAGGGGGAGGGCAGGGGGAGGGCAGGGAGGCAGCGGGAGGCAGTGGGAGGGCAGCCCAGAGTTGAACAGACAAGGAAGGCTTATCCAAGGCTGGTGCATTAGGGGAAGGCCAGAATTCCCCTGAGCCAAGACCCGCAGACAGGAGGTGAGGGATTGGGCGCTGGGTGGGCTGGTGGACAGTGTGGAGGGCCACGTTCCCCGAGATCTGCACTTCCCGCTCGCTCGTCTCTGACAGGACACATGGCCCCAGGAGCGCAGGAACACACACCTTGTGGTCCCCACCTTCCCCATGGTCCTCAGGTCTCCACACCCCATCCAAGGTTGCAGGTTGTTTGCATGACAAACCGGCCCTAACTTAGTGTGCACAATATACCACCACATCCTACTGCTATTCTTATTTCCCCTGCTCTGGGTTGGTGGGAGCCAGCTGCGTGGCAGACATCTGGGGTTTCTCGGTGGCTCCGGTCACGCCGGCTGGAGTCGAGTGAAGCTTCCTCGCTGACAGGTCACAGTGGATGCTGGTCCTCCACCAGAACCATGGCAAAGGCTCTTTGCTGGGACATGTACCCTTGGGCTCTGCACAGCCCAGGCCTCTGTGACAGCAGCTGGTTCCAAGAGAGAGTCACCTTGAAGAGAGCCAGGACAGCTGTGCCCGCAGTTCTCACCAAGCCTCGAAGGTCACTCTGCTACCTTCTGCTCGTAGGAGGACTCTTGTATCTATTTTGATCAAATATATTGGCCTATAATTTCCTTTTTTCATAATGTGCCCTTATCTGGCTTTGATATGAGGGAAATGCTAGTCTCATAAAGTGAATTTGGAAGTGTTCCCTACTCCTCATTTTTGGAGGAAGAGTTTGGAAAGACTGGCATTCATTCTTTAAGTTTTTGGTAGAATTCACCTGCAAAGCAGAAAATCATGAAGGTGAGAGCATAAAAGAAACAGAGACCAGAAAGACAATGGGAAAGGTCACAAAAAGTACAAGCTTGTTTTTTGAAAAGACAAACAAAATGGACAGAACTTTAGTAAGACCCATCAAGAATACAAGAGAGAGGTCTCAATGAATAATCTCTCTATATAAAAGCCTAAGCTACCAAATGACCGGTCAACTGGTCTCTCTGATGTGTACTGACCACCAGGGGGCAGACACTCAATGCAGGAGCTGCCCCCTGGTGGTCAGTGTGCTCCCACAGTGGGAGAGCTGCTCAGCTGACTGAGGGGCGCCAGACGCAGGGCTCACACCTGGTAAGTGCTGCTGCGGCAGCGCGAGCCTCTACTGATTGGGACTGACTGGGCGTGAGCCTGGGGCAGGTGCAGTGGGGCCGGGATGAGCAGGAGCGGCAGGCAGGAGCAGCAGGTGGTGTTGGACTGCTGGTTTCAGCCCAATCCCCACAAGCCATGACAAGGGCCACCCCCCCCCCCATGCATGAATCTGTGCACTGGGCCTCTAGTTATAAATGAAAAAGATGATACAACCGTACCATAGAAACACAGGATCATAAGAGACTACCATTCACAATTATATGCCCAAAAATTGGATAATCAAAATGAAGTGGATGAATGTCTGGAAACATACAATCTATCCAGACTGAACCTTGAAGAAGTGGAAAATCTGAATTGTGACAAAGGAGATTGAGGAATCAAATCCTCACAGCACAGAAAACCCAGGCAGAAGCCATCTAACCATGGAGTGTTTGTTCGGTGGGTGTCGTGTGCTTGGTTTTCCATGGAAGCCCCATTCCTGTTACCAGTTTCATTCCAGTCATCTGTTGCTACATGGCAAACCACCACCCAGTCCATGTAGCACAAGAGCTATCCTGCGTTTGGAGTCTGACCCAGCTCATCGAGGCAGCTCTCCTTCGGGGCCCCTCAAGGGGTTGGAGGTCATCCCAAAGCCTCCCAGGGTCACATCTGTAGCTTGATGCCAGGACATTCCTCTTAAAGGAAGCCTCTTACATACCATTTTGCAAAGAAAATCATCATTTCTAGTTGGCTTCAGGTAATTTGCATTACCTTATGCATACAGGGAGGACTGACTAAATGGATAGCTGCTAGACATGTACACTGGGATATCATTAATGTCGTAGCCTTAGATATAACAAATCAACCCAAGTCTTTGTATCACATGCCCATTATTTTATTATAAACAAAACTAGGCTGAAAATATTGCTAAGGCCATCACTACCATCCCCTTCTAGGATTTTAAGGTAATTGTTGGGGTAGGATGTGGTGGCCATAAGCATGCATTTTAAACATTTCAGTGAACAGCTACCAGCAGCTGGATACTGCCTTAGATGCTGGGACACAGCAGTGGAGAGAAAGGGCTTCCTGTCCTCAGGAGCTGAACGTGTAGAAAAATGTACTTTATACAAAGAAATGCAATTGGCAAAGAAAAAACTACTGTGCATTTTCTTCGACTTTATAATAAAGATTAAAAATGATATTTGCACCTGTTTTCTTGTCCTCTTGTGGTCTGGGGTAGAGAAGAGACTGGAGTGGGCACAGACAGCTGTGGGCAGAATCCTGGTTAGAATGCCTGAGGCTTAAAGTGCTGGGGTTCCCTACTGGAACCCCACATTATCTATGGTGTATATTTGGCGATGCCGGAGTAATTGACATCTAAAACTAAATAGAGCAAAGGCCAAGTGCATTCTGAGAGCCCAGAGACCCACATGCCATACTGTGTGCTACTTGAGGACCTTTTATTCAGATTAAAATGCATTTTGTAGGGAAATTGCTTTAGGAACCTTCACATGGGGTGATGTTAAAATGTCACAAATATAATTTTAACAAAATATTTCCAAGTCCCATAAAAATGAATGTGTTATTACAGTTCAAATTATGCGCCATAAAAATGCTCACAAGTTGAAGGTTAGGATAGTTCTTAGCAGGGCAACACAATAGTGCCCGGACCCGATAATTACTAGCAAGCCATCAGCACACACTCCTGCTGCATAGCAGCACCTCATGCATGTCCTGCTGACATGCAAGGCTGTCTTTGCTAAGCCTTGCATCTAACATTTCTTTAATTAATCAAGGTTTCAAGGTTCACACTATTTGTATGAAGAAATTAACCAGAAAGAGCCACAAAAATAGAAATATTATGAATATGGCATTCTTTCGCATTCTAAACAACTCTTTGCAAACACACTTACTGAAGATGAGAAGATGGGAAAACCAACAACTTTGATATAAGTTTCAACTGAGTCGCACTCTCTCCATACTTCACCCGGTGACCAGTAGGGAGGGCAGAGGGGTGTTCAAACTGTTACATCTTTCTGGTCCTAGTATTTGTCCATGCTGCGCCCTTTGCATTTCCATCGGCAGAGCACCCGTCCCTTCTCCTTTGGGTAAGAGCACTGCATGTGACACTTGTGGGCAGTCTTGCTAGAGCGTCAATCAGTGAGCCCATGACCCCAGCGTAAGGGTTGAACCCAAGATCCAAGCTGGGCCTCTCAGGCTCTCAGATCCTTAAGGGGATCAACCCAAGGATGGAGAAGGGACTGGCCACTGTGCCCTTATTTCTGAGCCCAGCAGGAAAGAGCCTTTAATCCTGACTATGTGGGTTCAGGAAACTGTCTTCATTTATACTTTTCTGCAAATTTGTGCCTTGGCATTAAAAGTAAAAGTGACTCCCTTTTCCTCAGACAGTCAAGGCAATTGCAGTGGGGAGGAAGGCTCTCCAATCTAAAAACAGTGAGACTTCACCATGTTTGTCATTAAAATATAACTAAGTCACCTTCTCAAATTAATCAACTGGCTGGCTTATTAAGGGTGCAATACACTCTGGAAGTCCAAGGTATAGAAGGCGACAGGGGAAGGACGAGAGGAAACTCCCACCAAAACAGGGCTGAGTGCTGGGTTCCACACCTGACTGACCTCAGGAAAGAGGGCCTCAGACCAGTGGTGCCCCGCGTGCCTACAGGCACTCGTGAGGAAGGAGTGCGAGGGTGACCTGCAGGGACAGCATTCTGCTCAAAAGGCCGCCAGGCATCCTCCCCTCTTACTGCGAGCAGCATCGTGTGGAATGGGTGGAAATGCTCTTGGTTTCCTCATCTGTTAAACAGAATAAACTCAACTTACCATACAGGTTGCTTTTAGGAGTAAAAGATCATTAAATGTAATGAAAGTGAACTGGTGCGGTAAGTGTGACCCTGACCTAAACAGATGGAACCCTGGGAAGGTTCCCGGAACAGGGGGTTCAGCCACCGGGCCACACATGGGGCAGAGCCGAGGACACTGGGCCAGGCACACATGGGAAGCAAACCTGTGGTCGCACCAGGCAAGGCCTAGAGGCAGCGTGAGGCTATGCAGAGGGCGAGGGAAGGACCTGGAGTTGGCGGCCACCCTGACAGGAGACTGAGAGGAGATGAGGAGGCTGAGGCCGCTGGATTCACCTGGCAGCACCCTCGAAGGGCAGGGAGAGGGGGGCTGCAGAGGCGGCCGGCTTTGGCTGAATATGGAACTGCCCGCTGTGAGCTGAAACTACAAGGCCGGCGGCAACAGAAGTGCCAGGAGCAGAGGTGGGGGTTCCTGGACCTACCATCAGGCAGGGAGGATCCATTAGTACCAGCCAGGCCCAGACCTAAGCCCAGGGCACTGGGCAGAGTCTGCGAGGCATCCACAACACAGGCTGCTCAAGACCCGCCATGATAGAATTTAAATAAAAGTCGAAAGAATCTAACAGATCTGCTATCCACTTCACTTCATGCCAGTGCAAACTCCAATCACCCAATTATAAAAAATGTATAAGTTTTAGCATCCAACTAAAAATTGCTAGAGAGATGTAGAAGCATAAAAATATCATCCAAAATAATAAAGTATCAATTAATAGAAAGACCCACAAATTATAGATATGATGACTTTAGTTGACAAAAACCATGGGAAAAAACCCCACTATTTTATGTCTTATTAATATGCTTAAGATGTAAAGTGGGAAATGAGCTTGATGAGGAAAAAAAGGAAATGTGATGAGGCCCAAATAGAACTAAAAATGAAAAATGAAATAACTAAAGCAAAAAATAGAAATAAAAAGGAGGGATTAAAAGACTACACATCACATAAGAAAAGATCAATGAAATCAAAGCTCAGGACAAGCTGGGCACCTGCAGAGCACGTGGCGCTGAGAGAAAAAGGCTGAAGTGGAAGCGGCTTCGGGTCCTGTGGGGTCATTTCAACAGGCCTCACTGTGCAGTCTGCGTCTGTGCAGTGCGAGAGGGTGGGAAGTAGCTTAAAATATTTTAATAAATTAATAAACATTCCCAGTCTGACATATTGAAGAAACTAAAAAAATACCAAGGAGAAACAACAATGAGACCACACCAAAACATATTGGACCACATCATTGCTGAAAACAAGTGATAAAGAGAAAATCGTACACTTTACCATAGGAAAGTAACATTTCATACAAAGAAAAAGAGGGGAAAAAATGAGAGAAAACACCAGAAACTAAGCCAGCAGAAAAGGGGGTGACATCTTTAAGTACTAGGGGAACATCAACTTAGCACTTTATTTCCAGCACAAATGTCCCTTATAAATGGAGGGGACATCAGAGTCTATGACACACAAGAGCCAGCAGAGCCCTGTGACCCTCATCTGCAAGGACTTCTCCTTCTCCAGCTTCCTGGGCCAGAGCTCAATGTCCAGAGGAGCACAATGTCTCCTGGTGAGGCATGCTATGGAAGTTTAGGGGGCACTGGTGGGAGAAGAGGGCAGAGGGATGAGCTCCTAGGAGAAGTCTGGCGGAGAGGACGAGAAGAGCTTCGCTGGAAGGCAGAGCCAGGGCGGGGGGCTGGTCAGAAGGGAGAGAGCTGCGTCTTTTTGACACAGAAGAGAGGAGGCAGGAAGCAGGAGGCAGGGCTTGTGGACAGGGCTGTGCCACACACTCGCAGCCTCTACACGTGGAGAGACCAGAGTTTCCCTCGCTCCTTCCTCACACACTGACCAGCTCGCTCCCAGGCCGTCACTGGGCCTGAGGTCCCACAGGTGAGCAAGCAGCCTGGACCCTCCGCAGCATGCAGTCTAGTAGTGATGTGTCCAAAAGCAATCGAGGCTGGATGTCTGCAAGGATGGGTATAGCAAAAAGGAAACAGACAGCGATGCCACTCAGAACGAGTGCCTGGGAGGCTCCCAGGAGCAGTGGCTGCTCAGGTGAGGCCGGAAGAAGCAGAGGGAAAGGAACCGTCTGAGAAACACATCCCAGCGGGCGCCAAGGCCCTGAGGCAGGAGGCCGCAGGACTGTGCTCTGAGTGAGCGGAGGCGTGTGGCAGGACAGCAGAGAGAGAGGGACCGGAAGTGGAAGGGAGAGGATGGAGAGGAAGAGGGTGCAGCCAGTGACAGCGAGGGACCTTGCCGGCTGGTGGAAGAATCTGTTTTGCTGCGAGTGCAATGGGCAGTCGGTGGAGGGCTTTGGAGCAGATGAGTGACGTGGTCTGACTGCAGAGGTGGGTTGGGGCAGCACCTCATTCCTGCCTCCATGGTGTTCTTGGCCCTGAAAGGGCCTGATGACTAAATACGCCCCTTCTAGACAGGGAGCTCTGAGAGAGCTCCACTGGCCTGGCTCCTGGTCTGCAGGCAGGTGATCACAGGTGGCGGGTCCTGGGGGCAGCTCTGCCGGGGAAGGGCTGAGGGGGGTCAGGGACATGGAGTCTGAAAGGGCACAGCCCTCAGCATGGCACTTGCTTCCTGGATTCTGCGTGGACCCGCCTGCTGTATATCTCGCTTATTTTGCACACGACAAGCTTCTGGCCCTTTAGCGAATACTCGATTCTACTTTGGGCGAGCCCAGCATGTGGCAGCAGGAACCATCACCCCAGAGCCTGGCACCAGAAGCTGAGTGCACAGCCCTTGGTCAGGGCCTGGGGCGGCAGGAGGTGAGGTCTGGTCCCCTTGATCTCCACACTCAGGGTCGTGGCAGGGGATGGGGTGCAGCCAGCACACACTGGTGTGGCATCAGTCCGTGCCACTCCTGCGTGCCCAGTGCCATGGACGTCAAGAGGAAAACACGCCTCTGCTTCAGGGTAAAGGCTGTCGTGTTTTTGACACGTGAGTTTGGGTGGGAGGCAGGGGACAGAGCTCACATAGAGGCTCCAGGGACGCGGTGTGCTCTGCTGGGAGCACGGAGAACTTGTCGTGGGCTGAACGCACCAGTAGGAGAGCAGGCGTGGCTGGGCTTATGGCTGCTCTGCTGGGCGCCTCTTCCTTTTGTGGGGACATTCCCCGTGGCCCCCCGGAAAGGCTACCTCACCCCTTTGTCTGGTGGAAGTCCGTGGGTGCGCTAAGTTCCTGATGCGAGCCCTGGGGAGCAAGTGCTGTGTGCACAGGCGACAGGCAGCCTGAACAGCCCACAGTGTGAAAGGCCCATGAAGGAAAGTTTATGGCTCCGAACTGCTGTGGCTTACTTTTTTTTTTAATTTTTAATTTTTAATTTTTTACGGTTGAAACTTTTACATGTGTTCCCTTTTCCCCCCATTGACCTTTCCCAGCCACCCCCCCGCCCCCCGCCCAGGCCTTCATCATCCTATAGTCTGTGTCCATTGGTTTGCATATGTGCGTACAACTCCTTTGATTGATCTCTTACCCCCTACCCCACCCTAAGTCACCCTTCCCTGCCTTCCCTCTGAGGTTTGATGGTCTGTTCATTGCCTGTATGTCTCTGGATCTATTTTTGTTCATAATTTTATGTTGTTTATTATATTCAACAAATGAGTGAGGTCATGTGATCCTTATCCTTCTCTGACTGGCTTATTTCACTTAGCATAATGGTCTCCAGGTCCATCCATGCTGTTGTGAATGGTAAGCGTTCTTTCTTTTGTACAGAAGCATAGTATTCCATTGTGTAGTATTCCACTGTTTTCTAATCCACTCATCTGCTGGTGGGCACTTAGGCCAGGGGTGGGCAAACTTTTTGACTCGAGGGCCACAATGGGTTCTTAAACTGGACCGGAGGGCTGGAACAAAAGCATGGATGGAGTGCTTGTGTGAACTAATATAAATTCAAAGTAAACATCATTACATAAAAGGGTACGGTCTTTTTTTTTTTTTTTTTTTTTTTTATTCATTTCAAACGGGCCGGATCCGGCCTATGGGCCGTAGTTTGCCCATGGCTGACTAGGCTGTTTCCAAATCTTAACTATGGTAAATTGTGCTGCTATGAACATAGAGGTACACATAGTCTTTCTGATTGGTGTTTCTGATTTCTTGGAATATATTCCTAGAAGTGGGATCACTGGGTCAAATGGCAGTTCCATATTTAATTTTTTGAGGAAACTCCATACTGTTTTCCATTATGGCCGCACCAGTCTGCATTCCCACCAGCAGTGCATGAGGGTTCCCTTTTCTCCACATCCTTGCCAGCATTTGTCATTTGTTGGTTATGCAAGATTTTTGTCTTTCAAACGTGATGTATCATGTTATCTGGAATAAATCCCAGTTGGTCATGGTGCATGATATTTTTAATATATTTCTGGATGCAATTTGCTAATAATGTTTTGTTGAGGATTTTAGCATCTATTTTCATCAGGGATATTGGCCTGTAATTCTCTTTCTTTGTAGTGTCTTTATCTGGTTTTGGGATTAGGGTAATGCTGGTTTCATAGAAAGAACTTGAAAGTGTTCTTTCCTCTTAAATTTTTTGGAATAGTCTGAGGAGGTTAGGTGTTAGTTGTTCTTTGGGTGTTTGGTAAAACTCCCCTGTGAAGCTGTCCAGACCAGGGCTTTTGTTTGCTGTTATTTTTTTATTTTATTACTGCTTCAATTTTTTCAATAGTTATCAGCCTATTTCCTGACTCTTCCTGATTTGGTTTTGGAAAATTGTATTTCTCTAGAAATATGTCCATTTTGTTTAGCTTGTCCAGTTTGTAGGAATAGAGCTGTTTGTACTATTTTTTTACAACTCTTTATATTTCTGTGGGGTCAGTTCACCTCTTTCATTTCTGATTTTGTTTATTTGTGTCCTCTCTCTTTGTTTCTTGGTGAGCCTGGCTACAGGTTCACCAATCTTGTTTATCCTTTCAAAGAACCAGCTCCTGGTTCTACTGATAATTTTTTTTCTCTATGCCATTTATTTCCACTTGATCTTTATTATTTCCTTCCTTCTACTTACTCTGGGCTTTTCTTGTTGCTCTCTTTCTAATTCTTTAAGTTGTAGGGTTAGACAATGTATTTTTGGTTTTTCTTGTTTTTTGAAGTAGGCCTGTAGTACTATGAACTTCCCTCTCATGATTGCTTTCTCTGTGTTTCATAGATTTTGGATTGTTGTATTTTCATTATCATTTGTTTCCATGATGTTTTTTATTTCTTCTTTGATCTCTTTGGTAACCCATTCATTGTTTAATAGCATGCTATTTAGCCTCCATGTGTTTGATTGTTTTTATTCTAATTTATTTCTAATTTTGTGCCATTGTAATCTGAAAAGATAGTTTATATGATTTCAGTCTTCTTGAATTTGTACAGACTTTGCCTGTGTCCTTTGAAAATGTCCTGTGCACCCTTGAGGAGAATATATATTCCATAGCTTTCGGGAAAAATGTTCTGAAGATGTCAATTAGTTCCATTTGATCTAGTGAGTCATTTAGGATTGTTATTTCCTTGTTGATTTTTTGTCTAGAAGATTTATCCAGTGATGTCAATGGAGTATTAAAATTCCCGACTATGATTGTATTGCTGTCAATCTCTCCCTTGATATCTTTCAGAAGTTTTTTTTTATGTATTTGGGTGCTCCTGTATTGAGTGCATATATATTTACCAAAGTTATATCCTCTTTTTGTATCAATCCCTTTAGTATTATGAAATGGCCTTCCTTATCTTTGTTTTGGCCTTAAATTTGAGCTTTATTTTGTCAGATATGAGTATTGCTACCTCAGCTTTTTAAAATTTCCATTTGCTTGAAAATTTTTGTTTCCATCCCTTCTTTTTCAGTCTGTTTGAGTCCTTGTTCTGAGGTGGGTCTTTTGCAGAAACCATAGATATGGGTCATGTTTTCTTTTCCATTCAGCCACCCTATGTCTTTTGATTGGAGCATTTGATCCATTTATGATTAAGGTTATTATTGATAGGTTCTTGTTTGTTGCCATTTTTATTCTTTATGTCTGTGATTCTCCCTCTCTTTCTAGTCATTCATCTTACACTAGTCCCTTTAGGATTCTTGCATTGCTGGTTTGGTGGTGATAAACTCCCTTAGCCTGTTTTTTGTCTGTGAAGCTAGGCTTGCTGGATAGAGTATTCTTGGATTCACTCCCTTGCTTTTCATTACTTTGTATACTTCATTCCATTCTCTTCTGGCCTGAGGTGTTTTTGTTTAGAAATAGTTTGATAGTCTAATGGAAGATCCCTCATAGGCAACTCTCTGTCTCTCTCTGGCAGCCTTTATGATTCTCTTTTTGTCATTAATGTTTGCTATTATAATTATGATGTGTCTTGGTGTGGGTCTTTTTGGGTTCATCTTGTTTGGGACTCTCTGTGTTTGCGTGACTTTTCTTCCCTAAGTCAGGGAAGTTTTCTGTCATTGTTTCTTCAAACAGGTTTTCTATTCCTTGCTCAGCTTCTTCTCTTTCTGGCATGCCTATGATGCAGATTGTGCTTCATTTCAAAGCCCCCATAACTCTTCTCCTGCTTTTACATTTTTTTCTCCAATTGCTGTTCATATTGGGTGTGTTTTACTGTCTTCTAACCTGCTGATTTGGTCCTCAGCTTCTTCTAGGCTACTGATGAAACCTTCCATCGTGTTCTTTATGGCAGCTATGTCATTCTTCATTTCCTCTTGATTCTTATACATGTTGGTGAATTTCTATCCAGATGTTAGAGCATCATTATAACAATTACCTTGAATTCTTTCTCTGACAAATTGCTTGCCTCCATTTCATTTAGTTGCTTTCTGGCAATTCCTCCTTTTCTTTCCTTTGGGGATTGTTTCTTTGTGTCCCCATTTTTGTAGTCACTTTGTATTTGTTTCTATGTAATGTGAGTATCTGTCTCTGGCTCTGGGCAACCTGATTGAAGTCTAAGAGGTTGAAGCCCCTAGTGCAGTGATGTCAAACCTTTTGAGCTCAGTGTGTCAGCATTTTGAAAACCCTAATTTAACTCTGGTGCCGTGTTACATATAGAAATTTTTTGATATTTGAAACCATAGTAAAACAAAGATTTATATTTTTGATATTTATTTTATATATTTAAATGCCATTTACCAAAGAAAAATCAACCAAAAAAAATGAGTTAGTGTGTCACCTCTGACACGCGTGTCATAGGTTAGCCATCACTGCCCTAGTGGTCCAATGGTCCAGGACTCCTTAGCCCAGAGGCTGGGTCAGCCTTAAGTCTCATGCCTTTATTGTCTCTGCTGTGAGTTGTAATCCCTTCTGTTCCTTCAGTCTTCCACTGCAGATGCTCGGGGTTGGTGGGGGTGCATGCAGTCTTCCACTGCCGATGCTCGGGGTTGGTGGGGGTGCATGCACAGTTCCTCTGGTGTGAGAATCCCTGTGAGGTTCCAGAGCCCCCTGACATGCAATTCACTGTGTGGTCCTGACGTCTGCAGCACGGTGGCACCCTAGGTGCCTCTGTCATGCATAGTCAGCACAAGGGTCCCTCTGGCATGCACTCACAGCATGGGGTGCTGGAGCGTGGGGTCCAGAGCCCAGGCAGGGATGCGTGGGAGGTGTATCTGGCATGCACTCACTGCAGGCATCTGGGAGCCTGCAGCAAGGTAGCACACCACTCACTGCAGGGGTGCAGCAATGGTCCCTTATGAGTTATGGCTGGTGAGTGGTTCACTGTGTGGTTTTGGGGTGATGTCTGAGGCCAGTCTGGGTGTTGGTGTCACTGTGCTTCTGGCCTCCGCTGCTCTGGGGCTGACTTTTAAAGATGGGATGCTCACTTTCCGTAACACACACCTGGTGGTAAGACAGGAGTTGTTTCTGACCCCTGACAGATACATTGTGAGCATGTGTAAGATGAAGGCATGGATACAGAAGGAAGTCTCTCCCTGTATGTTCAGACCCCTGTTCTCTCTGTGACCTGAGGCATCCGCAGCCCCTCTTTGGTAATTCTCACTTCAAAAGATGGAGGCTGGCTCCACCCCACTTCTGTACAGGATGCACTTGGTGGCCTGCTTTTCACAGAACTGGTGGAGTGTGGTGAGAAGATTAGGACACAAGCAGCACCCATTGGTCTCCTTCCTCTGCCTCTCATTTATCTCGGTTTCCATCTCCCCCTTCCCCTGCTCCCTTCCTCTCTCTAGAAAGCTATCCGCTGCCCCAGTGAGCAACCCTGTGGCCGGCTCGCTGCCTCCTGACACACAAGTGCCACTTTAGAACTGAGCCACTATCCTTTCCTCAGTCTTGGGAGAGAACCTGCACGCCCATGAAGCCTATGCCTGACCAAAGTGGCCGGCAGACATAAGGACGGGTGGCCACACAGTGCGAGAAGGTGGATGCACCAGGGAGTGTCTCTGCTTTTCTGAGTGCTTACTCTGTGTCAGGCTCGGGCCAGCTGCTCCACACAATGCTCTCTCCACCCCATGACCAGCTCCAGCACAGGTGGCATTAGGTCCATCTCAGGGTGAGAAAGTGAGTCTGGGTGATGCTGAGAACCACGCCCACACACCATTCCCCCTCTGCAGCCTGTATCGAGCACTGGACTCTCTCCAAAACTGCAACTGTTTCACTGGACGAATGGGTTCCTTTTGGCTGCCTGGCCCATGAGAAGGCAGAGCCCAGGTCTGCCTGGCTTTCCTCTCCATCCTCAGCACCTGATATTTGCTGCACACTGAATACCCAATGGGGGACTGTGACACAGAGTAGCACTGCAGCCATGATGAAGGGGCTCCCTTTAATCAGAGGTAGGTCCCCATGAAAGCTTGGGTTTGAAGCAAGGTAGCAAAGGGTTCCACATGGGAACAGAAGCAAGTGGCCAGGAGCACCTGGACGAGGGTGGGGGCTGAGTTCACTAGCAGTGCCCTGACGTGCAGGTGTCCGGTAGCACCAGGCCCAGAGGACAAATCCGAGGGCTGAGATGGAGCAAAGGAAGGAATGGAGCCATTGGTACCACCTCTGAGCCACCTGAACTGAATCTAACTTGAGGAGATATATTCCTTTTGTTTGTCTCTTCAAAGAAAACATACACAAATTGGGATATAACTTTGGAAGCTGGGAACTTCATCCAGGTTTAATAATGGCTAACGTTTGTGAGCACCTGCTATATATCAGGTGTCAGGACAGGCATTGCTATTTTCCAGAGGAGAAAACTGGGGCTAGGGAATTTATCAGCTGCACAGCAGATAAGTGGAAGGATAGAAACTCACTGACCCACAAGCTCCAGGGCAGAGTGGTGCCTGCAGCATGACCCATGCCATCCTGGGTCACCCACAGGGACTTGTGGTCCAGAGAGGACAAGAGCAAAGGCAGGATACGGACATTTCTCCCAGAGAATTCTCTGTCCTGGGCTCTGTCTCTGTCCTGGGGGCTGTCTCTATCATGGGTGTTGTCTGTGTCCTGGGCGCTGTCTCTCTTCTGGGTGCTGTCTCTGTCCTGGGGGCTGTCTCTGTCCTGGGGGCTGTCTCTGTCCAGGGTGCTGTCTCTGTCCTGGAGGCTGTCTCTGTCTAGGGGGCTGTCTCTGTCTTGGGAGCTGTCTCTGTCCTGGGGGCTGTCTCTGTCCAGGGGACTGTCTCTGTATTGGGAGCTGTCTCTGTCCTGGGGGCTGTCTCTGTCCTAGGGGCTGTCTCTCACCTGGGGCTGTCTCTGTCCTGGGTGCTGTCTCTGTACTGGGGGCTGTCTCTGTCCTAGGGGCTGTCTCTTTCCTGGGTGCTGTCTCTCTTCTGGGTGCTGTCTGTGTCCTGGGTGCTGTCTCTCTTCTGGGGGCTGTCTCTGTCTTGGGAGCTGTCTCTTTCCTGGGTGCTGTCTCTCTTCTGGGTGCTGTCTGTGTCCTGGGTGCTGTCTCTCTGGGGGCTGTCTCTGTCTTGGGAGCTGTCTCTGTCCTGGGGGCTGTCTCTGTCCTGGGGTCTGTCTCTGTCCAGGGGGCTGTCTCTGTCTTGGGAGCTGTCTCTGTCCTGGGACTATCTCTGTCCTGGGTGCTGTCTCTGTACTGGGGGCTGTCTCTGTCTAGGGGCTGTCTCTGTCTTGGGAGCTGTCTCTGTCCTGGGGTCTGTCTCTGTCCAGGGGGCTGTCTCTGTCTTGGGAGCTGTCTCTGTCCTGGGACTATCTCTGTCTGGGCGCTGTCTCTGTCCTGGGGGCTGTCTCTGTCCTGGGGGCTGTCTCTGTCTTGGGAGCTGTCTCTGTCCTGGGGGCTGTCTCTGTCCTGGGTGCTGTCTCTGTACTGGGGGCTGTCTCTGTCCTAGGGGCTGTCTCTTTCCTGGGGGCTGTCTCTATCATGGGTGTTGTCTGTGTCCTGGGCGCTGTCTCTGTCCTGAGTACTGTCTCTGTCCTGGGGGCTGTCTCTGTCTTGGGCGCTGTCTCTGTTCTGGGGGCTGTCTCTGTCCTAGGGGCTATCTCTTTCCTGGGGGCTGTCTCTATCATGGGTGTTGTCTGTGTCCTGGGCGCTGTCTCTCTTCTGGGTGCTGTCTCTGTCCTGGGGGCTCTCTCTGTCCTGGGCACTGTCTCTGTCCTAGGGGCTCTCTCTGTCCTGGGCACTGTCTCTGTCCTAGGGGCTCTCTCTGTCCTGGGCACTGTCTCTGTCCTGGGGGCTGTCTCTCTCCTGGGCTCTATCTCTGTCCTAGGGGCTGTCTCTGTCCTGGGTGCTGTCTCTCTCCTATGGGCTGTCTCTCTCCTGGGCTCTATCTCTGTCCTGGGGCTGCCTGTGTCCATGGTACTGTCTCTGTCCTGGGCGCTGTCTCTATCCTGGAGGCTGTCTCTGTCCTGGGGGCTGTTTCTCTCCTGGGGGCTGTCTCTGTCCTGGGGGCTGTTTCTCTCCTGGGGGCTGTCTCTCTCCTGGGCGCTGTCTCTATCCTGGGGGCTGTCTCTGTCCTGGGGGCTGTTTCTCTCCTGGGGGCTGTCTCTGTCCTGGGGGCTGTCTCTGTCCTGGGGGCTGTCTCTCTCCTGGGCGCTGTCTCTGTCCTGGGGCTGTCTCTGTCCTGGGGGCTGTCTCTGTCCTGGGCGCTGTCTCTGTCCTGGGGGCTGTCTCTGTCCTGAGGGCTGTCTCTCTCCTGGGCTCTATCTCTGTCCTGGGGGCTGTCTCTCTCCTGGGCTCTATCTCTGTCCTGGGGCTGTCTCTGTCCTGGGGGCTGTCTCTCTCCTGGGCGCTGTCTCTGTCCTGGGGGCTGTCTCTGTCCTGAGGGCTGTCACTGTTCTGGGCACTGTAGAGTGCTGGGCAGCATCCCTGCTCTCCCCTCTGGATGCCAGGGCCACCTCCCTCCGGCTATGCGATCCAAAGGCGTCCAGACTCCGTCAAACATCGCCGGGCCCCGTGGGGCAGAACCCCGCCGGGTGAGAACAGTGAACAGAG
Organism: Myotis myotis; assembly: GCF_014108235.1. Classification (NCBI taxonomy): domain Eukaryota; kingdom Metazoa; phylum Chordata; class Mammalia; order Chiroptera; family Vespertilionidae; genus Myotis; species Myotis myotis. The sequence goes on along the minus strand of NW_023416401.1, from coordinate 90,390,041 downwards.
CACAGGCGTGTTGGTGGAGCAGAGGCAAACTTCTGGGTGTTCTCTGGGTGTGGCCCTGTCTTCTCCGGCTACCACTGTGACGTGCAAATGCTTACCTCCACATAGGAGCCCCCCACAACTTGCTGGAGATTGAGATGATGGAACACGATTTGGGGTAAAGAGATTTTCAGAAAAGGGAGGATGATGTTTGTCCATCTGGGACCAGATGACTGGGGGCTCTCCACGCTTTAAAAGATTCAAGGAAACAGGAGCCCAGCCCCTCAGCTGCCCTGAGGGCCTCCGCCCAGGTATCGGGCCTCGATGCTGCATGTGCTCATGGCCAATCCCGTGATGACACCCATGCAAGTGTTCGTGGGGTTAATGCCTGTCTCTTCCCAGCAAACCCACTGGGCAGAGCCAGGTCCCATCCGTCCTCGCAGTCCAGGGTCAGGCCCGTGCCCTGTGCGCTTAGCTCCTCAGTAATATGGTTGACCAGACCCTTGTGCACCAGTCCTTCACCCTCCTGCCCAACCCCCGGCAACAGTTACAGCCATCTGGGTACATACATGCCCACATCACCGCAGTGAAGACTCGCAAAGACGGAGGGGCGAGAACCTCGCAGATTTGAGCCTGGGAAATTTAGCTCTAACCTAACGACCACGTCATTAATTTCCGTCAGTCTTCATCTCTTTTAGTTTAGAAATAACAATCAGTCCTGTAATCAGAAGGCTCCCTGTACCTTTAATGGTTTGGGAGGCGTATTTGTTGTCTTTGAAATAACACCTGCAGAACAATCATTAGAACCTTGATTAATTCTGTGACATGTGGGAAAAAATGAAATAATCTTTAAAACGCTGCAGGGTTTTCAGGGTGAATAATTTGCTGAATATTCTAAGAAGGGAGCACACTGTTGAATATGTAACAGTAGAAACATACACACATACATTCACACACCCTCACACAGACACATCCACTCTCTCATACACACACGCACACCCATTTACACATGCACTCATGCACTCACACACTAACACACACTCATGTACTCACTCTCACACTAACACACACCACACTCTTGCTCACTCACGCACACGCACACTCGTACATGTATACTCATTCATACACACAGCCTTTGTTTGGGGTCCAGTTTGGCCGCTGTAATAATAACTCAGGGGTGCCCTGTAACCGCGTTCTCCCGAACCATCCACACGGCGTGGGGATTGCACCAAGTGAGCTAAGAGGAAGCAGGGCTGTGAGGGGCCGGCCGGCTGCTGGGCCCAGCTCCACTCCCGCCCACGGAGCCGAGCCCTCCCGGTGACAGGGAACATGGTTCTGACAGAAATTCGTCTTCATTACTCCCAGTTCTGTTTCAGTCAGAACACTGCTTCCTTCTCCACTTCCCACCATTTAGAAAGAGGCACATGTTAATAAGCCAATGAGGCCGCACAGAACAGGGATTTGGCCAAAGCATCCCAGCCACTTCTACCCCAGCCACAGCTACCAGGACGTGGCAATAATGGGGCCAGTTTGCCATGATGACAGCATCTGAGCCACGTAGGGAGTCACCTGCGAGGCTCCTACACACCTGGCTGAGAAAAGGCACATGGTCATTCCCCTCAGCCCCTTGGCGTGAACAGTGGGGGATGCACACTTCGTTTCCCTGTGGAGCTCATTAGCACCCACAAGAGGAAGGTGGGATGCCAGGCATCTCGCTGACCTGGCTCTGAGGCCCCCGCCCACCCAGTGGTGCTGGGTTCTGTGCCTGAGGAAGGCTCTCCCGGGGCGAGGGCAGCGTGTCACGGTGGGGGCTCCAGCTGACCCGCCCGCTCTGCCAGCCTCAGGCTCAGGCCACAGGGGCACCTGCCACCCGACACCTTTGGTCCCCTCAGCACTGATCACAGAAGGGTGAACACCAGAGGGAGGAAGTGCAGGACCCCTGAGCGCTGCCCCCACGTGGCTATTGAGCTCAGTGTGGACACATCACGGGGCCACTCCAGTGCCGGAAGCAGGTGGATGTGGGTGTTAACCAGCGAGCCCCTCTCCCCGGGAGAAACATACTTTCTCCTCCTTCCTTTTCTCTGCCACTGTCTTCCCTGCCTCCCACCCACCCCCACTTCTCTGAGGGACTGACCACATGTGCCGCCTCCGAGATCCAGCGTGAGGGCCAGCTGCTGCTGAGTCATCAGAACCGGCCGTTCCTGTGAAGGGAAAAGCCAGGCAGGTCAGCGCCTGAGACGGTGCCCACCCGCCCACCCGCAGTGCCGGAGACGGTGCCAGGGCACCCTGAGCACTCGCCACCTGAACCTCTTTGCAAAGGCTGCGCGCGTTCACAATCCCAAAGAGACGTGAGTCAGAAACGACAAACTGCGACTCAGACAACGTGAGACCTGAGGGTCAGAGCGGGGCAGGAGGGGACATGTGTGCTGGCAAAGAAGAGAAGAGATAAGGACTGAGATGCTTAAAATGCCAGGCCAGGTACCCGAGAACCTCGTCCTGTCTTCTCCTGAGGGGAGCAGGCTGCAATGCTGACGGGAACGCTGATGTGGGCACAGTGGGGCTGTGGCTCATGGTTGAGTACATGACACCAGAATCCCCAACGCTGTTAAAGAACATGCTCAGGAAAGCTCTAGAGGCCCGCCAGGAGGCCCGCACCCAGCAGACCTGCTGCAGGCGAGAGCCGTGAGCCAGCCTCCTCTCCTGGGCCCTGCAGGGTGCAGGCCATCTACATGCTGGCGCACGTCCTGGGGAAGGTCTCGGCTCCATGCAGTGGGGACAGCGGTGATGGGTCTAACTCAGCAGGACGTCCTCGGGAGCATGGAGTCCTGCCTTAAAGTGCTCTCACCATTGACAGGGGTTCAATGTTTTCTCGCCCTGCGGCTCTGCCCCATCCACGCTCTTGTTCTGGAAGGTCTAACCCTAGATGGCCTGCCTTTTGGGCTCAGCAAGCTGCCCACTGCAGTGATGGGGTGGGTCTGGTTCTGCCATCAGCATCCCCTCCTCCGGCTGAATGGACTCCACACTTGGGTGAGCAGCATCTTTGATACGCTCTGCCCACGGACGTGAGCAGGGCCTGGTGTGGAGCTGAGGTCATGGCTACTTTGAACTACCTCGTAAAACCAAGCCATCGTCAGTGTGCCCTGGGAGTGGGTCTCTGGAGCGAAGGTGTGCCAATGAGGCATCTGCCCATTCCCCAGGACGCTGACCGGCTCCCGTGGGACACCACGGTGTCTCCCTGGTTCTGAGGTGTGGATCAGCTTCCTCCAGGGACTAACGGGAGGAGGTGGTTGTAGGTGCTCCCAGGTTCCCCATCGGTGGGTACACAGAGCCACCCATGGTGACAGTGTGTTTTTAGAGCTGTGCCTTTAGCAGACATAGTTCTGACATGTCATCTTTTAACGCAGTAGTTATTTCAAGGCTATCAAAGTGTTCCCAAGCTCTTCTCTGAGATGGATTTTGTCTCAAAACAGAATTTCATGTTTCATTATCTTGTAATGATTTTGACTTTTAGATGGCCATTATTCACTTTTTTTTTTTTTTTTTTAATGGGGCACTGGGGCAAAATGACATTGTAGAAACACTAAGTTGTTCCCATTATGGGCAGACTCAGAGTGAGTGCTTTTGAAGGTATAGTGGTCCCAGTTGAAGCTGTCAATAGAGTATTGTTCAACAAGGTAAAAATTAAAAATTCAGAATATATTTTACATAATTAGTATTTTAAACTTGTGTGATTTAAGCACCATTTAAAAGAATGATTTGCCATACTGTAATTCCCACCATAAATCTCTCCCATAGTATATACATTAAAGCATTTGAGATTGCTGTGGAATGTGAATTACTAAGTGCTGATGGATAATTGTGAATAATGTGGCTGCTTTCATCACTGAGTGGAAAATTAAGATTGTGGTGTCGCTCTATTTAGAAATGATTGGTGTGCAAGCGTGAAACCAGCAGCTGCTCGGCCTCCTCCAAACGGTGGTGCAGCGGGTTTCATGCTACAATGTTCGCACGGGCAGACAGCTTTTCTTCCGGTTCCTCTCAAGACAAGTTTCTTGGAAACTGCCAAGGAAGGAACAGAGACTCTATGCCACCTTGGGTCGGGGGAGCACGTGGGTGTGTGCTGGCCTGGTGACAGGAACTCTGGATGATGCGGTCTGATTTGTGAGATCAGGATGTGAGTGCCAAAGCTGCTGGACCCTTGCCTCATGGTGCCGCGGAGGGCTCAACTCCGGTGCGAGGGAATGCTTTCCCAGCACGCAAAACTTTGAGCGCTGACACAGGGAGTCTGCAGCCAACAGGGACTGCTGGTCACCCTAAACCAGCGGTTCTCAACCTGTGAGCCGCGACCCCTTTGGCGGTCGAACGACCCTTTCACAGGGGTCGCATAAGACCATCCTGCATATCAGATATTTACATTATGATTCATAACAGTAGCAACATTACAGTTATGAAGTAGCAACGAAAATAATTTTATGGTTGGGTCACAACATGAGGAACTGTATTTAAAGGGTCAGACGGTTGAGAACCACTGCCTAAATGATGATGGTGATGATGGTAATGATGATGATGGTGGTGATGATGATGATGATAATGATGGTGATGGTGATATGATGATGGTGGTGCTGGTGGTGATATGATGGTGATAATGATAGTAATGGTGGTGATGATGATGTGATAGTGATGATGATGATAATCATTATGGTGATAGTGATGGTGATGGTGGTGATTAGGATGGTGTTGATGACAATGATGGTGATGGTGATAATATTGATGATGAGGATGGTGTTGATGAAAATGATGGTAATGATGATGATGATGGTGACAGCATGATGGTGCTTATAATGCTATTGCTAATAATAACAATAGCTAACACTTGCATGGTTCTTGCTACATTCACAAATGTTGACCTCTTCAACCCCATAGTGATCTCACATGTAAGTATAGCGTCCTCATATTACCAATGAATAAAGTGAAGCCCAGGCATGTTTAGTAACTTCTCCAAAGTCACACAATTAATAAATGAAGTGGCTGCCCAGCAGGCGTGGCCCAGTGGCTGAGCATCGGACTATGAGCCAGGAGGTCACGGTTTGATTCCTGGTGTGGGACATATGTCCTGGTTGCAGGTTTCATCCCCAGCATGGGGTGTGCAGGAGGCAGCTGATCAATGATTCTCTCTCATCATTTTTTCTATTTCTAACTCCCTTCCTCTCTAAAATCAATAAAAATATTCCTAAATAAATAAAGTGGCTTTATTTTTTTTAAAATATATTTTATTGATTTTTTACAGAGAGGAAGGGAAAGAGATAGAGTTAGAAACATCGATGAGAGAGAAACATCGATCAGCTGCCTCCTGCACATCCCCCACTGGGGATGTGCCTGCAACCCAGGTACATGCCCTTGACCGGAATCGAACCTGGGACCTTTCAGTCCCCAGGCCGACGCTCTATCCACTGAGCCAAACCGGTTTTGGCAAGTGGCTTTAATACAACCCTGACTGTCTGATTCCAGTTTCCTGACCACCTTGCTAATATTTAAATAAGAACAACACCCATTTCTTGGGTGTTTAATATGAACCAGGTATTATGCCAGATATTTGATTTATGTTAGCATGTTTTACCTTCACAAATGTTGTACATTTGTGAGTATTTAGATTTCTGTATTGCACAGGAGAAAACTGAGGCTTTGAGAGGAGGAATATCCTGACCAAGACCACACAATTCCAACTAGCGAGGTCAACGTTAGAGCCCACATCCTGCTGACTCCTCCCCACTGTCCTGCTCTGCCTCACGGTAGCTCTCCAGAGCAGAGCTCCTCACATCTGGGCTTTGCTTTAAAAATCACAGGCGATGTCACGGCTCAGCTCAGAGCCCTTCCACGGGGTCTGCCCTCACTCAGAGCACAAGTCGTGGTCCTACTATCACCTCCAAGGTCCTTCAGAGGTTACATACTTTGCCCGAGCCGATGTGGAGGAGCCAAGTTGGGGTAATTTAACCCTGATGGACTCAGATCTAAGGAAGGTCCTCCCGACCGCTTATTCCTCACTGCTGAGCCCTGTGGGTGGCTGTGGGAGGGAGCGCACAGGGAGCCCCCATCTCGGGCTGGTGTACAGCCTCCAACTCCTCTTCAGCTCCCTGCAAGTTGGTGTCACATTTTCTGCCAATAGCCTAGTACTTGCATCCCTAATGACAGAACACTCGGTTCTTCTCTGTTTAAATAGACTGGTCTTTCTAACAAGTTCAGTTCCCTCTCATGTCTCATCATGCTGGGGAAAGATTATCTTTAAAACTCTAATTACAGATCCGATGAGAGCAAACTGAGGCAGCCAGGCTTCAAGATGACAGAAAGGTTGGATTTCTGGAGAGTGGATTATTGAAATAATCCCTAAATTCAATAGTTCTCAAGTGCTGGCCCGCACACTTCACCCTCCAGGGGAGTCCACAAGTTGATCTGAATGGGCCAATCTCTTTCGTTGCCTTTTTCTCTGTGCTGGCATACACACGGATGGGCAAAGGCCATGGTGGGGAACCTGCTAGGATTCGGCCTGGCTCAAGGCACAGGCTGTGGGCGCTGCCATCTTTGTGTTGGTGTGACAGTCAATTTGCATATTCCCTATTTATTAGATAGCATTGGAGGAGAACTGAAATAGTGAGTGAGTGCCTGCCAATGGGCTTTGCCGCTCCCAGCTGGCTCTGCAGATGGCGACCCTGAACCTCAGCCCACCAGAGAGGCACCATGGTCGGGCGAGCTTCTTGGTGCTCCCTGGCCACACCCTGTCTCGGAGGCTTGCAAACCCCCTCAGGCCGGTGAGAGTCAGGAGAAACGCAAACTGTGAGAGCCTGGGCTACAAATCTGATCCCAAAGTTGGGGCTTCACTCCGTTTCCAATTAGCTGTTTGGCCTAGGGCAGATTATGTAACTTCTAAAGGTGATAGTAGGACTGTGACTTGTGCTCTGAGTGAGGTCAGACCCTGTGGAAGGGCTCTGAGCTGAGCTGTGACATAGCCTGTGATTTTTAAAGGAAGGCTGCTGCCGCTCTGGAGTGAGCTGTGGGAAATGCAGGGGGCATGGCTGGGTGGGGAGTGCTGCAGTAGCCAGGCAGGAGCCGATGAAGGCCTGGCCCCAGAGGCAGTGCTTAAGGCGGTGAGGGGACTGGGATCTGGGCTCACTGGGAGCTGCTGAAGAACTGGTGTGGGCAACAGTGGGCATTTCTGACTTCAGTGTCCGGGTCAGAATTCGCCCTCATCCCAATCCACTTCGTTTCCTCTTGTAAATATTAACTCTACGCAAGGACTCGAATCTAATACGTTGGGTTGCTCTAAAGCACTTCCTTTCTCTCCCACCGCAGCAGTGGAATCACATCAATTAAACCAACTTGCACCAATCTAGGTTCATGTCACCAAGCGTTCTGCCAAAACAGCTGAGAACATCATGCGCCGCCAGTGCCGTGAGGGAAGCGTGGGTGATGCGGGACGCGTGCATGTGCTGGGGATTACAAAGGAGAGCAAACGGACAGGAATGCAGGGCTTGGGGGTTGGGGCAGAGGAAAGCGTGCAGCTGCAGGTGGGTGCTCATGGGCGCAGACATGACCCCGGGCACGGTCACGCCTTAAAGCACTCACACAGTCCACACACCCTCCCACGCGTGCGAAATATTGCACATGGAGGGAGGGAAGAGGTGCCTGTAGAATGGAGCGCATGTCAGGGATGGTGTTCACATAGCCTACACGTGCCACACAGTGACACGGTGACAGATGCATAGATGTGTTTAGAATGACACACGAGAAACAAAGTAACTAAAAATGTTACTTCTAGAAAATGAGAATAAAGTGCAGGGAGTGAAGAAAACCCTACTTCACCCTTTTGTATCTCTGCATTCTCTATTGACTTTGTATAAACCAGGTGTTGTATAATTTCCTTTGTAGTATTATTAAATAGTGGTTAAAAAACACAACAATGTTAGCTTCTGCAAAAATAATCACAAAGTAAAAGAGTTTGAAATCCATTGGCAAAAACACACACCAAAAGCCAGGTGTAGCCTCTGTAATGAGTATTGGAGCAGAGACCTGCGGGACACTGCCCTCTGGTCTGCCCGTGGGAGGGCTGCTTTGGTCACCGGAAGTCCCTGGACAGGGCATCCAGACAGTGGAGTTGGAACAGCTGCTCCGTGATACACCCCCCGCCCCCAATCCTCATGCTGGGGAGGAGGCCATCAGGGTCTCAGAAGTCCTGCGTGCCACGGGCGGAGGCTGGAATGGAACCTGGCACCATACCTGAGACCTTGGCCAGAAGCAACCAGTTCCCAGTAATTTGCTCCAAAGAGGGAGGGGGTGGTTGGATGGCCGTTTCAGACCGTGAGGGTGTGAACACAGATAGAAAAATAAGTTCCCACCATTTGCAGGTGAGGCTGGCATGCTCGGCTAACCAGACCAGGACTGGACTCAAAACCCAAATCAGACCAACTGGCTCTCACTGCCAACCACCTGAAAAAGCAAACACACTCATCTGGCTGTGATTTCTTGCACGTGTTTGTTTATGGTTCCAGATGGGATGGGGAGAAAGGGCTGGCCGAGGTCAGCTCGGGGACGTCGACCCCACACTTTCCACGGCCAATGCTTTTGGCCTCTGAAACCACTGCCTGACCCAGATCCTCGCACACCTAACCAGCCGGCCCACCCAGGAGGCTATAGGGAGATGTGTAAGATGCTGAAATAAAAAAATCACTTCTGTTTTCACAATTCCTGGCTGCTCTGAGGAGCCTCTACATGGCCATATTAATGGGGTCATTAATTCAATAGGACCTCAAAACATCATCCCTCAAAGTGCTCATGGGGGAACACATGGTGGCAAGTAGGAGAATGCTCCAGAATCAGGGACTGAGTCTGAGGAGCAGTGGGGGAGCTGGCAGACACTCGCCAGGCCTCCCACGCCCGCACCCACGGTCCTCAAGCCCAGCTGACAGAGGGTGGACAGGGACCTCAGGCCCGGCTGACAGAGGGTGGACAGGGTCAGGCCTGTCTGACTGAGTGGGGACAGGGGCCTCAGGCCCAGCTGACAGAGGGTGGAGGGGGTCCTCAGGCCCAGCTGACAGAGAGTGGAGAGAGGCCTCAGGCCCGGCTGACAAAGGGTAGAGAGAGACACAGCCGGTCACCAGTTCCTCACGGGCCCAGCTGGGATCTCACTCAGGTCTCGGGGACCCCAGCACCTGGGAATCTGTTGAAAATACACATTCTCAGGCCCCAGACAGACCTGCTGGGTCAGAAATGCAGGGCCGGGCCCAGGGGACTCCTCAGATACTAGGGTCTGAGAGGCCCACTCCATTTTCCTCACAGCCTGCCCACAGGCAGCTTACCTGCCGCTGGCCCACTGGCGGGCTGGGACTCCTCCCCATCCTGATGCCGCGGGGTGGTGGGCGGCTCTCCATCTTCATCCTTGGTGCCTAGAACAAGGCCAGCCACAGCCGCATAGCAAGACCTCCGCAAATATTTGTAGGATGGACTAACGATTCATTTACTAGAGGCCGCCTTGCCTGGCAGGCACCACGCGACGTATAAGGAGGTTCACACCACGTGGTCCCCCTGCAAGCTGCCCTCACGGTCACTGCGAAGCTCTTTCCTCAGACAGTGGGCCGTGCCATGTGAGCGTGGTGCTGAGGCAGCCCCCAAAGGGCACGGAGCCTGCTGCACCAGCTCACCCCACACAGGACAAGCACTGGTGGCCCGTCCTCCACTCACAGGGATGCCTGCCTGGTGGGAAGGATGCCTGCCTGGTGGGAAGGGTACCTGCCTGGTGGGAAGGATGCTGCACTGGGGCTGGGACCGGATGGAGACAGGAGTCTCAGAGGGACACAAACAGGTTGATGGGTTTGGGTTTTTCAAGTCCCTTTGTGTGTCATAGCTGAGTCCCAGCAGGAACAGAGGCATCGGGTGTGAGCAGTGGCAGGAAGGTGCTGGGGTGTGAATAGTGGAGGGAGGTGCTGGGGTATAAGGAGTGGAGGGAGGGTGCTGGGGTGTGAACAGTTGAGGGAAGGTGCGGGAGTGTGAACAGTGGAGGGAAGGTGCTGGGGTGTGAGCAGTGGAGAGGAGAGTGCTGGGGTGTGAGCAGTGGAGGGAGGGTGCTGGGGTGTGAGCAGTGGAGGGAGGGTGCTGGGGTGTGAGCAGTGGAGGAGGATGTTGGGGTGTGAGCAGTGGCAGGAGGTACTGGGGTGCCCTGGTGATGACCTGGGAGCTGAGTTCAAGCTGAGGTGAGTAGCGCAGCCCAGGTGGGGCCCCATGGAGAGGATTCCACCCAGAGGTGGGGGGTCCTGGCTACAGGTGAGGTGCTGCGGGGAGTGGGGCAGTCGCTGGCTGATGGGGGCGTTGGGGTTGGGTGGGGGAGACTGAGACCGCCTTCCCCTCAGAGGCCTGTGGACACCCCTGCAGGGGGGAGGTGCCGGCCAGGGGGCGGGGCCCGCCAGGGGCTGGTTGAACTGGCGTTTCAACTCTGAAAATGCAGGGGGCTGGTTGGCCTCTGCACGGGACTGGGGGGAAGCACTGGGGGCCTCTCCCCGGGCGGCACCGGGACTGCGCTGCCCCCACCCCGCGGGCCTAAGGCACAGACCCCGTAACGTGCCTCCGAGTGGGTTTCCAGTGGAGGGTCTCCTGCACTTGTGTTTATTTAGGACGAGAGATGCAATAACAGTCTTCATGACCAAGCCTACCCTAACCCAACAGAGGCCCCTCGGGTGAAACATCCGCATGCGCATGTGTGTGAACAGACGCGTGCACTCTGCGCGTGGCTCTAGGTGTTTTGCATCCACAGGGCATCAAGCAGCAGTGCCGCCATCAATGAAATTACACCGAAACCCGCAGGGCTCTCCTCAGCAAACCCCGCTGCGCGGCTCGGGGAATCCAGTCGGGAACCTCAGCTATGCACTAGGTGACGGGACAGAACAAGGCATTTGGGGCCGCCTGCCCGCCTGCCCACCGGTGTGCAGGGCTTTGCTGAGCCATCTGTCAGCGTTCGCCTTCCTGCTGCTGATCCCTGGGGAGGATGAGCTCGCATTCTCTCAGAAACGTCTCCCTTCCACCCAGGCCGCCTCCTGGTGCCACAGGCCACAGTCCCGCCTAACCTCCTCCTGGGAGTGCGCACTGCGTGTGCCCGGCTCCGTTCCCTTTCAGACACAGTCGCACAGTCAGGGCCTCTCAGGAGAGGGTGCTGTCTGGGTTTGGCGTTGAAGGGAAACCAGCTGGGCTGCTCATTTGTGCACCACCCAGAATCCTTCCTGTGCCTTCCAGGCATTTTGCATTCATTACAGAGTCAACCATATGGCTGCTCGGATGATACTATTTCCTACATAAATGGATTGAGAATTAATAAAAGTGATTTCATTAATAACAGATGCAGTACCTCAATCACGGCAAGGTGAACGCAGTCACTCTGAGGCGGGACGCCGCCATGGAAGGCCAGCCCGGCCAGGTGGAGGCGTCTGGACTCCTCTGAGAATGTGCGCGCTGAGCACTGGGGCAGGCACGCCTGGCAAGCCAGCTTGTCCGTGCAAACAATGGGTTGCTGCCTTCTGACCCACGAATGCCTGCAGCACAGACCGAGTCTAATTAAAAATGGGGAGGGAAAGGTCCCAACATGAAATCAAGAGAAGAAACACAAACTTGAACAAATAGATAAGGAGCCAAAAAGTCTCTTCACCTCTTCATGATTTGATTTTAAAGCATCAAAAACTGCAAGTTTTCCCCAGATGGAAACCCCCAGAATTCCCAGAGTAAGAAAATGTTGCATAAAATGTGAGGTGGGGTTGGGGGGAGTATTGAATTTAGAGGCATGTCAAACACAACTGGTGCAAAAACGGAACCAAACAGTCAGGACTAGCCCAAATCCAAAACCAAAGCTCAGCCTCCTGTGCTACAGGCTTGAGTTCTGGCCGGTTCCCTCCTACTCCCTCTCCCTCTCCCTCCCCTCTCCCTCCCCTCCCCCTCCCCCTCCCCCTGCCCTTCTCTCTCCCTCTCCTCTCCATCTCCCTCTCCCTCTCCATCCCTCTCCCTCTCCCTCTCCCTTTCCCAATGCTCCTATGCTAGCATCTACAGGATTCTGTCATGAGGGAATGTGATGCAGCCCTTGTCCCCATGTCAAAAACACAGTAACACACCACCTGTAAAACCTCACTCCATCCCAGCTTAAAACCCACTCACACACAGCTCCACAGTGCACAAACAAAATCCATAGTTTTCCCAACATTCCTCTCCCAGTCTCCACCTGGTCCATTCTCTCTGGGCGCTTCCCCCGCCACCACTTGGTCTTCTTTCTCTGGCTTCAAACACCAAGTTCACTGCAACCCCAGGGCCTTTGCACTGGCTGACCTCCTACCTGAGAAATGCTCCTTTTCTTCATCTGTGTGGTGGGCTCATGCACAGCCTCCTTTCCCTGTGTTTGTTTCCCCACTGGGTTCCAGGCAAATTCTTCAGAATGGGGTGTGTGGGAGCCCCAGCCCTGGGGTTCTCCCTCGGGCTCCCAGGCCGCAGGGGAGATGGAAACCCGTTTTCAGTCAGGTTGGCATTATCGGAATTATACAACAAAGCTCATTGTTCCTACCAAGAATCAGCTGTTTTTCTTTAAAAAAACAACCAGTACCACCTTCGTGCGCTGCTGGGAGGTTCTGGGTGATGTCAGAGCTCCGAGAGGCTTGTCTCCACGTTTTTCATGAAGAGTGAATGCCGGAGTCCTATCCTGCCACTCATTTCCCTTCTTTGTGCATCTAAACTTCCCTCCTAACTCGATCCTTCGCATCAACTGGTAAGCAGCTTAAAGCTGCCCCACTCAAACAATTCCTCACCTTTCGCTTCGGAGACTAAGCTGGCTTCCCTCTCCAAAAACATTCCGGTGATTCTCAACCTTCCTAATGCCGCGACCCTTTAATACAGTTCCTCATGTTGTGGTGACCCCCAACCATAAAATTATTTTCATTGCTACTTCATAACTGTAATGTTGCTACTGTTATGAATCATAATGTAAATATCTGATATGCAGGGTGTATTTTCATTGTTCACGACCCACAGGTTGAGAACTGCTGCTAGACTCTGCCTGACCCCTTTCCTCGTCTCCCACTGGCTCCCCTGCTGCTCCCCGCTTCTCCTGGCCCTTTGGTGGCTGCAGCCTCTCCCCAGACCCCCCAGGCCCACATGCGGTGACTGACCCCAGGCCCTTCCGTGACCTCAGCGCCAGCGCCTCCCAGCGACACCCTTCCCTGGGCTGCAGGCGCCAGTCTCCGCCCGTCCATTGCTCTCGCTTCTCCTTCGCAGCCTTCTTCTGCGGTTTTGAGACGTAATCAACATGGAACATCATATTAGTACAAATACACAGAAACTAGTGTCATGTTAAACATCAATTACAGAAATCCCAGGTTCTGCCCGGCTTGAATTCCAGCACCCTGAGACCCTCCTCCTCCCCTTGTCACCCCCACATCAAAATCAGCGAGTCTGTAAATACACATAGAAGACGAGGACGTGCCCCTAGTGTTAATTCCTGTGGCCTTTTAGCATTTCCCAGCACAGCGTGGATTCCACACAGCCGGCTCCCCCCTGCCTCTCCAGGCACCGTGCATCCTCCTTCTTCCTAAAGAGAAGGGCCTCCAGGTGCCAGGAGGGACAGTGCAGTCAGCGGCAGGGAAGCACCCCCCGACCAGCCCCCCCCCCCCCCCCCCCGCCCCTGCCGCCTCGCTAACGCAGGGACAGCCGCTGCGCACAACAAACCAAGCCTCTCCTCTTCTCATGCATTTGTGGGGCGGACTCGGGAACACTGCTGTTTGCAGCTCTCTGGGAGCTGCCTTTGCCTCATGTTCCAGGCCTGCAATCCGTGTGGGAAGGGCCACACGTTGTGTTTCTCTGTGGCTCAGGGCACTTCGGGGGCTTCTTCCTCCTGAGGCCTGACCCTGGCGTGGGAGGCAGGCCGCTTTCCTCACCATGATGCTCAGACTGACTGCCAGGCCTTTCCACACCACAGCCAATGCTGATTCATTTACTTTAGAAAGTACATGAGTTGCCCACCCTGTGTGGCTCAGTCACTGAGCGCCGACCCATGAACCAGGAGGTCATGATTCGGTTCCTGCTCAGGGCACATGCCCAGGTTGTGGGCTCCATCCCCAGTGGGGGGTGTGCAGGAGGCAGCCAATCAATGATTCTCTTTCATCACTGATGTTTCATCTCTCTCCTCCGAAATGAACAAACATGTTTTTAACAGTGCGTGAGTTCTAGAATGGGGAAGGACAGCTGGGTGGTGCTGGGCCTCTCCGGTTAACCTTGCACAGTGTGCTGTGAGTGTCACCACCAGGGGCAAGTCCCCTGGACCAGGTGTGTGCCCGCTGGATCTGTGAGTCAGGAGGGCACTGCAGGCTGGGCACCTGCCCCCTCTGGACAGGGGACCTGCGGTTTGGAGTTGCTGTTGGCCTGCTCGCTATGACAAAGGGTCAACCAGGAGTCTCCAGAAGCAATGGCTGCGTTGAAAGTGGGGAGCAGGGCTGCTGGCAGAATTCAGTCCTCGAAACTGGTGGACCAAGAGGCCTCAGCTCAGCTCCCTGTCCCGTGAGCTCCCCAGTGATGTGAAAGCCAGGCAGGGAGAGTGGCCCATGCAGGGCAGTTGTGGCCTCTCTTGTAGCCACTCAGAGGAGTGACTTTCCACGGTTAACGTTCCCAGTGGTTACAAGAAAGCCACTGACCATGCCCACCCTGGAGGAGAGGGGGCGACAGAGGCACAGACTCTGAGGGGCCGCCTGAGGTCTGCGGGCCACCCCTGTGACCCCAGGGCTCTGCCAGGGTCTGAGGAGGAAGGCCCAGGCCCCTCGTCCGTCATCAAACATCAGTTCTAGAAACACAGGGCGAAGCCAACATTGGTGCAGGCGGTGACCAAACCCTCCCCATGGCTTAGCCAAGTGCAAAGCGACGTGTTTGCCAGGGAGAGGAGCAGCCGGTAGCCTCACTCTGACCCGGGCCACTGCCCTCTTGTCCCGGGCAAGGCGGCAAACAGCAGAGACTGCCGGGGTCCAACCCCAGCGGGTCCAGGGGTCCCCAAAGGTGTGGAAGGAGTCGGCAAAGAAGGAATGACACAGAGACAGCGTTCAGTTGATCAGCAGCCTAGCCAGGATCTCTAGCCAGGATCTCCAGCCAAGTTCTGGTCTGGATCTCCAGAGAGGTTCTGCTTCAGATCTCCAGCCAGGTTCTGTGTCCATGTTCTCTTGCTAGGTTCTCCAGCCAGGTTCAGTCCAGGTTCTCCAGCCAGGTTCAGTCACCAGGTTCTAGTCAGGTTCTCTTGCCCATTTCTGTAGTCAGGTTCAGTCCAGGATCTTTTGCCATGTTCTCTCCAGAGAAGTTCTTCTGTCTCTAGTTCTGTGTAGGTTCTGTATTCTAAGTTCTGTGTTCTAAGTTCTGTCTCTTGCTGTCTAGTTACAACTGTATTTATACCAGTTGATTCAATCCTATCAATCTCTATTACAAAGGTTAGGGCGTTTCTTATCTCCATTCCAGGGAGTAAAGATTATGTAGCTTAAGCATGATTGTTCGTAGTTAAAGTGATTAATTACCCGCCTGGCACTTAGTTAAGAGGTTTTATTCCCTCCCTAACTTCAGGGGAAAATCCCTACCTGGGGAAACAACCTTTCTCAGAGACCTTGGTTAAAACACATAGTGCCAAGAAGGTGAGCAAACATATTAAGAACAGTATGCCATATATGCCAGGTCCCTTGAAACAGCAAGCATGGACCGGCTCCCGGCAAATGACACAACCCGGCAGCCACAGCCACCTTTTTCAGGAAAGGATTTGTAAATCTGAAATCCAATACAGATGCTAATAACCACTTTATCCGCGCTGAGTAACTCATCACCAAAGGAGCCAAAGGCGGGCTCATGTCCCGCCTGCTCTGAGGCACGTGCTTATAAACACACGGGATGCCCGGAGCACCGTGCGCTCTGCTCTTCATTCTGAGAGACGCTTATCGGTAGCACCAGAAGTCATCTTTCAAGGAATAGCCATCAGTATTACAGCTGCCTTTACCGGTGGGAAAGGTAACCGGCTAACAGCAGCCTCCGTGATGGGGAGAGTGCTTCCATTTCCAACCTGGGGTTCGTTTCCAGCTCCTCACCCCAATCAGACCGCAGGCCGTGGCTCCTCATCCAGCTCCGCACCCCAGTCAGACCACAGGCCGTGGCTCCTCATCCAGGTCCGCACCCCAGTCAGACCACAGGCCGTGGCTCCTCATCCAGGTCCGCACCCCAGTCAGACCACAGGCCGTGGCTCCTCATCCAGCTCTGCACCCCAGTCAGACCACAGGCCGTGGCTCCTCATCCAGCTCCGCACCCCAGTCAGACCACAGGCCGTGGCTCCTCATCCAGCTCTGCACCCCAGTCAGACCACAGGCCGTGGCTCCTCATCCAGCTCTGCACCCCAGTCAGACCACAGGCCGTGGCTCCTCAGAGGCTCAGCTCCCAAGCCACCTGGAGAGCGACTTCCCTGCAGAGTTGGGAGCAGGCCTGGGGTCGAGACAGCTGGATTCATAGCTAAGCTTTGAATCTTACTGAAGAAGCAACATCGGGCAAGTTACCCAACTTCCTGAAGATCTGTTCATTCACCTACAAAACAACAATGTGCATGCACACACATGCACTCATGCACGCACATGTGTGCTCACAGGAACACTCGTGCACACACCCCTCTCAGAGCTCAGCAGTCACGATTCAGAAGACTCCTGTGAGCTCTGAGCACATAGCGCCTGAATTCCAGGCAGAGTTTGTTTTCTCCATAAACTCCGCAAGATTGTGAGAGCAAACGGAAGATGCTGGTACTGCTCTCTGCCCCAGGTTGCCTCTCCATCAACAGCCAAGGTGAGAAGGAACAGCCAGCAGCACCCTCCCCCGCACCACCACCCAACAGTGAGGCGCCTGACGAGGAAGCAGAAGCAGAGACCCTGAAGAGAGGCTTTCCTCGCCCCTCAGAGGGCCACCTGGGCTCTCTGTACTGGACAGTGTCCTGGAGGCTCCCCACTGTCCTCTAGGACAGCGCATCGCTGGCCCCTCTCACAGACGAGAGGACAGAAGCGATGCTCCCTCCACCTCACAGCCACGGCCGAGCCACAGGCACTTGAGTTTCTCTCCATCTCCCTCCCACTCATATTCAATGGCGAGGTTGCTTCTGGAACATGCACAAAAAGCAGCAAGCAGGGCCTTTCCATCTCTAGCCCTTGTAAGATAAACACCAATTTGGTTGCAATGATGCATCCCCTGTCCCATATAGCTTTTTGCTTTTAGTGTGTGTATTTTTTCTCTTTTACCTGAAAAAAAAAAAAAAAAAGACATTGGCGTATCACTTGAAAAGCTTACAAATGACTCTTACAGGCATAATAACACCACTGATCAGTAAGCGGGGAGACGAGACATGCACTGGGAAGAAATTATTTTTCTCCCAAAGGGACAATGCACTTAGCAATAAAGTGCCCATTAGCAATGCCGCCTGCAGGGAGAAAGCAGGCTCTTCCCGTGCCAGGTGGGGAGTGCACGCAGCTCCTGGCTGGAATGCAGAACCATTTTGCTGCTAGAGGCTCAGTGCACAAAATTTGTGCACGAGTAGGGTCCTTAGCGGCTGCCGGCTGCTGGTCAGGGCCTCCCTTCCCATGGCTGGCTGGCTGGCCCTGCCCTCTGGTCAAACTCCCTGTCGAACTCCTGGTCCAGGGGACAATTTGCATATTAGGCTTTTATTATATAGGATGAGAAGACCCTGGATGTGAAACTGTGCTGAGAGCAGGGCTTGGTGGAGAAGGAAAAGCACTTTGCTCTTAGGTTCCTTTATTGCTCGGCCACTAAACACACAGCGCAGCCCAGAGTGTCATTGCAAGTGCATTGCAGGGGTCAGAGGAGAGCCTGAACGTGGACTTGATGCAGGTGCGGCTGTAACCGTCCTCTAAGTGGATAACCAGTTTCCTTCATCGTGCCTGCTGTCAGCTAAGAAAGGAACACTCCGGAGTTGCAGATGTCCAAAGGAAACAAAGCGGGCTCTTCCTCTGGTCCTGATGCCCAGGAGTGATGGGACTTCTACAGCGCACTCAGTGTGCTCCTGTGCTCCCATCTGGGCCCTCTGGCAGCCAGGCCCTGCGTGGGGAGGGTGGCTGCACTCACCTCTCTAGCACCTCCTCCCTGGTCGCCTGCCCGCACCCACTCTGCTCCTCCTTAATGGTTAGGGCTCTAGGCTGCCACACCAGAGCCTCCCTGGCTACTCAAAGTTGAAGGGGAGAGGGGAGCTGCTGTCAGGCACTGGTGGGGGTGCTGGAGAACCAGGCTTAGGAAAGAGGACACTCAGCTGGCACCCCCAACCCTGGATGCCTTTGCCTCCAGGTGAACCAGAGGAACTCTAAACCAAACATTGCGCTGGCTGCACACTGGCCTGGGCCCAGGGTCTGGGAGGAAGGCCTGTCCCGGCCTGGCCTGGATGTTTCACGGAGACAAGCCCCCCCCCCCCACCCCCGCCATGACTTCTCCCCACCGCTGGGTATCTGATTCCTATCCATCTTTGAGAGATGAGCACAAACTACTCTTCCCAGCTCCCCCAGGCCCCCAGGCCACTCTGCTCTCAGAGCCCCGGCAGAGGGTATCACAAAGGCAGGTGTGTGTTCACGCACTTAGCTGTGAGCTGTCCATCTTCCCAGTTAATACAAAAAATGTCTGAGAGCCCTGATCGGTTTGGCTCAGTGGATAGAGCATCGGCCTAGGGACTGAAGGGTCCTGGGTTCGATTCCAGTCAAGAGCATGTACCTGGGTTGCGGGCACATCCCCAGTGGGGGGTGTGCAGGAGGCAGCTGATCGGTGTTTCTCTCTCATCGATGTTTCTAACTCTCTATCCCTCTCCCTTCTTCTCTGTAAAAAATCAATAAAATGTATTAAAAAAAAAAATGTCTAAGGTCAAGGCCATGTCTCGCTCCCTCCTTATCCCAAGGGCTTAGCTGAGCACTTTCCCGTGGCCCATCCTCACCCTTCAGGAAGGTGTGGTCTGGGTGTACCAGGCCGGCCACATTCAAGGAGACAGTGGGCTCCCACACATGCAGGGAAGGCCTCTCCCCGGGGGAGGACAGAGAGAAGTAGTGGGGCTCGCTGCTTCGAAGTTCTTATTGGTCAAAAGTCTGTAAGTGGGTCCAGTGACTGATTTTTTCACTCTTGTGCTTCTTATCTACTCATCTACTCATCTACCCTTCTATCTATTTATCTACTCATCTACCTATCTGCTCATCTTCTTATCTACCCATCTATCTATCCATCTATCCATCTGCTTATCTACCCATCCATCTATCTATTTATCTATTTATTTACACATTTATTTAGCTACTTACCTATCTACTTATCTACCCATCTATCTACTCATCTACTCATCTGCTTCTCTGCTTATCTGATTATCTATCTACTCATAGTATCTATCTACTCTATCTACCCTATCTATCATCTATCTATCTATTTACCTACCTACCTACCTACCTATCATCTATCTCTTATATCCACAAAGTAAAATCTTTTCACAACTGAAAGCAATCACTCACATAAGACCCGCGCTTGCACAGCTACAAGGTTAACACCACGATGAGGGGCAGGCTGTAACAGAGCACAGGAGGAAACCGCTGGGCCTGCCTCGCCCCAGTCCCACTTCCTCACAGGGCTGCCACCCCACGGGGCCACTAAACACACTTTGAGCACACACTCACCTTACTGCGCTCTGGAGAAGCAAGGCCTGGGGACTGAAGATGCAAAGCTGGGGTGAGGGATCCTGTGTCCATCCCCCAACGGCTCCGTCAGCAACGGGGAAGGGGGCACTTCCCCTGTCAGGCCACTGCCCCCAGAGAGAGGGACATGCTAAGACACAGCCTCGACTTGTACAAACACCCTGCTGCCCCCTTCATCTGCTGAGTGTCCGGATGAAGCTGCTAGGGGCTGTGAGCCTGAGAGCCCTGCATTGGTCTCTCCCTCCTGCCTGTCCAGGGGTGCGGCTCATCACAGCCTCTGATTCCAGGACTCGAAACTGTACTTATTTCTCCTACGATCTGACTCCAGGATGCCAGCCAAGACCTTACACTTTGGAAAAGACCAATAAACAGCTCAGATGTCCTGTGTTCAAATCTAGCTCCTCTTGCCGCTGTGTGACTTTGACCACATGCCTTAATCTTTCAGGGCCGGAATAGTGCCCACACTTTTCTCATGGATTTTTGTAAAGGTTGAATGTGTTGCTTAAAACATGAAAAGTGCCTGGTCTGTAGTGTGTGCTTATGAATATAAACTTCTATGGATATTATTTTATCTAGGACTCAAAGCAGATAGAGCCATCTGCTCCTAAATTGGAATGGGTAAAACATGAGATTTCCTGGAGTCCGTGGTTTTCTCAAAAGCAATCTCACCTCTGTGAGAGGCATGCTTTCTGGCCTGACCTCCATCTCCACTGGAGAGGGTCCCTCTGAGGCCACAGCCCGGTACTAACCACAGCAGGTGTCTGGGCTGGGGGGAGGGCGAGCAGATAGGGCGTCACTCCCATGGCTGTGGCCGCAGTGCCGTGTCTCCATATAACCCGGTCTTTCAGGCAGAATAAGCCTGCTCCGTCCCCAGCATGTAGGAAACATTCGCCCCAAATGAGCCTCCTCAGTGCATCCTCATGGTTGTGTGGGACCCTCACTGACACCACAAGGCTGCACCATGAAACTGGGGGATTAGGAGACAGAGGGTCTTGCCAACGTGGCCCTGATTTTCCTCCGGGCACAAGAGTCCCAGTCTCAATGACACGTCGGTTAGTTCTCACAGTGAGGTCTCAGGCCAGGGCAGCAGCGGCAGAGCCCCCTGCAGACCTGGCGCCTCTCCTGTCCTTGCCCCCTCCCAGAGGAGGGACTGGATCCCGCTGTGTGACCTGAGAGGACATGCTCCCGGGGAGGCAAGTGTCAGCCACTGCCAGTCTTCAGACTCCCATGCGAGAAAGACAGCTGCCGTTCTTCTACACCCAGCCCCGTCCCTGACTGTGAGGCGCTCCTGAGACAGAAAGGACATGAAGCCTGTTTTCTGACAGGTTGTCCCCAAAGAGGAGAGCTCTGCCGAGATGCCTTACTAACAGGAAACAGAACTGAGAAGCCACGCAGGTAAGTAACACCTCCGCCACCAGGCAAGCGTCTCTGTGCCTCATGCTTAACCCCATCTCCAGAGAGCAGGCGTTACAGAGCACCATTCTATAAAAGGAATAACAGAGCGGTGAAGGGGTGTCTCTAGAACACACAGAAGGAGCTGCTGAGCTTGAATTTGAACCAGACGTCAGGCCCAAGTCTCTGCTCTGAGATGACTACCCCGTTTCTCCTCTGCCAGGAGTTCCCAAGGCAGAGACGTGAATGGCCTGCTGTCGCACAATGGCCTCCTTGGTCCTCTGGCTCTCAGCTAACTCAGAGTAGCCCAGCTCCCCAGAAATCGAGAGCCCTCTGTGAACAAGATCACAGATGGGAGTGTGTGGGGTGTGTACCCAGTGGTCTTCAATGGTGGCTTGCACCAGAAGCAGCTGGGAGCTGTTAGAGCCATCTGCTGGGGCACCCCGCCCTGCCTCAGCATTCCTGCTTCAGGAGGCCTGGGGTGGGGCTTCCCAGGCGATGCTGCTGGTCTGGGGTCCACACCTAGAGAAGAAGCATGGTCTCTCCCATATAGAATTAAGGATTTGGGGTACAGCAAGGAGCCCAAGGAGTTTGGACATAGGTCAATGAAAATGATAACAATAAGATTCCAAAATGGCGGCAGAGTAAGTGGATGTTACACTGACATGATCCCAGGACCAAACTGGAATTACAACTGACATATAGGGAATCTATCCTGAATACTCTACGAGCTCATAGAGACTGGTAGGAAGGGCAGAGGTGGAAACGGACTGGCCAGGCTTCCACAGACAGCAACTGAAGTTCGAGAGAGGTAGCTCAGCTGTGAGGAGTTCCCACTGAGAACTCTGGGATCTAAACCCCAAGCTGGGCCCTCCAGCAGAGAGCACCACAACTGAGAAAGGTGTCCACAAAACACCTGGCTGTGAAAAGCAGCAGGGTTGCTATCTGCCAGGAAGAGATGACTGAAAATGCAGGCACCCTCTTAAAGGGCCAACACCCAAAATTTCATGTGCATCCACTCATCTTGGGCTCCAGCAGAGGAGGGCAGAGTGGACTGGAGCTGTTTGAACATAAACCATGGTTGGGGACTCTAGGGTTAGCTCTTGGAAGGCTGGCATCCCTCACACTGTAGAGGACATCTTTCTCTGGTGGAACTTTGCTATCCAAGCAGTTTTTGCCTGGGGGTAAGGCAATTGGCCCACCCTTTTGGAAAACCCCTTACTCCACCTTGTGGAGTTTCTGAGGCCCATTAAGAGACTGAGAATAACAATCAGCTTCCAGGAAGAAACAACTGCCCCCCTGCCCCGTGGCTGATAGCCTGAGGCTAATCAAAACTGAAACCATTCAGACTGCAGGCAGAGGCAGGTCTCTGGAGGCTTTGAGTCTTTGCCTGATCTAATTTTGGACCTGGGGCTAGGGAAAGCAGACCTTAGTGCATATCTTGGTCCTTTTCAAAGGCACCCAACCCAGGCAGAAGGAGCCACAAACAGTGAATTGCTGATAGCTCCAAACAGTGTACTCAGTGTCAGTCAGAAACAGCATCTGACACTATCCTGGCCTAGAGATTGGGAGACATAGCAGATCCACTTAACACATAGTCACAAACCCAAACAGGCAGCCAAAATGGGGAGACAAAAAAACAAACAAACAAAACAAAACAACAACAACAACAAAAAGCCTCAAGCAAAAGAACAAGAGAATACTCAAGAAGAAGAGCTAAATGAAATGGAAACAAGAAATTTATCAGACATAGAGTTCAGAAAATGATGGCAAAGATGCTCAACAGCATGAGGAAAGATATAGTGACTATGAAGACTGACATAACATTAATAACAAACAGTGGAAGAAATACATTGCAGATTAGGGGAAGCAGAGGATCAGATCAGTGAATTAGAAGACAGGGTAGAAAAAAAATCAATCATAGAACCAAAAAGAAAAATCAATTAAGAAACAGGAGGGCAGCTTAAGGGAGCTGTGGGACAACATGAAACATAAAAATATTATCATCACAGGAATACCAGAAGCGAAAGAAAGTGAACAAGGAATGGAGAACATGTTTGAAGAAATAATGACAGAAAACGTCCCTAATCTGATGAAGTAAAAAGTCACACAAGTTCAGGAGGCACAAGAGTCCTAAGAAAGAACCCAGAAACAGGCCCACCCCAGACACATCATAATTAAAATGCCACAAATTAAAGACAAAGAGAGAATCTTAGAGGCAGTAAGAGAAAAGCAATTTGTTACCTACAAAGGAGCTCTCATAAGGCTGTCAGCTGATTTCTCATCAGAAACTACAGGCCAGGAAGGGATGGCATGAAGTATTCAAAGTAATGAAAAGCAAGGATCTGACCATAACCGGTTTGGCTCAGTGGATAGAGCATCAGCCTGAGAACTCAAGGGTCCCAGGTTCGATTACGGTCAAGGGCATGTACCTTGGTTGTGGGCACATCCCCCGTGGGGAGTGTGCAGGAGGCAGCTGATGGATGTTTCTCTCTCATCGATGTGTCTAACTCTCTATCCCTCTCCCTTCCTCTCTGTGAAAAATCAATAAAATATATTTTTTTAAAAAAGAAAAGAAAATCAAGGATCTGAAACCAAGATTACTATATCCAGCAAGGTTATCATTCAAAATAGGTGGTCAAGTAAAGAGCTTCCCAGGCAACAAAGTACTGAAAGAGTTTGTGTCAAAGCAGCACTGCAAGAAATGATAAAAAGACTGATGTAATGAGAAGAAATATATATAGAGAGAGAAACATAGGCAAAAATAATTAAACTGGCAATAACTAAGTACCTATTAATAATAACCTTAAATGTAAATGGATTAAATGCTCCAATCAAAAGGAATAAGGTAGCTGAATGGATACAAAAACATGACCCAACTATATGCTGTCTGCAAGAGACCCACCTCAGAATAAAAGACTCACACAGGATGAGACTGAAGCGATGGGGGGGGGGGGGGGGGGGGCGGAATTTTCCATGCAAATGGGAATTTTAAAAAAAGCTTGGTTAGCAATACTCATATCTGACAAAACAGACTTCAAAATGAAGGCCATCCCAAGAGACAATAAAGGTCTCTACATAATACTAAAGGGGTCAATCCAACAAGAGGATATAACCCTGGTAAATGTATATGCACTCAATATAGGAGCACCTAAATATATATTAAAAAAAAAAACAAAAAAAAACTTCTGGAGGGCTTTAAGGGAGAGATTGATAGCAATAGAGTCATAGCCGGGGACTTTAACATGCGATTGACTTCACTAGATAGATCTTCCAGACAAAAAAAACAAATAAATAACAAGGAAATAGTGACTTAACATGACACACTGGATCAGATTGATTTAATTGACATTTATAGAACATTTCAGCCAAAATCTGCAGAATATATATCCTTCTCAAGTGCAAATGGGTCATTCTCAAGATAGACTGCATGTTAGAACACAAAACAAGTCTCTACAAATTCAAGAAGTTTGAAATCATATCAAGCATCTTCTCTGATGATGGAATAAAATTAGAAATCAACTACAATAAAAACACTCAAAAACATTCAAACAGATGGAAGTTAAATAGCATGTTATTAAACAATGAATTGGTTACCAACAAGATCAAGAAAGAAATAAAAAACTTCCTGGAAACAAATCTCTGTGACATAGCAAAAGCGGTCATGAGAGGGAAGTTCATAGCACTACAGGCCAACCTCAAAAAAAACAAGAAAAATTAACAATAAACTATTTAACCCTACAACTTAAATAAGTAGAAAGAGAATAAGAAAATCTCAGAGTAAGTAGAAGGAAGGAAATAATAAAGATTAGAGCAGAAATAAATAACATAGAGGCAAAAAACAACAACAACAACAAAAAAAAACAATACAAAAGATCAATGGAACCAAGAGCTGGTTCTTGGAAAAGATAAACAAGATTGATGAACCTTTAGCCAGACTCATCAAGAAGCAAAGAGAGAACACCCAAATAAATAAAACCACAAACCAAAGCAGTGAAGTAACACATTAACTCCACAGAAATAAAAAGAATTGTAAGAAAATACTATGAACAACTATATGCCAACAAGCTGGATAATGTAAATGAAATGAACAAACTCCTAGAAAAATACAATCATCTAAAACTGAATTAGTAAGAATCAGAAAACATGAATAGGCCAATAACAACTGATGAAATTGAGGCAGTAATAAAAAAAAACTCCCAGCAAACAAAAGCCCTGGTCCAGATGGCTTCACAGGTTTTTTACAGAACATTCAAAGAACTAACACCTATCCTCCTCAAAATATTCCAAAAAAAAAAAAAAAATCCAAGAGGGAGGAACACTTCCAAGCTCTGTTTATGAGACCAGCATTATCCCAATCCAAAACCAGATAAAGACACTACAAAGAAATATAATTACATACCAATACCCCTGATGAACATAGATGCTAAAATCCTCAATAAAATAATAGCAAATCTGATCCAGCAATATATTATAAAGATCATTCACAATGACTAAGTGGGATTTATTTCAGGGATGTAAGGCTGGTATAATATTCACAAATCAATAAATGGGATACATCACATAAACAAACTGAAAGACAAACATGATCAGATCAATAGAAGCAGAAAAAGCAGTCAACAAAATTCAACACCCATTTTGGATAAAAATTCTCAGCAAAGTGGGAATAGAGGAAGCATACCTCAACACCATAAAGGCCATATATGGCAAACCTACAGAGAACATCATACTCAATGGGCAAAAACTAAAACTATTTTCCCTAAGAACGGGAACAAGGCAGGGATTTCTGCTTTCACCACTCTTATACACTAGAGGCCTGGTGCATGAATTTGTGTACTGGTGGGGTCCCTTAGCCTGGCCTACAGGGATTGGGCCAAAACTGGTTCTCCGACATTCCCTGAGGGGCCCCAGATTGTGAGAGTGAAGTTCTCAGGTGGTACATCTCAGAATCAACTCCCTCCTCTCTGGTCCCGAGAACTGCAGCTGCCAAGTCACCACAGCTGCCAGGTCACCACAGCTCAGCAGCTCCTGCATTGACCGTCTGCCCCCTGGTGGTCAGTGAATGTCATAGCTACTGGTTGGATGGTTGAACAGTTGAAAGGTTGACTGGTCACTTAGGCTTTCATATATATAGGTAGTCCTGGAAGTCCTATCCACAGTGACCAGATAAAAATAAAACATAAAAGGCATCCATATTAGAAAGGAGAAAGTAAAACTCTATTATTCACAGATGACATATTGTACACAGAAAACCCTAAAGACACCACCAAAAAACTACTGGATTTCATAAAGGAATTTGGCAATGTAGCAGGATACAAAATTAACAGCCAGAAATTGATGGTATTTTTATACACCAATAATGAATTCTCAGAAAGAGAAACTAAATAATCCCATTTACCATTGCAACAAAAACATTAAGGAATAAACTTAACCAAGGAGGTAAAAGACTTGTAGTCAGAAAACTATAGGACATTGAAAAAAAGAGATAGAAGAAGATATAAACAAGTGGAAGAATATACCATGTTCATGGGTTGGTAGAATTGACATCATTAAAATATCCATACTACCTAAGGCAATCTACAGATTCAATGCAATCCCTATTAAAATGCCAACAGCATCTTTCACAGACCTAGAACAAATACTCCAAAAAGTTATATGGAACCAAAAAAGGCCCTGAATAGCTGCAGCAATCTTGAGAAAGAAGAACAAAGTTGGAGCAATCACAATACCAGATTTCAAGTTATACTACAAAGCCACCATAATCAAAACAGCTTGGCACTGCCACAAGAACAGGCATAGAGATCAATGGAACAGAACAGAGTCCCAGAAATCAACCTGAGCCATTATGCTCAACTAATATTTGACAAAGGAGGCAAGAGCATACAATAGAGTCAAGACAGTCTCTTCAATAAATGGTGTTGGGAAAATTGGACAGATACATGCAAAAAAATGAAACTAGACCACCAACTTACACCATACACAAGAATAAACTCAAAGTGGATAACAGACTTAAATGTAAGTCATGAAACCATGAAACCATAAAAATCCCAGAAGTAAAATAGGCAGCAAAATCTCAGACATCTCTCATAGCAATATGTTTATGGGTACATCTCCTAGGGCAAAGGAAACTAAGTAGATAATAAACAAATGGGACTACATCAAAATAAAAGCTTCTGCCCAGCAAAAGAAACCATCAACAAAATGAAAAGGGAGTGCACTCTATGGGAGAACATATTTGGAAATGATACATCTGTTAAAGAATTAATATCCAGTATATATAGGGCACTCATACAACTTAACAAAAGGAAGACAAACATCCCAATTAAAAAATAGGCAAAGGACCTAAATAGATACTTCTCCAAAGAGGACATACAGATGGCCAAGAGACATGAAAAAATGCTCAAAGTCACTGATCATCAGAGAGATGCAAATTAAAATGACAATGAAGTTTCACCTCGCACCTGTCAGAATGGCTACCACCAACAAGTCAACAAATGACAAGTGCTGTCTTGGCTGTGGAGAAAAGGGAACCCTCGTACACTGCTGGTGAGAATGCAGACTGTGGAAAACAGTATGGAGTTTCCTCAAAAAATTAAATATGGATCTGCCATTTGACCCAGTGATCCCATTTCTAGGAATAGATCCTAAGAAACCTGAAACACCAATCAGAAAGAATGTATGCACCCCTGTGTTCATAGCAGCACAATTTACAATAGCTAAGATCTGGAAACAGCAAAGTGCCCATCAGTAGATGAGTGGATAAGAAAGCCATGGTACATTTATACCATGGAATACTACGCAGCAATAAAAATAGAAGTATCTCTTACCATTTGAGACAGCATGGAGGGACCTGGAGAGTATTATGTTAAGTGAAATAAGCCCTTCAGAAGAAGACAAATATCACATGATCTCCCTCATATGTGGAATCTAAAGAACAAAATAAACTGTTGAAACAGACTATGGAATCTCAGAGGGTAGCAGAGAAGATTGGGTGGGTGGGAAGCGATCAACCAAAGAACTTCTATGCATAACCCATGGACACAGAAAATAGAGTGGTGGAGGCCTGGACAGAGGGTGGGGGTGTCAATGGGAGAAAAAAGGGGACATATGTAATATTTTCAACAATAAAGATTTAAACAAAACAAAAGAAAAACAAAAATATTAAAGATAAACTTGGTCTCCTTGGGCCAAGCTGTGATTGCCAGGCTCTCTCTATTGCTATTTCTCTCTGCTCCTTTCCCCACCCACCTCCCACACGGGGGGCCTAGGCGGTGTGGGGAGAGTAAGGTGATGGAAGGGAATTTATAGAATTTGGAACTTATGAAAACTTTCTCAAGAGTGCTGCTTTCTGGCTCAGGCCTGGCCAGGACACGGCTCAGTCCCCATGGTGTGAGGCGTCACGGGCAATAAAACCAGCTCAGAGGCCACAGCCCTGGCCTGGGGATACAGCTGTGGAAAGGGATGCAGAGCTCCAAACAGTTTTACCCCACAGTCAACTGTGCTCCTGCGCTTTGCTCCCCGGGGCCCCAGAATACGTGTTGGATAGTCCCCCACTCCCCACTGGAGGACCTCGTTCTTACCACCACCAGGGTTAGGCATGAGACTGTTCGGTGTGACAGGTCACGGTGGACACACACCATCACACTTCTGTCCAGATCCACAGACCTCAACACAACGCCCAAGTGAGCGCTAAAGGCAGCTGTGGTCATCGGCTGTGCCTAGTGGACCACCTGAGAAGGCCAGCAGGGAGTGGGCGGGGAGAGGGTATACAGGACTCTCGCACTCCGCACACTTTTCTATAAAACTGAAACTTCTCGAAAACACAAAGTCCATTCATTCAAATACAAGCAAGAGAGGCTACAGTATTCTGATGCCCATCCTACTGTTATTTCAATGGCATCGTGTCTTCTCCCTCCACACCTCCTCACCCTGGTTTGGAAGTCGCCCGCCTTCAGGGACAAGGGTTGGACTGAAGTCTCAGAAGAGGAGCACGAGAAGGGATGAAGGTCACGGCACTCGGGCCTCCTGCTTCCACAGGACACGGGAGAAACGTTCGCCCCTCTCTGGCTTTGAGCTCAACCTGCTGTCCCCTGGGAACACGTGGGCTCCGTCACATATCACTCTCTTGCCAGAGCTCCCTTTGGCTGTCCCTTGGGGGTGTTGCCATGGTGACATATTATTCAAGAGGACCTGGACTAGGTAAAGAAGTCAGCATGGTTTGGACCAGCTCTCAGGGTCTCCTGAGTTTGTGAAGGGGGTGCCTGCGTTAAGGAGGGGGGAGGGTCTCTGCACAAATTTCACCATGATCCCCTTGACCAGCTCCTCAGTCTAACCTCAACTTTGCACACGCTCTGTAGACAGCGCCTACATGTGTTCCCACCACTGGGAACACATACTGTATCCAAACAGTCCCAGCACTCACTCACGGTGCTTATATTTGGAAGGTAGAATCATGGCAAACTTCTCCCTAATTTTTTAGTTATTTCAAACTTATAGTAAAGTTAAGAGTCCAGCACCAGGAAACCTCTGGCGCCCCATTGGAGTGTTTATGTACCTATCAGGATAGATAGGTAGGTAGATAGATAGATAGATAGATAGATAGATAGATAGATAGATAGATAGATAGATATTAGCCATGATATTTATACGGAGATATTTTTGCTGAACACATTGACGTGTGTTACGGGATACACGTTGGCTGAGCATTAGGGAGCTTGCCTCAGGCCCCTCCCCGCCTGTGGAAGACACACTCTCAGGCGGCTGTCCTCATTGTTCTCTCATAGCTGTGGGTGTTGAATTTACCGGAGAAAACCAAACTGTACCCAGCACTTTCTTTTCAGGCTTCTCGGGGAAAATAAACATTACCAAAACCCGCAACTATTTGAAGTCAGCTCTATAAACGTGGAGTTCAAGGCCGACAGCTCTCTGAAACAGCTTAGGTCACAGACTGAAGTTAGGAGGGACCCCATGTGATTATTTTGACCTGAGTGTGACTCAGGGACTTCCCGGCGGACCATGGAAGGCAGGGCCGGCTCAGGCACAGCCTGCTGAAGCCGCCCTGACCCCCCGGGGCAGCTGTCTGTCCTGTGCTGCCACCAGGCTGGGAAGCCTCTTCTATGGCAGCGGGATTCTTCCTCGCACGGACCGCCCAGGGGCCCAGCTGCTTCCTGAGGCCATGGAGCAAGGGGCCCTGGCTTCGCCTGGAAGTCTTGCAGAGAGCGTGGGACCCCCGTCCAGGTGTTGGAAGACGCAGACTCACCCTGCCCAGCCGCTCCGTCTGCCCACAGGCCCCAGGCAAGCGCGGCCCACAGCAGCAGGGCCTGGCGAGCCACAGCTTTCTGGAAGCTTCTGAGCGCCAGGGGACAATGCCGCCTGAGCCTCACCCTGCGGGCCTGCAAGTTCACCCAGGAAGCTCGCCCCGAAGCAGGGGGAAGAGCCTGTCTTCACTCTTGACTCCCCAAGAGGTGTTCCCAGGACGTGCACCCCAGGACGTTCCCACAGGCCCGAGGGCCACATGGTGGAGCATGGAGGAGGGCAGGGCAGGGGATAAGGAGCATGGAGGAGGGCATGGGCAGGGGATGAGGAGCATGGAGGAGGGCATGGGCAGGGGAGGAGGACGGGCCACTGAGCACTGTGGCCTGCTGGCCGTGCTCAGAGGTAAAGGTAAAATGGAAGGAAATCGGTCCCACAGAGAAGCGAGGCCGGCGAGCTGCAGTGGGGACAGGCTCTGGGGGGGGGGGGGGGGCGACGTGAGGGGGGGGGGGACGGTGGAGGCTGGGACCCAGCAGCTCTGCTCTTCAACCAAGGACCCGCGGCCTTGCAGACCCAGCCACGCCCCAGTTTGCTGACCTGTGCAGGTTAGAGGACTCCAAGGTATTGTAAACCCAGTCAGGCACATAGCTCTACAGGCACCTCTCTCTGTCTTGTATGACATTTATATGCACATACACGCACACATAGATATACACATAGCTACACACGTGTATGTGAACACACACAGGATATTCTCTCCAACAGCCACAAATCCCTTAGCAGTGATGATTTGGGTGAGTTTCACTAATTTTTGTGATTTAGCAATTTTTATGTTTACTTTATTTTCACATAAAGAAACTAGCAATAAAGCTGTATGTCTGGATTGGCCAAGCTGCTAACTACGTCCCATGATGACAGTTTCCTCACTGCTGGGCTCAGAACAGCACAGTGCTCTTGAGGAGATCACCTGCCCCCGG
Source organism: Myotis myotis (assembly GCF_014108235.1). NCBI lineage: Eukaryota > Metazoa > Chordata > Mammalia > Chiroptera > Vespertilionidae > Myotis > Myotis myotis. The sequence continues at coordinate 90,358,711 of NW_023416401.1, read as the reverse complement.
GAGGGTGGAGGGAGCCACGTGCCCGCAGGAGGGTGCAGGGAGCTGGGCTCGGCGAGGCTCCGGCCCAGGAGCCAGGCTGGGGGCAGCTCCCCTCAGCACCCTGTCACTCAGGTCCCCAAGGAAGCGCCGGCTCTCCAGGTCTCACAGCCTCAGTGACGTGTCCGGTGTGGGGATGACACTGGCTGGGACTGGCTCACCCCCAGGAGCGGGATGGCTGGAGATACGTAATGATTCACACTCCTGACCAGTACAGTTTGCTTGTTAACAACCATAACTGTATAGAACACGCACACATCTCGTGTTACATATACACACACAATATTACACATGTAATCTGTGTGTCTATGTACTTGCACACATACATGCATATGTACACGCACATGTGTGTGTGTGTGTGTGTGTGTGTGTGTGTGTGTGAGTGCAGAGTGGGGGTCATCTTGCAGGGTTCAGCCCTCCCTAAAGGCTTCATGAGATTAAAACAAGTGTGACCACAATCCACGGGCCCTGCTGCAGATCCCGGGTGGGGCCCAAGGCCTCCACTGGACACGCTCCCACCACATTAACTCTCTCTGGGAGGAGGGGACGTACGGGGAATAACCGATAGCTGGGTGGGGTGCAGACTGCGTCCCTGCGCACCCCTGGTCCACTCTGCACCTCCGCAGGGCCTGGCACTGTCCCAGGTGCCCAGGCAGAGCTGCAGCGTTTGGGCCTGCCCTCCCCTCCCCCACTCCTCCCCTCCTCCTCGCCTTCCCTCCTCGGAGTCCGTCCACCGGAGACCACACGGTATAAACAGCTCATGAGGCACAGGCTTTCCGGGGCGGTAAATGCTCTGGAGAAGATGAGATGGGTAATGACGGGCAGCGGCGGGCGGGAAGTCTCCAGGTGGCCTGGGAAGGAGGCCACTCTGAGAAGCTGGCATTCCAGGGAGGTGCCCAAGCAGAAAGGCTGGAGGAAATGCCTGGGTGCCTGGCTCCTCCCGGGGCTGTGGGCCTCAGAAGAATGCTCTCAGCCTCCTCAGCCCCGAGAGGAACTGCAGGTCTTGCTGGAGCGGGTGAGCTCCCGGAACCTGTCTCCTGGTAACTGCCCACTGCTCCTGCCCATCCTCCCCTCCCCTTGAGATGCCTGCGCAGAGCGGGCAGGCCCGGCAGCTGGTGGGGCATCTGCGTGGCTCCCCAGCCCCCACCCCAGGGACGGCTGCCCCTGGAGACAAGCAGGCAGCCTCCCTCCAGAGAGGCCTGTAGACGGCTGGGATGCAGGCACCGCCCTTAGAGCTTCCTTATGGCCCCGGCAGCTGGGCGGTGGCAAGGGCTGCTTCTGTTTTTAAGAAGAGTGGTTTAAGGGGCCCTTTCAGCTGCCCCTTCCATGCACAATCCATGGGCCTCTCCACTAGAATGAAATTCCTGGGTTACTGTCCAGCTGCTTGTTTTATCCGTCCAATCTGAAGCGATGCCTTTTATTGTCCTTCTGTAATTAGGATGGACAGAGACGCACCCATGAGATCTAGACAGGAGATGAAACAGCCGACTCCGAGGTCCGTCAACTCCAGCCGAGGTCTCTTTGGAGCAGGGAGGTAGGAACCCCAGGGAACTGCCGGCTGAGCAGCAGAGCTGCAGGGCCAGCTGGCTGTACTGAGCGGGGGGCGGTGGGGGGGGTGGGGGGGTGGGGAGACAGGTCCTAAGGCAGAGCGCCCAAGAGGCCTGTGGGTGGGGTCCAGTCAGGGAGGGGGGAAGGAGAGGGTCTGGAGACTGCCCCCAGCAGGAGTCGACACTGGCACTGCTGCCTGGGCTGTCTGCTGGGCTGTTTCAGTAAAGCAGCCGCGGGTGGGGTGAGGCTCAGGAATGAGGCAGTGCTTCCAGGGAGTGTGAAGGATCCATCAGTCAAGAGGCACCGAGCCACTTGACAGGGAAGGGAGATTTATCAACATAAAGAGACGCATATTTATTATTTCGACGGAGACAGAGAAACCTGGGAGATAGAGGCTGAGGCATCTTCACCGAGGCCTTGACCGAGGCGTAGGGGCCCAGGCAGGTCCCAATGCTCCTCAGGAAACCCAGGCCCCTTTTGGAAAGCATGTGACGGTGAAAATAAACAAGTGGATGAGTCTAAGTGTTAAACAGTCAAACCTCGGTTCCTGAATGTCTCCCATCTTGAACAATTTGGTTTTCAACCAAGTTGTTCACAGAAAAAATATCTGTTGTCAACCAAAACTTCAGTTTTTAACATGACAACCCTTTCATGATGATACCTCAGCATGAAAAAAGCATCTCTCAGGCAACACACAAAGGAGAGAATGCTTTTGTTGCTGGCGAATCTACATTAGCACGATTTTAAAATATAAACAGGCCGTGGAGACTGCTCATGTTGCTAAGGGTGTGAAAGCACTCACAGAACAACAATTACGGGGAATTGAATAGGTAGAAAAACTGTTGATGGGATAAAGGAAAAACAGCTGGTTTTTCCAACACAGCGATATATGAACACTTTGTTTAAGGCTAGTAGGGGGAGGGTCAAGAAATTTAAGAAAAGAAGTGTCTATTTATAAATTAAACTAGAAGCCAGTGCACAAATTTGTGTACCGGTGGGGTCCCTCAGCCTGGCTGGCGATTGAGGCCTATCAGTGGGCTGGCTGGCCAGGGGGAGGGACCTCAGAGGTTGGTCAGCCAGGCCCCTGATCAGGGCCTATGGGGGGGGGGGGAGGGAGGCGGCCAGCAGGGGAGAGGGGCCACAGAAGGTTGGCTGTGGGAGTGCACTGACCACCAGGGGGCAGCTCCAGCATTGAGCATCTGCCCCCTGGTGGTCAGTGCACATCATAGCGACTGGTCAGCCAGTCATTTCGGTCATTCTGGTTGTTCAGTCTTAACGGTCACTTAGGCTTTTATATATAGAGAGAGATAGTATATTAGACATGTACTGTGCATAAGAAAAGTTAAAAAGGGACTCATTTGGGGGTCTGGAATGGATTTATTCAATTTGCATTATTTCTAATGGGAAAAAATGGTTTGGTTTTTGAACAGATCACTTCTCCAACAGCCTCCCAGAACGCGTTAAGTCCAAGAACCAAGGTTCCATTGTATCTGATGAAACTGGTGGCTAGTGAGGAAAGAGAATGGGTCCATCCTTTATGGACACAGGTGTGCCAGGCTCTGGACCTTGCCCACTCCTAGGACTCCTCCGAATGTCCGTGGGTGGCCACTAACCTCCACCAGCCTGTCTTCTCCTGTGGTCACTGCACAGAGTAAAAGAAGTGGCATAAGAGCCTAACACATCCTACCCACTGAATACATGTTGGTCATTTCACTATCTTCATCACTATTGTCATTATTATTCTTGTTCTTGTTATGTTCTATTATTTGACCTACTACCTTTCAACTTGATGGATATATTTCCCCCAATACAGTAATTATCTGGTCTATATTTCCACACTCAGCGCTCCTTCACAGAGACTGTTCTTGTAATCAGCAGACAGGCAGGAGTCTGTCTCCAGGCCTCCACAGAGAGGCCTTCAGAGGCGACCAGGGAGTTTCTACCCCGTAAGCACGTGGGTGCTATGGCCCGGGCGGAGGCCGGCCAGGCAGGTGGGAGCTGAGAGGTCCTGAGTGAGGCGGGGGGGGGGGGGGGGGGGCGCTGATTCGTCATGTTGGGGACTCGGGAAACCCCGTAGTGTCCAGAGGGAGACGATGTGGGCCAGCTGACAGCTGCGCATGCCTGCCCACTGTCTTCATGGGTTCCTGGAACTAAGCTGTTTAGTGACAGGGGTGCCGCCCAAAGTCCTCAAATCCAACGTTCTCTCCTGGCCTCACTTCTCTAGCCCTGTCGTCAGAGACAATTCCCCACCTTCTGGTGCACTGCCGTTCCGGACGCCTGCAGAGGCCACTGTTTCTTCTTTCCTCTTTCAAGGCTTGTCCCTTTAGAGTGCTGGGCTTTGATGTCAGGTATCAATTTCCACCTTTCAATTTTGTCTCAAGAAAGTAACATACAGAGAAATACGCAGGTTAAAATAATGCTCCTCATCCGTGTACAGAGGCAGATTCCAGGACTAGACATGGAGCGTGCACAGGGCCTTCTTCTCGTGCTCCTGCTCTCTCCCGGGAACCAGCCGCCCTTCCAGCTTCCCCAGGGGCCCCTCCAGACTGTTTCACTGGCTCCACGGAGCAGCTCCTCTGGCAGCAGCCTGAGAAGTGGGTGCGAAGCGGCACCGGCCCCTCTCCGTGTGCGGCTCCCCTTCACCCTAGATCAGTGATGGCGAACCTTTTGAGCTCGGCGTGTCAGCATTTTGAAAAACCCTAACTTAACTCCAGTGCCATGTCACATATAGAAATGTTTTGATATTTGCAACCATAGTAAAACAAAGACTTATATTATTGATATTTATTTTATATATTTAAATGCCATTTAACAAAGAAAAATCAACCAAAAAAATGAGTTCATGTGTCACCTCTGACACGCGTGTCATAGGTTCGCCATCACTGCCCTAGATTCTGCCCTGTCATCTGTGGGGCCAACAGTGCCCTCAGCGAGACAGAGGCATGGGGGGCGTTCTCGGGGTAATTGGCCTGGGGAGATTAGGTTGGGAGGATGAGGAGCAAGCCTTCCTGCTCCTGATGGTAGTGCCCGGTCTTCCTGGGGGAGGAGGAGTCACAGGTAGGGCCAGGCCCAGGCTGGAGAGACTGAGCGAGGGGTGAGGAGGGTGAGTAGGGCCAGGGGAGGAAGAGAAAGGGGGCATGTAGGTGCCATCACGAAGATGCGATGGTCGGATACACACGCTGTGGCGGACACAGACCCTTGTGAGCCTGGTGAGTGTGCGAACCAGAGAAAGCAGAAGCCACGTCAGGGCAGCAGAGAGAACAGAGCTGTGGGATCAGCAACGGAGGCGCTCAGCCTGCAAATGGCTGTGGGGCCAATGGGAGCCTGGGTGTGAGCTGACGCCCATGTCACCCCAAGCCCTAGCAGGCCGCTGGCTATTGAGGCATGAATGGACACCGAGAGTACAAGGTGCATCAGGTGCAGCCCGTACCTGTTGGACCCAATTATTATGGGTATAAGGATGATGACCGTGATCATGACCAGGGTGCAGGATTGAGCATGGGTGTGCAACTCCAGAACAGCTTGGTGGGGTGGGACTCAGGAGACCTGCTCACCTCTCGGAGGTGGACTCTGAAGCTCAACGTGTTTAAGGAACTCGCCCAAATCACAGTGACTGAAGCCTGAGCAGGGATTCATGCCGTCTTAGCCTGACCCAGCTCTTGCTCCCCCCAACCTCACCCCCCAGGCACCTGCTCTTACCTGGAGGCAGACCGTGGGTGGAAGGATGGAGATTGAGGACACTGTTTCATCAGTACTGCCCCGTGGCGGGCCGCAGGCACCCATATAACTGCCACCTCAGCTCCAACAGGCACCCTGGACTTGCTGTCCGAGTGCTGGGGTGTGAGCGACACCAGTCAGCAGCTTTGGGGACCGAGCCTTTGATGCTGACAGGGCTCAGGTCGCAAGGCCACGCCCCTGGATGCCGGGTCTAAGCAGCGCCTGCAGGGCTATCACAGGACAGGACGGAGCACAGGTCCTGTAGCCTCCACCCCACACGGTCCTCACTGCCTTGGCCGTGCGTGTGGCCTGTGCTGAGGTCCCTACTCCTCCCCCACTTGAGGCAAGTTCCCAGTGTGGCTGCTTCTCCCCCTGCGTATTCACACTGTGGGGAGAATAGGGGCAGAGGGAGAAGACGAGAAAAAGAAGACATGTTTAGTTTTTATGTTTTGTATTTAACAGGTTTCAAGCACCTGGGTGTGAAGGAGAGGGCCGGCCCTTTAGGGTCGGAAGGCCGGGGTTGGCATCATTCACCTGCACCTGACCTGACCTGGCCTGACCTTTGCAGCCGCAGGCTGCTTCCTGACCCCTGACTCCGACAGCACCGTGTTCCCACGGGCAGATGCTAACTGAGCAGGTCAGGGCATTTCCAGGAAGGCTAATCCTGCAGAACCAATGCCAGTGGGCTGGGCGGGGTGAGGGCGAGGGGCCTGGGGACTGAGGAGGGCCTGTCCTGGAGGAGGGCCCTGTTTCCATGGGCCCTGCCCCATCGGTAAATCCGTGCCCTTCCGCACTCTGTCTCAACCATGACTTCGCCAGCCTGTCTGCTGCTGGACATAATACAGGACACTCTCCATTGTCTCTCTCCCTCATGCCACCCTTGTTCAATCCCGCCTGGTGGTCTGAAGTCCCCCTTCTGACCAATATAATTGGGAACATGGCTTCCCAGCTCCAGTTCAGTGACCTCGAGTAGTTGGCTTGCAGCCAGCAGTGGGAGTATTTACACCATGGGAATTGGCAAACCCTAACACCAAGGGCTTTTTAAAAAATTTCAGAGAGCTGGCTCACCGGCACACCACATGTACACCTGAAATTAGTTTCTCTCTCCATCCCCAGCATGCCCGCCTGAGTTCCACTTGTCACCAGCTCTCCCTGGGACCATGACACTCTTTAGCCGCTCCCGTACTTATCCCTCTTATCAGGGCATGCTCTTTTCTGCAGCTGATGAGGAGTGTTACCTCACTCAGCTGTCACATCACACCTTAGCCTAACTTCCAATTAAACTTGGAAGAAAAGTCCAAACTCTGCAGGACCCAGGCCACCTCCCCTCCTTGTTCCCTATGCTTGGGCACACTGGCCTCCATTCCACGAGGGCGATGCTGAGAACTCTTCGCCTCAGGACCTTTGCACAGGTCCTACCTCAACCTGGAACATGGGCTTGGATATCAACCCTCCCAAAGGCCCTCTGTGGCCAGCTTCCTGGCAGATGACCACCCGTATCCAGGCCAATTCACCACATCACTGCTGATTTGGGTTCATTTATCACACCTGCTCAATCTGTAGCTCTCTATTTGTTCACTTATTTGTTTATAGTCTAGGAATGTCCCCCAAACTATAAGCCCCAAAGGGGAGGAACTGTGTCTATTACTCACCTCGGTATCACTATGGCCTGGTACTTAATAAACCCTCAAATCAATGTTTATTAAATGAATGAATGAGCATTTCTCAGAGCAGCTTTGAGAGGCCAGGGATTCTGGATCCGGGCCCAGGGGAGCCTTCAGGAAAGCGAAAACCCCCTGAATTCCTAGAAAACCTGTGCATCTGTGGACTTTTCTTTCTCTGCCCCTTCAAATTGCTGTGCGCCCTGAACAGCAGCCTGTCGTGAAACCCGTGAAGGGACGGCTTTCCTTGCACAATGACTACCTTAGACTCAGTCTCCACCTTGCGCTTAGCCCCCTGGGGACCTGGGCTCAGTCACAGGCACAGAAACAACAGACAACCCCCCAACCAAGTGCACTCACCTGATCCCGCAACCGCTTCCTGCGAGTCTGAGTGTGGCCCTCAGCCACCCGCTGCCTCCTGGCACCTGGGACTGTGCAGGGTGAGTGCGCCCGCCCCCACAAGCAGCGTGCTTTGGAAAGACCGGTTCCAGGCATGCACACCCCTGCCAAAAGCCCACCCCCAGCAGCCTTGGGGCACAAGCCTCGCTGGGAGGGTCTGCTGGGCTTATGGAGGCTCCTGTCAGGCCTCCTGATGCCCTGATATCCTTTGTCCCTGAGAAACCAGGAGTCCAGGGATGCACTGTACAGAGAGGGTGGCTGCAGGCCGGGCCCCACTGCGCTCGCCCTGCCTCCTGGGTCCATACCCATCTGATCTCAGTGGGTTTCCACACGGAAAACCAGCCATTCCAGGAGTGGTAAACAGTCGCCAAGGAAAGGAGACGATGAGTCTACTGAGCAGAGGCACTTGAAGAGCAAAAGGGTTTTCTCTAAAATCACAAAATGTTTATAACAAAGTGGCTAATAAACCTGCAGCGGCGCCGGTACCCGTTAATCTCTCCGGCGAAGGGCCCTGCTGCTCGGGACCCGCCGGGACCGCAGAAGGAAGGCAGGCTGCTTGGCATCTTGGTCTCCTACCTCCGTGATGACGGAGCTTCGAAGGCTTGGCCGGGGGTGGCAGACAGCTGTCCACTAAAACTTTGTTAATGAAAGAAGTGGGAGCCAAAGCCGGTTTGGCTCAGCGGACAGAGCGTCGGCCTGCGGACTGAAAGGTCCCAGGTTCGATTCCGGCCAAGGGCATGTACCTGGGTTGCGGGCACTTCCCCAGTGGGGGATGTGCAGGAGGCAGCTGATCGATGTTTCTCTCTCATCGATGTTTCTAGCTCTCTATCTCTCTCCCTTCCTCTCTGTAAAAAATCAATAAAATATATTTAAAAAAAAAAAAAAAGAAAGAAAAGAAAGAAGTGGGAGCAGGACCTGGGGGGGTGGCTACGATGCAGCTCTAGACAAGGGTGGGAGAGAGTGGATGTGCCAAATGGACGGAGCTCCCGACCTGCGGGCCCCAGGTCCAGCCGCGGAGCGGGAAAAGTGAGATGTCTTTCTAGAATGTTCCTCCTTGACACCTGCCAGCTCAATTTTCCCAGCAGGAAGTAGACTTGTGCACTAATGTACTTTGATTTTAATTTATCCCTGTGTAAATCGGACGCGCTGAGCTTAGACCCATATGTTTGGGTACTTGGTGGGTGGGAAGAGGAACACACTGCTATTTTAAAGCCCTCAGTAATTGTCTGCACCATCTTGGAAAGAGAAGATTGCTCTTTAATTTCAGGAAAACAAAACAAAACAAAGCATTTCAACCAGGCCTTGATTTTGCAAAGGGGAAGCCGAAACCCCGCCTGGGAAGGGAGGGGCTCTAAACTTGGCAGGGAGTGTCCCTGCTGGCTGAGGGTCTCCAGGGACAGACAGTGTGTCCTGGGTGGTGTGGGGGGGAGGAAGAGGGGGGAGGAAGGTGTTTCTCCTGCTGTTGGCTCCAAAGTACTTCTGTGGCGGCAGGCGGAGGGGGCCCTGGGACTGGCGGTGGCTGAGGGTTAAGGAGAAGCCGTATAGGCAGGAGGGACCCACTCCCACGGTGGACCGTGGCTTTAAATCAGCCTCTCCCCTTCTCTCCGCCCCTTCAAGCTTCCAAGGAAGTTTTGATGAACCTTAAAGAGGCTTGACTTTAATCCCCTTTTGAGGGGTGAGGGAGGGCTTAGCCCACATTTACTGTAAAGAGACAGCGTCATGAGCAGCCTCCTAGGGAAGGTCGCTGCGATGGCTGTGGTCTGAGAGCGCACCCCCCACTCTGCTCCTGCCTTCTCCTGGCATCAGACTGCTTGTCTAACCCACCGCACGCCAGGCGGGCCAAGCAGAACGGGCATTAGGAGGAGCGTGTCCTGTCACTGCCCCGGTCTCTCTCACCAGCCCGTCCTCCTCTGTGGCCACCTGTGCTCATTGCAGATCAACCCAAAGGGTGATGGCTTCGTGCGGACCTGACTCTCACCTACTGAGCCTCAGAGTCGCTCGCAGGAAAGGCGTGAAGTGCTCGCCCATCACCTCCACGTCGCCCAGGGCGCCTGCTGGTCTGCGGAGGGCGGGCGGGAGGCGTCGCTGCTCTGCAGATGGCCTTCTCCCGGGAGCAGAGGGAGGACCCGGGGAGCCCGCTGGCGTGACACTGCCCATCTTCGTGGTGTTTGGAGGACGGTGGGGGCTGGCGGGGACACGGTGCCTCTTGCCCCGAGAGAGCAGCAAACCAGCAACACCGAGCTCTGCCCCCAGCCCTGCCCTCGGGGTGCCTGCGCGCTTTGAAAAGTCTGCCTCAAGCCAGGGCTGCTGGGCTCTGATTTACACGCAGCGAGCTTCTTACTTAGCAAGTGATTTCTCACCCTGTCTCAGGAGCCACATACCAAGTGGCCGCTCGCTCTGGCACTTGATTTAAGTGCTTAGTAGTTCAAGTTACAAAAATTGTAATTTTGTTTCTTTGACTAAGAAAAGCACACAGAGTCCACGTTGCTCTTAAACCTCCCTCTGAAGACCCAGCCGGTTCTGGCGGCATGATTTGTCTCCCTCCAGCGCCACGCACGCCCGCCACGGCAGCTTCGGAGCACAAATCACCGCGTGTCTCACGTACAAAAGGGGAGGCCTGGGCCATGCGCTCTGTGGGGCGAAAGCGACATGGTGGTTGGTGTGGCACATGGGAGGGAGACAGGGCAGCTGAGCTGCGCAGGCCTGAGAATGAGGCCAGCTCAGCATTCAGGGTGCACCTGTGTGAGTGCCCTGCCTGCCACCCAGATTCCCACACACCAGGCAGCTCAGAGCCTGGTCATCGCTTCACTGAAGGTCATCGCTTCACTGATCGGGGGTCCAGAAGTCCCAGGTCACGGCTCCGGGAGGGTTGGCTCCCTCTGGAGGCTCTGAGGGGAACCCACTGCCTGTCTCCTTCCCAGCTGCCGGTGGCCACCTATAGTCAGTGGCCTTCCTGGGGGGCCCTGGGCCCATAGGAGCACCCTCCCCTCTCCGCCGCCATCTTCACACGGCCGCCTTCCCTCTCTGTGTCTGCCTCCAGTCTCCCTCTTCCTTCTCTCTTAAGGCCACCATTGTTGGATTCAGGACCCACCCTAAGTCCAGGGTGATCTCATCCTAAACTTAATTACATCTGCAAAGACTCTGCCACAGCTACAGCCAGAAGGATGTGCCAACGCCAAGCTAGAACAGAGAAACCAGGAAGCAGGCCGGGAGTGCGGCCGAGCGAGGCCCGCCAGTGCTTCGGGCTGCAGCTGCGGGACCTTGGCTGCCAGCTTGGCGTGCGAGGCTCAGGTGACAATGGAAACCAGCCAGCGGCTTTGCCAGGTCAGAGCACCCAAGGGCGGTGTGTTGCCTAAGACACGTGCAGCGGCCGCTGGCTGCTCCCCTCGCTTTCCCGTCAGGAGAGGACGATGAGGGTGAGGCTGAGGGGAACGGCTGTGAGGTCCTCTCACCCTTCTGTTTATAGGCGGCGAGATCTTTGGTTTTGTTTCTCATCTGAGTTAATTATTTATTCAAGAGCATTTGAAAATTAGGTGCAGACTACCTGAAAGCTCATCAGGAGAAGGGTCCACTTCCCAGTAGTTACCAGGCGGCTGGCAGCTGGCGGTGTCTCACAGGCTGTGGCAAGTGAAGGGTCAGGAGATGGTGAGGCAGGAGCACGCACAGCACTCGGTCTGGGTCAGCCCTCCAAGCCGCTCCCTCCAACAGCCGCGCCCGCTACCCCTGCTGCCTCCCAAGGACCCAGAAGTCACATCCAAAATAGCTAACAGTGCAAATGCAGCAGGGATTAGGGTTGCCACGAAAAACAGTTTCATTAGAATTTCAAGGAATATAACCATTTCGGGGATCTCTATATCCTAAACATTGTACAAACATAGTTATGTTTAAAAGTTCTCTGTTTTTCTGAAACTGTGACTGACCTGGACATTCTGTGTGATTTGCTCAGCCTAGCGGCCCTAGAACGGAGGTCCCTGCCAGGACCCCCGGGACTGCGGCAGGCAGCTCTTCCCAGGAGATACGGCTGCCTCAGGCCCCCCAGATGCTCCTGTGGCTGAGATCTGTGTCACCCTCCTTGTGAGCCGAGGGCAGGGGGCTGGTGACGTGCTCAGCACCAGCAGGATGTGGCAGTGTCATTGCGGACCCACTTCGCCAGTGAGCCACGGGGATCAGGTTCAACCACCTGAGGCAGCCATGCTGTGGGGAAGCCCGGGCACACGGAGAGGCCACCTGTGGGTGCCCCCTGAGAGCCAGAGTCTCTCCAATGATCCTTGGCAACCGCCGGCATCCAAGTCAGCGGCCCCAGCCTCAGGGTCGCCTGTGCTTCATCCCCCGCTGACTTCACGGAGCAGAAGCAGGCGGCCCGCCCTTTCCAGGTGCGTTTCTGAGGCACAGGTTCTGAGAGCTCAGGAAAGCGTTGTTTGCACCACTGGCTGAGGGGCCGGGGGGAGAGGGGGGCGGCCGGGGGCACACGCACAGCCGAGGCCAGTCACGCCTCCAGCCCTGTCCTGTCTACACCAATTCTGGCCACTTCCTTCCTGTGTGAAAAGCCTTTGTTGTGAGCGGGTGCACAGTAGGCCCGATAAGAGCATCCGGAGATGTGGGCACCCTCACACCAGAACCCGTGTAGGGTGAGGGTTAGGGTAGCTCACCTGACTGGAGAGAGGGTTGGGTCAGCTGGACTGAAGGCTGTTGAACGCCTTTGCGATGGAGAGGTGGCCGGGACCATCTGGGCGCCCGGGCAAGCACAGGTCCTCGCAGGGAGGTGACAGCAGGGAGGGAATGAGGGACATCAGCGGAAGAGGCTCCGCCTGCGGCTGTGAGGACGAGGCAGGGCCCTGAGTCCGGAACAGCCCCAGAGGCTAGAGCAGGAGGGAGTGGGCTCAGCCCCCAGAGGGCCCTTCAGTCCTGACAGTGGCTGACGAGCCCGTGGACGCACCTGGATGGCAGCCTCCGCAGTGACACGAGGCCTTGCTGCTTGGAGCCGCCCAGGCGTGGCGATGGGGATGGCAGGGATCGGGAACAAACAATGGCCGACGGCAGGAGACCTTCAGAGGGACGATGACGTTTTGAACTGTAACTATGTCCACCCCAAAGTAGCCCTTTCCACCCGTTCCCCGGGATTGTTCCCTTCCTCACCGACAGCCAGCACTGACTGCACTCCTGGCTCCAAACCTTTCTGGCCCAGGCTGTGCCCAGGCGCCCTGCCCTGCCTGCCCTGCCTGCCCACAGTTCTGTCTGCCCCTAAGGACGGGCAAGCAGCTGCGCTCCCGCCAGCCGTGTGGGTCCCATCCCAGCCAGGTCACCAGCCTCTCCGGGTCCCCTGCGGCTCCTCCCCTTGCTTCGTCCTCCCAGGACCCTCCTCAGGGACATTCCTGGCTCTGCATCGTCCTCCCAGGGAAGATGCAGACCTGCTCTGGCCCTTCCCGTCAGCTCTTGCTCTGATAAGTCTGGGGGGAAACATACAGTCTCATGGAGAGAAAAGGGCTCGTCCTGTTGGCATTTGAAGTGGCCAGAGAATAGGGTGCAGCACTGTGAGCAAGAACTGCTTACTCTGTCGGGAGACACACAGGCCTCCCCGCCACTAGCAAACCCACCCATCAGCGGGTGTGAGACACACTTAACGCCAAACTGGGGGCGGAGCACATCTGGCTTTCATCCTGCCAAGTCGCGTTTAAATGGGGAGGAAGAACTCTCTTCAGACACGGCCCGTGGACTGAACTCACACCTCACTCAGTCTATAAAAATGTCAGGGTGAGAGCAGTTCGCGAGCTCAGCGGCTCACACTCAGCGGTAATTTACTGCAACGTGTTGGCAGAGACCTCACAGCGACTTGTTCCCACTCCGCTCTCCATTCCCTCGTGCCTTTTGAGAATAGATATGAAAGGTCACTTTTAAAAAAGTTTTAAATGTATCACCCGGACTAAATATTGCCAGAGATTCCTGGAGGACGTGCCTCGTATTACCCAGTATGTTAAGCCCAGTTGCTGGGGTTAATTAGGTTTCTGACCCTGAAAAATTTAAGTGCCTCTGATGACTTCCTTCCAACTGATGATTTCTGTGTTAGACACAGAAAAAGAGTAACAAACAGACAGTGAATAAATACATCCTTCATGTCCCTTCCTATGAGGGCAGAGAGCGTATCTCTGAGGTTTAATTAAACAGCAAGATGTCCACAAGGTGAATAATAAACTACTTTGCAAGTTAAGGAAAAACACATTTTACAGGAAACCCGCCCTCCGGCCCCCAGTAAGCCCATGAAGGTGCAGGACTTTGTGCAGCCTGCGGACCCGCCACGCACCCGCCCCGGGAAGGGCGCTTGCAGAGGTCGCGAGCGGCTCCTGCCCCATGTGGCTGAGCGGGACGTGGTTTAACTTGTCACACGGGTGCTGGCGCCATCCGGTGGAGAGATACGCCAGACGGTTTTAAAAGGAGGTGAGAGCTGTGGAGTGAAAGCTCAGCCAAAGATGATAAACTTCAGTTGCTTTTCACATTCCTCAGAAAGCAATGCTAGGTCCTTAGCAATACTCAAAACACAGAAAGAAGGCGGCACTTTGGGGGAAACATGTAAAAGGCGTGTCAGCCAATAGCTTCACCACCTTAACAAGCGATGGTGTCCTAGTGCTCAGGGCAGGGTCCCGCGTGGGCCACGTGCCCGTGGTGGCGGCCGGAAGCCTTGACGTGCCGCCTGAACACAACAGGAAACGTCACTGACACGGTGTGGAAATTCGTGCATTTTCAATGATCTCCGTGTCCTTCTCACACGCAGCGCCAAACCTCGTCCTGCTGCCCACCTGTCTGTAACCAGTTAACTGCCTTGCGTCCAAAACGGAGACCATCCCACACACCACGATATTTTGAATTTAATTAAAAAATCAATTTGTTGCCCTGGCTGGTTTGGCTCAGTGGATAGAGCGTCGGCCTGGGGACTGAAGGGACCCAGTTCTATTCTAGCCAAGGGCACATGCCTGGGTTGCAGGCTTGATCCCCAGCAGGGAGCGTGCAGGAGGCAGCCAATCGATGATTATCTCTCATCATTGATGTTTCTATCTCTCTCTCCCTCTCCCTTCCTCTCTGAAATCAATAAAAAGAAATTTTAAAAAAATCAATTTTCCATGAATATTATAAAAATAAATATATTACTCACAATTCGGGCATTCTTGAATATTTTCAGCTGAAAATTCTCACAAAAAATGATTTTAAAGTTGGTCAGGGCTGCCATTTAGGGAAAGCATTTCTTTTATGGACGCGCATGGCATGCGGGAAAGGTCTGCCGCTTGTGTCTACAGACGCCTATGGTGCACGACGGGCTGCCATTTCTGGACACTGCTAATGTTTTCAGCACAAAAAATGGCACCAGCCTTTGGCTGGCCGGGTCCTGGCAAGACCTCCGCACTAGTGACTCGTTTGCCCTGTTCTCCGCTTAATACACCTTCTACCTCAGGCCAGCGCTGCTCAGGTTCCTTCGGGCGGTGGCCCCGGACCCGACGCCGTGGTCCAGAGGCCCATGAGCGTCTGGGAATCACTCGACTAACGGTAGCCGTTGGCCAGCCCTGCACAGGGGCTGAGGGCACAGAGAAGTGGCAGATGACAGGGAAGAAGCCCTGTGAAGGCAGAGGCCGAGGTGGGAGGGAGGCAGCTCTGAGCCAGCGATGTCCAAGAGGCCAACACTCCCAGATGCTGGGAAGCAGCAGAGGCTTCCTCCTAAGACCATTCAGGGGCCCGATGGTCCTGCCGACACCTGCTTCCTAGCTCTGGCCTCTGGGACTGTGAGACTATGAGCTTGACTGCCTTCAGCCGGGCAGTGGCCGAGTGAAACAGCGCCTGGCAGGCTCACACAGCGGGACCGGTGGTGTGGAGACGGGGCAGGAAACACGGCACTAGTCACATGCCAGAAAGCATCAGGACGGGTATTTGAGCTCAGACTTGTGCCACACAAGAGCCAGCGTCCGAGCTATTTGACCACGTGCTTCTCAGGAAGCAGGGACGGCGTGCTACGGGCCCAGCCAGCCTGGCGCTGTGCTGAGTCCAGTGAGTTCTGAGGTGAGGCCCTGAGTCCCCTCCGGTCAGTCCGGGATGTCCAGGCCACCATGCATTGCCCAGTTAAATTCAAAGAACAGCCCATCCCAGCGGTGCCAGCAGGCCCCACCTCCAAGTCCAAGGTAGCCTCAGAACAGGACTCCCACATCCAGTCCCTCCAGGACCTGCCGGAGAGCAAGTCCCATGTTTCAGCAGCTGGACAGGCAGACCCGGAGCAGGGCAGCCGCCTGAGCTCACCCCGGCCGCTGCAGCTCTCTTCCTCCGAGTTCACTCATTTTATTCAAAATTGTTCTGCCATCTTTAAAACAAATGTGCTCCTCTCTCTTCTTCCTACTGTCCCAGGAGCTCTGGCCCTGCAGCAGTTACTCTGTTTGGAGGGCAGAGGAAGGTTAATTAGCTCCTGTGGCCTAAGAACTCCTGGGGAGATGTCAGCTCATCCACTAATTGGTCTTCTAAGCTCCAGAGGCTGGAGAGACAGGTCGGGGAAGGGGCAGATGCCCAGCCAGTGGGGTGTGAACCTCACCCGGCGTGTGGCGTGGTGGGCGGGTGCACACAATGTTGTCCCCTGCGCTGTCCAGGCAGGGCTCATCCCTCACAGTGGCCGTCCTGGGCACTGCTGGGAGCCACCTCTCTCTCGGGGTCGCAGACGCCACCCCAGTGGGCACCTGAGCATCTGAAAGCACGGATGCATGGCTCTCCGCTTAGCCCAGGAAACCAAGGCGAGAGGTGCGGGCTGTGGGTGAGGCCCAGGTCTGCGTTGCCACAGCTCTCCGTGTAAATCGGGCGTGCGGGGAACTCTGAGAAGCACGCCGTGACCCCAGCCCCGCTGACTATCTAGAGCCCAGCAGAGGATACAGCTCGCCCACCCCAGACGACGCGTCAGCCAAAGGCCTGCTGGCACTTGGAGTGGAAAACGAGACTCCGTTCGTTCTCACGTATGACTGGTTTCCTGCGAAGTCCCTGCCGCAGCTCCTGACGGCACAGGTGATTGGAGTGTGTCCTCCTGACCGGGCCGGTGGTGTGTTCTCCGTGACCACTCACGTTTAGAAAGCTCTGCTGCGTGATGCAGCTGTCACACACGTGCTCTGTGTCCTTTCCTCATCTCCCGTGCCGGCCGAGTGGGACATAGGCATGGCCCTGCCGCCATCTCCCTCAGGGGACCCTCCCCTGAGCTGGGATAGCATCCGGCTGCTGCCGACGCCCGTCCCCTCCCAGGGATTCAGCACCACACGGGTCTGCTTTCACTGGGGCTGCGAAGCCTGCACCCTCTTCTGTTATGGGAACTCCCAAATGCAGGCTCACCGTGAGGAGGCTTCATACATGGGGCTCCCTCCAATGCCTAAGAGGCCCCATCATGTGCTCAGGCGGCCATAAGCTGTGTGTAACTTGCATGGCCACCATGACAAGGACATCACCAGTGAGCAGCAGGCAAGGTGATGCCCTGTGGGGGTCAGAGGTCCGGGTGATGCCCTGAGGGGGTCAGAGGTCCGGGTGATGCCCTGTGGGGGTCAGAGGTCCGGGTGATGCCCTGAGGGGGTCAGAGGTCCGGGTGATGCCCTGTGGGGGTCAGAGGTCCGGGTGATGTCCTGTGGGGGTCAGAGGTCCGGGTGATGCCCTCTGGGGGTCAGAGGTCCGGGTGATGCCCTCTGGGGGTCAGAGGTCCAGTTGATGCCCTGTGGGGGTCAGAGGTCCAGGTGATGCCCTCTAAGGACATGTGGGCCATGTTCTCCCCATGTGAGGAGCAGTCCCTTGCATGTCCTGTTTCATCTGGAGCTGTCTATCAGCACCTGGACGGTGACTGTGGGAGGACAGGGCTGGACCAGGTGGGATGTCTGTGGGTGGCACAGCCTGTGGACGCTGCCTGGTGGGAGCTGGGGAGATGGGACCGGCATCTCTTTTCCTTGCACCGCAGGGGTGGAGGTACACTCACCATGGCCCCTCGGTACATGGGGCTCCCTCAATGCCTAGGAGGCCCCATCACGTGCTCAGGCTATGTGCAACTTGCAAGAAGAGACTTCAGCTTCAGTAGTTCAGGCCACTGGCCCCTGCGCTGACTGCCTTTGCCATGCTCCCACGTATTGGGTGGCGTGAGGGCTGTGGCCCTTGTGGGCACACTCCTCTAGTGGCAGGTGTGAAGGAAGTCTCTTCTGTGTAGCAATGCTTCCAGGACAGTCCCCGCTGTGCCAGCTCTGCCCACGCCCTGTGCCCGGGGTGAGGCTGAGAGGCTGCACTGTGACTGGGCTTGCCTGCCTGTCCCTGGAGAAGCAGGGTGGGAACAGATGGAGCCAGAACTCAGCAGATGGAGCCAGAACTTACATGGAGAAGCTGTGCAAGGAGAGGGCTCAGCTCTCCTCAGCAGCCGGTCAGAGTGAAGGTCCTGGGAGGAACCTGCAGTGGCCGCCCTCTGAGGTCTCGGGGAGCCTGAGGAGCTAAGCGGGGGCTCTGGGGGCGGTGGGAGGCGCCGCCACAAGCTCGCCCACAGGTGGGGGCCAGCCCTTCAGACAAGAGAGCTTGGTCCTCCTCACCGGAGGTTGTGCCCAGGGAGGACACAGTGGTCTCCAGGGCTCCAAAGAGGGACGTGAGGGAGGGCACCTGCCCCAGCCGAGCGGCAGTGTCTGCCCCCCTGCCCAGCCTCCCCTCCCTCAGGCCTTGGACTCCAAGGAGGAGGAGCCGTGCGGGATTCTGCGTGGTTTAAAGTGACGCAGAAGCAACCTGTGTGCACACAGAACCCAGCACGCAGGAGTTTGGTGGCTGCTGAATGGACGCAGTGAGCCAATCACCTGGCTGCGAGGCGCAGAAACGCACACGAAGTGCCCAGGCCAGAGTAAAGCCAGCTCACCTGCAGCTTCCTCCACCACCAACGCACTCCCGGACGGAGCGGGCCCTGCTGAGTGCGCCAGTTACTCCCCATCGCGTCTCATGCTGAGACGTCTCTGAGAATTCGAACGTTCTGGAGAGAAACTGGGACTGTCCCGTGAAAGCCCGGACAGAGGATGCACAGCTGCTGGTGTGGGCAGACCAGGACCGGCGGTGACACCCGAGCTGTCCCCGGGGAGAGGGCAGCTGCCGTGGGAGGGGCGGAGCCCCCGAGTGTCCACAGTCCAGGGGTCCTGAAACTACGGCCCGCAGGCCACATGCAAATACAAATATTGTATTTGTTCCCGTTTTGTTTTTTTACTTCAAAATAAGATATGTGCAGTGTGCATAGGAATTTGTTCATAGTTTTTTTTTAACTATAGTCCGGCCCTCCAACGGTCTGAGGGACAGTGAACTGGCCCCCTGTTTAAAAGGTTTGAGGACCCCTGGTCCACACAGACCACAGCCCCCGACCGGCAGTAACCCTCATGCACTGGTCCTGACAGAGCTCGTTGCTGGACGTGGGTTTGGCCGCTGCAGTCAGAGTGATGGGAACAGACCCGCATGTCCCTGTGGGCCAGGACGCTGCCTGCGCTGTGGGCGAGGCGATTCACGGCAGAGCCTGGAGGTGGTGCCTGGGTCAGTGCTCTCTCCTGAGACCCAGGCCAGGCACCCGGAGCCGCCTGCGCCTGTGACGGAGGCCTCTCTCTCACTGGACGGGTCTTCCTGGGTCCCAGGTGGCCCAGCTTTAGACGCCTGTAACGCCGAGCGTGGAGATGCATTCCGGCGGGTGGAACGGAGAGTGAGTGACACTGAAATGACTGCGGGCGCAGAGGGGAGCTCTGGGGAGACAGCACCCCAGCAGAGACTTCCAGGACAGAGGCGCAGGTGGGTGAATGTGGCAGGACTTCCAGGAGTGGGGGCTGCATAGGCAAAGGCCTCGGGTGTATGCAGGGGGCGAGGGGGCAGGGCTCGGTCTGCAGAGGGCTTGAGGGTGACCCGTGTGACTGCACACGGGGTGGGGGTGAGCAGAGGGTGGGGGGACATTGTGCCCAAGGCCGGCTGTGACAGGAGACTTGGGGACTAGAGAAAGCATGTGAGGTAGTGCCCGTTTCCACAAAACCACTCTGAAAGCCCCTGTCGTGGGAACGGGCAGCATGGTCAGCCGCAAGCAGGCCTGAGCCGGGCTGGCGGTGCAAGCCTCCTGTGGCTCCTCCACTAGTGGCCGACCTCGGGCTGGGCATGGGTTTGCCCTTCGAGCACCATTCACAGGGACCCGCATTAGTTCCCAAGAGCTTGTCTAACCCGACCTGCTTCCTGTCAGCGTGAGCAAATAAAAGTACGTTCCCCGCCCCCAGATGACCAGAGCTGTGCTGCAGACAAGAGCTGCCTGGGGGGCCAGAAGTCCCCGAGCTGCCTGCTGTGGTCCCCCTTCTAAGACTTCTACCCCAGAAACCCATCCTCTCTCCTTCCCTTTCTGGGTGACAGACAGGTCTTTCATGCACTGTGAGAAGCGAGTTCAGAATTCTGTTTATTCGATCACAGTTAACGTGTCTGTCCCACATCTGCAAACAGCTCTGGGCGTGACCGGGCAGCAGGAGCGTCTGGAGCCTGCCCTCACCCTTGCCCGTCTGCCAGCCACTGTGGGTCTTCCTGTCCTGGTGCATGGGAGGCGGGCCCTGTGTTGCAGGCTTGGCTGGCTGGCCTGTGGCAGTTGGGGGTGGGGAGGCAGCGCATGGGGCCTGTTTTATGCCCTGCATTCCTCAGGCCCATGCCCCGAGCTTTGGGCTGGGCACCAGGGAAGGGCCAGACGGGCCTGGCCTCTTGGAGCCATCTGTCTGGGAAGACAGTGTCAGAGAGAGACAGCCACAACCCCTGGTGATGGGCACACCCTGAGTGGCCCTTTGTAGGGAGGGCAGTGGGGGTGGGGGCCGGATGAGGTCTGAAGAGAAGTGGGGAAGGGCAGAGACAGGGCAGTGGGGAGCAGAGCAGGGGCAAGGCGGCTGGAGGGAGGTCTGAGGTCAGAAAGCCCGGGGCCAATGTGACATCATCCGCAGGGTGTGGGTGTCCCGGGCAGGTGTCAGGAGGAGCAAACAGTGCGGTGGGGGGGGCAGGGGGCGTTAGAGACACCAGGACATGAGAGCCAGCTTGGGTGGATGGCGCTGGTGTGGAGAGAACTGGGAACACAGCCATAAGACCATGTCCACCGCCTCCTCCGTCTCAGACATGTGGGCGGGCAAGCGCGGTTCCTGTACCGGCACAAGGCCCAGTGTGGCGTGGCCCTGCCCTCTGCTCCAGCTTCCTTCTCGCCATGCCCTCACGCTGCGTCTCAGCCCCAGGACCTTCCTCGGGTTCCCTGAGCCCCTCAGCCCGGAGCACCCATCTTCCCCTCACTCTCAGAGCCTCACCACCTCCTCCAGGGAGGCCTCCTGTCCCCTCCTGCAGGACTAGCTGTAAATCCTCCTGCTGGCCACAACTACAGCACCTGCCAGGAGCTCATCTGCACCGAAGTTCACTCATGTTTACACCATTTCAGACGTTTGCATCTGTCTTCCCTGCTGGATTTCAGCGCCACGAGGACAGGCAGGACCCACATCTCCTTATGCTCAACACGGTTCTGCATACCAGGAGTGAAAGCAGCATTTTCAATAGATAAATGTGGGAACAAGTGAGTGTTCGGGAAGAACCTGCCCAGACCCAGACAGCACAGGAGGTGGTGTGGGCACAGCCTGCCACGGCCACGCTCCCTTGGGCCCCTGCGGGGTGGCAGGCAGAGGGTGAGTGGCCTTAGATCACGCCACGGAAATCGCCGTAAATGACCTGTTTTCAGAAATCCCAGCCTCTACTTCCTCCTGTCACTTAGCCTCGAACAACTCCACTCAATCTGGGCAAACGCGGTCACAGGCTGGCATTCCGCCCCTGAACCACCAGGTGACGCAGTCTCAGGAATGGACCTGCCGTGCAAACAGCTCTGAGCCTGCAGAAGGAGCTTCCAGACGCAGGTGTGAACCAAATGGGTAGTTCGAGTGTATCTGCCTGGTCCACAAGACGGGAAAGCTCATCCGGAATGCAAACGGAAGTCACAACAATGTCCCTCCACTGGTCAGATTGACAGCAGTTTGATGGAGGAGGGCTCTTCAGCTGACGGGCACTCAGGGCAGGGAGGGGCAGGGGGAGGGCAGGGGGGGATGGCAGGGGAGTTGGGGAGGGGGAACTGAGGCGGGAGGAGCAGAGGGGGGAGGAAGGGGGGCTCTCCAGCTCCAGGGCTGGCGTGTCCCAGTCAGGGCAGGTGACTGCAGCGCCCACACAAAGACAAACTCGGAGTGGAGACGCCCTCTCTGCGCCTCTTTCTCGGGCCATGGTGTGGGCGAGCACCTCCCACCTGCCCACCCAGGGTGCCATCTTCTGGGTGTCTCTCAGGCGCCTCCATGTCTGCGCAGCTGCTCCTGTGCTTGGGGTTTTCAGGGCACAGATGTAGGAGTTGTCCCCCGATGGCATGCTGGCAGCTGGAACCTCTCCCTGACACCCAGGGAGAGTCCCTTGGAAATCGTCCTGCTCAGCATCTCCTCGCAGGCCCGCAGGTAGCACTGCCTCTGGCTCAGGGGCCCCGAGTTCTGGTGACCTGAGCATCTAGCAAAGGCGGCACTAAACCAGCAGGATCCTGAGGTCCTCAGCTCCATGGACCTCACTGTGGACCCTTGAGCAGGGCCCATGTGAAAGACAGTGATCCGCTGCCCCGTCTCACTCGCCTCTCCATGGACTGCCCTCTGTCCAGTTAACGCTCACACCACATCCAAGGCACCAGCCAGCCCTGCTCTTCCCCAGCGCTGCCATGGGTTCCCCTCCAAACCTCGCAGAAGCTGCCTCCACTCCCCATCTCCATCCCTGCTGTGCACACACCCTCTCACACTCACATTCTCCATTCCTGCTGTGCACACACCCACTCACACTCCCCATCTCCATCCCTGCTGTGCACACACTCTCTCACACTCACATTCTCCATCCCTGCTGTGCACACACCCACTCACACTCCCCATCTCCATCTCTGCTGTGCACACACTCTCTCACACTCACATTCTCCATCCCTGCTGTGCACACTCCCTCTCACACTCCCCATCTCCATCCCTGCTGTGCACACACTCTCTCACACTCACATTCTCCATCCCTGCTGTGCACACACCCTCTCACTCCCCATCTCCATCCTTGCTGTGCACACTCCCTCTCACACTCCCCATCTCCATCCCTGCTGTGCACACACCCTCTCACACTCACACTCCCCATCTCCATTCTTGCTGTGCACACACCCTCTCACACTCACATTCTCCATTCCTGCTGTGCACACACCCTCTCACACTCACACTCCCCATCTCCATCCCTGCTGTGCACACACCCTCTCACACTCACATTCTCCATTCCTGCTGTGCACACTCCCTCTCACACTCCCCATCTCCATCCCTGCTGTGCACACACCCTCTCACTCCCCATCTCCATCCTTGCTGTGCACACTCCCTCTCACACTCCCCATCTCCATCCCTGCTGTGCACACACCCTCTCACACTCACACTCCCCATCTCCATTCTTGCTGTGCACACACCCTCTCACACTCACATTCTCCATTCCTGCTGTGCACACACCCTCTCACACTCACACTCCCCATCTCCATCCCTGCTGTGCACACACCCTCTCACACTCACACCCCCCATCTCCATCCCTGCTGTGCACACACCCTCTCACACTCACACTCCCCATCTCCATCCCTGCTGTGCACACACTCTCTCACACTCACACTCCCCATCCCCATCCCTGCTGTGCACACACCCTCTCACACTCACACCCCCCATCTCCATCCCTGCTGTGCACACACCCTCTCACACTCACACTCCCCATCTCCATTCCTGCTGTGCACACACCCTCTCACACTCACACCCCCCATCTCCATCCCTGCTGTGCACACACCCTCTCACACTCACACCCCCCATCTCCATCCCTGCTGTGCACACACCCTCTCACACTCACACTCCCCATCTCCATCCCTGCTGTGCACACACCCTCTCACACTCACACCCCCCATCTCCATCCCTGCTGTGCACACACCCTCTCACACTCACACCCCCCATCTCCATCCCTGCTGTGCACACACCCTCTCACACTCACACCCCCCAACTCCATCCCTGCTGTGCACACACCCTCTCACACTCACACTCCCCATCTCCATCCCTGCTGTGCACACACCCTCTCACACTCACACCCCCCATCTCCATCCCTGCTGTGCACACACCCTCTCACACTCACACTCCCCATCTCCATTCCTGCTGTGCACACACCCTCTCACACTCACACCCCCCATCTCCATCCCTGCTGTGCACACACCCTCTCACACTCACACTCCCCATCTCCATCCCTGCTGTGCACACACCCTCTCACACTCACACTCCCCATCTCCATCCCTGCTGTGCACACACCCTCTCATACTCACACTCCCCATCTCCATCCTTGCTGTGCACACTCCCTCTCACACTCCCCATCTCCATCCCTGCTGTGCACACACCCTCTCACACTCACACTCCCCATCTCCATCCCTGCTGTGCACACACCCTCTCACACTCACACTCCCCATCTCCATTCTTGCTGTGCACACACCCTCTCACACTCACACCCCCCATCTCCATCCCTGCTGTGCACACACCCTCTCACACTCACACTCCCCATCTCCATTCCTGCTGTGCACACACCCTCTCACACTCACACTCCCCATCTCCATCCCTGCTGTGCACACACCCTCTCACACTCACACTCCCCATCTCCATCCCTGCTGTGCACACACCCTCTCACACTCACACTCCCCATCTCCATCCCTGCTGTGCACACATCCCTCGCACTGGTTTTCACTTCCTCTCACACTCTCTGCTGCCCACAGGAAATGACCACCTCTCCTGATATCTGCCTGGGTTACCACCAGCCTCATGTGAACTGCCCTGATCCAGCGTCCGCTTGTCACCACCCTCCCCTTCACCCCTCTAAAAAGCTGTGCCCAGGACTGACTGTGATCCCTGCGACAGACCATGAGCTCTGCTGCCTCCACCCCAGCAGGTGGGCTGTGCAATGGACACTATGAAGCATGTAAGGTCAGGGTTTGATGTGTGACAGTTGGAGGGAGAGGCAGCGAGGACACAGAGGTGTGGGCTGAGCAGGACGTGTGACTAGGTGCCGGGAAAGTGTCCGAGGAGCCGTCTGGCTGAGCAGGACGGGCAGAGGGCAGATCAGCGGCAGCCCCTCTGCGGCCCAGCCGAGCCCGTCTTTCTCTGTGGGCACAGAGAGGTTTCCAGGTGCTGGTGCAGCCCTGCCCCTGGTGGCACACTATTGCTGACGGGCGCCTCTCCAGGCTCCATGGGGACTTGGAGCTACCTGAGCCCTGCCACCTGCACGCAGCTGCCACCCAGCCAGGACTCGTGATGGAAGCAGAAATGAGAGCTGTGCCCACTGTGTGGCACACTGCCTGGCATAGAGCAGCCGCACTATCCATATTGACTGAAAGAGGAGGGAGGGAGGGAGGGAGTGTGGGAGGGGGCTGTGGGACAGGACTGGGGACAGTTATCAATCTTCCTACTCAGAGAAGACACAGCCAACCCAGAAACCCCAGACAGGCTTCTGAGTCTGCGAGCACGTCAGTCAGATGCATAACCCAGCACAGAACTCATCCTCGGGTCTAAAAGTTGGAGGGCATCTCCTCCACGTTTGAGTTCATGCATAAAATCTGCATGCATAATAACCCTGCCAGATGCTCACAGGTGAGGGACTCGCAGCTCATATCTTTCTGAGAAGCACAGCAGGTTACCCCCTCAGGTTACTGCTAAGAAAATCCTCCGACTGCCAGGCAAGCATCCTGCTCCTCCCTCTATGCCCCTCACTGTCAGTTAAGTAATTAAAGAGCCCCTGCAGGGCTGCTGGAGAGCTTCTCCATGAAACGGACTCTGGCCTGGGCCCAGTCTCTCCAGGTGCCGCGCATTACTGGGGACAGGCACCCAGGCCCGAGCTCTGCCTGAGGAAAAAGGTCACCATATGTCACGCCCAGCCGGCCGGCCCTGTGGGGACCACTCCCAGGAGAAGCAAACCTCTTTCTTGGCTCCAGCATCCAGGCAGCCACTGTGACAGCCCTGACTGTGCAGGCTGCGTGCAGTCTCCTCGCAGCACCTGCAGCTGGGTTCTAGGTGTAGAATGAGCCTGGGGAAGGCGGGAGGGGAGGTGGGCACAGCTATCCCAGCAGCTGGCATGTTCATTCTTACTCTGGTGGCAGGTCAGGGAGAGGCTGGGCTTCCTCTCAGCTGCTGCCCCACCCCCTGAAGCCTGTCTGGGGTGTTGGGAGCTGTTGGGCAGCCCCAGAATCAAATAGGGCTTCCTCTCCCTGAATTATAGGTAAGGAAGGGGTCCCACAGGCTGCGTCCTGGCGTTCTGTGCCTCCGGGCTCCGGAAGTCAGTGCTGGCCCAGTAGGCCACTGCATGGTGCCGGGCAGAGTGGGGGCCGGGCAGAGTGGGGGCCGGGCAGAGTGGGGGCCGGCCAGAGACCCTCCACTCTTCCCACAAGGACCACGAGCACCTGAGCTCCGCCTTTCCCACCTCAACCCACAGAGGCTCCGTCTGTCTTGCACCCAAGCAGCCCCGGCCCCTCAGCTTCTGCCCAGCTGGCAGGGAAGGGACCCGCCATCACAGCCACGGGCTTAGCTGCGGCAGGAGCGGGCGAGGACTCCGACGGCTGAGTGTCCTCTCACTGCCCATGTGCAGACTCCCCGGCCTTCTGGAGATGCCCACCAGGGAGACCCACACCGATTACAGCCACCGGCCAGGCCTCGCCACACCCTGTCCCAGGACAATGATGCCCAGTGAGTCTCCCACCCCTGCCCGCGGGCACAGCTGCGGGCGAGGAAGACCTGGAGTCCCCTGCCGCCCTGTTCTTCCTCTGCACTTGCCCTGGGAGCCAAAGGCCCCTCTCACCGTTTCACGGGTGGAATGATGTTTCACAGAGAACGTACACGCATTTCAACAGAAAGAGGGGTTGGGAGGGAGATGCGGCGGCTAGACTGCAAAGGGCGGGGGGATGTAATATGTAACACTCCCGCCCCTGCTTCTGGTAACACTTCTGGGACAGACCTACAGAAACAACCGCTGCAGGCCGTCAGCCTCTTCATTTTCCTGTGGCCACGCAGCGGTTTCGCCAGCTCAGGCTCCTAATTAGATCTCGGGGGCGTCTCTGCTGCTTCTGCCGATGCATCGATCAAGCAACGTGGCCTTCGTTATGCCAACTGCATTCGTTCCTGCTGCAGTTTGTATCTGGAACGAAGGCCCACTGTGCATTTTGCTGGGGAACTCGCTACAAAGTTACTTGCTGTAAAGAGAGAATGAGGGGCCTGGTGCCTCTGCAGGCAGTTTCCTCCAAAACGCACTTCAGGCAAGCGGGACCCGGCACAGAGGCTCAGGGGCGTCGAAGCGCCTTTTTTGTTTGTGTTTTTGTTAATCCTCGCCCCGTGATATTTTCCATTGATTTTTGTTTTTTAGAGAGTGGAAGAGAGGGAGGGAAGGAGAGAGAGAGAGAGAGAGAGAGAGAGAGAGAGAGAGAGAGAGAGAGAAACATCGATGTGAAAGAGACACATAGATTGGTTGCCTCCCATATGGGCCCTGACCAGGGCCAGGGATCAAACCTGCAACCCAGGCATGTGCACTTGATTGGGAGTCAAACCCGAGTCCCTCAAGTGCGCTGGCCGACACTAACCATTGAGCAACACCAGCCAGGCGTCATTGAGAGCCTTTTAATACGGGGAGGGCTGGGGAGGCTAGAGACCAGCTCCCCTGCAGCTCCCCTGCCAGGCACGCATGTGAGAGGACCGCAGCTCCGTGGCTTTGCCGGTCCTTAAGGCGCCGTAACTTTTTCCTGGTCCATTTGTTTCTTCTCTCTCACACCCTAGGGCAGTGATGGCGAACCTATGACATGCGTGTCAGAGGTGACACGCAAACTCATTATTTTTGGTTGATTTTTTTTTTTTGTTAAATGGCATTTAAATATATAAAATAAATATCAAAAATAGAAGTCTTTGTTTTACTATGGTTGCAAATATCAAAAAAATTTCTATTTGTGACACGGCACCAGAGTTAAGTTAAGGTTTTTCAAAATGCTGACACGCTGAGCTCAAAAGGTCGCCATCACTGCCCTAGGAGCTGCAGGGCAGAGACACCGGCTGTCAGCTCTCAGTATAACTGCACTTGGTGCTGGTGTGGATAACACCCTCCTCCCGGCCTGCGGAGCTCTAGCTCGAGCTGGCGCTGCTCTGGTGGACTGACCGGGAGCCATGCAAATGTATGTGCTCTGCAGGAAGGCGTGCACTTATAAAGGGCTTAGTAACAGATCCCAAAGTCAGGCAGCCTGGGAATGAGCGCAGCCATGGACTGGCTCCTCCCTTTGCTACAGAGGGAGGTGATGAGACCAAGGGAAGCGGTTGCTGAAAGAAACAAAAGAATTAGGTCACGATAAAATTGATGATTTGTTGGTGTCAGGCAGCTGGGAGGAGGTGGGGTGTGTTGTTTCCACCAGTGGGGTGCTTGACACTGAGCTCAGGGAGTGTGCAAGCTCAGGCCTTGCCCGAGAATTACACCACCCGGGAGCTTTCAAGGTCCACGCTGAGCTCTCACAACAGGGATCATGGTGTAAGGGTTCTGGCCACAGCCTCACAGGGAGCTAACGCCCCAAGGGTGAGAACCTGTCTGGCATATGACCGACCGGGGGACAGGGGGACTGAGGTCGAGAGAAACACAAGCTCGTTGCAGGAGACAAGGTCAGAGAGTGAGCGCTCTGGATGGGAGCCATCATCCAGAAAGAGACAGAAGTCGCCAGGAACACCAAGGGTAGGAGAGTGCGGAGACGGCCAAACCCCGGCAGGAATGAAGCAGGTCCCTGAATAACAAGGTGGGAGAGGGGTGGTCTTGCCAGTGAGATGAGTGCGGGTGCAAAAGAGGGACTGCCAGCTGCGTGATGAGGAAGGACGTGTCCTATACAGAGCAGCGGCCAGGGCAGTGCACAAACGCCCTCAGGACCGCCCTCACCCAAGGGCAGTTGGGAGGCCACTGTCACTCATCACTCTGGCCAGACCTCCCGCTGACGCCGAGTGACTGAAAGCCCAGGCCCTCAGGGACTGGGGTGGACTGAGCCACCTGCTCAGCGTGGTCTGACTTCCACCTGCCCCGCCTGCCCCCTGCATGCCCTCCGCTTGCCTGGCCTGTGCCAGGCTCTCCTCCCCCTGGGATTCTCGCCAATGATTATGTTCCGGCTCTCCCGCCATCGCTGTCCACCTCAGGCCCATGGGGGGGCAGCCCTCTGCCCTGCAGCCTTGGCTCCCAGAGGGACCTTCCTTCCTATGACCTCCCTGCTGGAGCTCTCGGTCAGGGCCAACGGGGTGACTTACCGGCCGGGAGGGTCCTGGGCTTCCTCAGGGCATCCTAGCTTCCTGCCAAGTCCTGGGGGCTGCAGTGCGTGGCCCAGGGTCCCATAGCTCAGCTACACTTTAGCTCCTCTCCTCTGTGCCCCCCCTCCCCCCGTGCACCCTCCCTCCCCCGCGCCCCCTGGGCTGGGCCGGCTAGACCGTGGGGCTGACCAGGCACCTGCAGCTGTTGTAACGTGTGGACGGGCCTGCGGAGCTCTGCAGGCCCCTGCGGAGCGGGGCCCCTGGCGACATAGAAGCACAGCTGTTGCGTTTATTTTGGCGCCTCAACACCTGCCTGGCACACAGACAGCACTTAGCAAACCGCTGTTTGTGGACTAACTGCCATAGTGTCAGTGATTTGGAAAGGGGGGGGGGGGGGGCGGGCAGGAGACAGGCTCTCATACACCGCTCAGTCCAGAGGGGACCTGCCAACCTGAACCCTAGCACCCATGATGCACCAGCACCCAAACTTCGCTGACAGCTGGGCTGTGGCCCCTCGATGCTCAGAGCTCCTTCGCCAGCTCAGCCGCTCTCAGGACGGCGAGGCAACTTCTCCGGCAGGAGGGGAAGCGAGCAACTTCCGAGGGCTCCGCTAGCCCATTCCCCATCTCTACACTAAATTTAAATGACTTGCTAAGAAATGTGTTCCTTTATGTGTCCCCATAAACCCCTCATTTCAATGCTATATGTTTCTTTCTTTTTTTTTATTTTTTATTTATTTATTTTTTTATTAAATCTTTATTGTTCAGATTATTACATTTGTTCCTCTTTTTTTCCCCCATAACTCCCCTCCTCCCAGTTCCCGCCCCACCCTCCGCCCTCACTCCCCACCCACTGTCCTCATCCATAGGTGCACGATTTTTGTCCAGTCTCTTCCCCCATCTCCCACACCCCTTTCCCCCCCAAGAATAGTCAGTCCATTCCCTTTCTATGTCCCTGATTCTATTATAATCACCAGTTCATTCTGTTCATCAGATTATTTATTCACTTGATTCTTAGATTCACTTGTTGATAGATGCATATTTGTTGTTCATAATTTGTATCTTTACCTTTTTCTTCCTCTTCCTCTTCTTAAAGGATACCTTTCAGCATTTCATATAATCCTGGTTTGGTGGTGATGAACTCCTTTAGCTTTTCCTTATCTGTGAAGCTCTTTATCTGACCTTCAATTCTGAATGATAGCTTTGCTGGATAAAGTAATCTTGGTTGTAGGTTCTTGGTATTCATCACTTTGAATATTTCTTGCCACTCCCTTCTGGCCTGCAAAGTTTCTGTTGAGAAATCAGCTGACAGTCGTATGGGTACTCCCTTGTAGGTAACTGAGTTTCTTTCTCTTGCTGCTTTTAGGATTTTCTCTTTGTCTTTTGCTCTTGGCATTTTAATTATGATGTGTCTTGGTGTGGTCCTCTTTGGATTCCTTTTGTTTGGGGTTCTCCGCGCTTCTTGGACCTGTAAGTCGATTTCTTTCACCAGGTGGGGGAAGTTTTCTGTCGTCATTTCTTCAAATAGGTTTTCAATATCTTGCTCTCTCTCATCTTCTGGCACCCCTATAATTCTGATGTTGGTACGCTTGAAGCTGTCCCAGAGGCTCCTTACACTATCCTCGCATTTTTGGATTCTTTTTTCATTCCGCCCCTCTGGTTGGGTGTTTTTTGCTTCCTCGCATTTCAAATCATTGACTTGATTCTTGCGCTCCTCTGGTCTGCTGTTGGGAGTCTGTATAGTATTCTTTATTTCAGTCGGTGTATGCTTAATTTCTAGTTGGTTCCCCATTATAACATCGAGGGTCTCATTAGTTTTCTTGTAGATCGCATTAAGTTTATCAGCGGCTTCTAAACAGTTCTTGAGAGACCTTAAAAGTGTGGTTCTGAACTCTATATCTTCCATTGACAATTTTGTCCTGTTTCTTTGTCTCCGCAGTTTGTTATGCTTCCTTGGTGCACCCCCTAGTGGTCTTTGTGTGCAGTCTTGTAGTTAAGCCTTGATTGTTGTAGCTAATACCAGGGAGGGTTTGACCTCCAGGCCAAGTGGCTGTAAGAATCAGCTGTGTCTGCAATGAGAGAACTTCTGTCCTCTAGGGAGGTGCTAATCTAGCCTTTGCCTGAGGCTATCCGGCAAATGCCTCTGTGCAGGGGTTGGGCGGGGCGGGTTGCACAGGATCAACAGGGTGGGCCGGAGAGAGCAGTTATGGCGGCTCTCAGTCCTGTCCCCAGGGGCTCTGCCTCTCTGAGTCCCAGCAACCGCTGCAAACCTCGGAGAGAAAGCTGCACTTGCTCTGACCGAAGCCAGACAGTCCCGCTTCTCCCGTTTGAGTCTGGGTCCCTAAAGACTCGCCCGTATCTGGAGCTCAGAGTCTGCGACTCCCTCTCGATTGAAAATGCCAACCGCGCCCTCCACTGCCAGCCCGCTCCGCACACTCCGCACCTCAGAATTTGACTTCAGCACTGCGCCTCCTCTGAGTGTCCGTATGCGTTTCTCTTTCCTCCTAGTTGTAGGACTTCCACTCAGCCAGCGTTCCTGTGGTTCTGGGTGGTGTCCGTTCCGTCTTTTAGTTTCACTTTTGAAGTAGTTGCTCAAGGCAGCAAACTCCGGCGTTAACCTATGCCCCCATCTTCTATATGTTTCTTTTTATTAGAGAAGGAGCTAAAAAAGGTTAAATAACCTACATGAGCTGTATTTTACCTTTTGAAAGATACTGTCATCTGACTAGACAACCCAGTGGGACAGGCTTTGCAAGCAAAACATACTGGTGGCTGGTGTGGCCCCTCCACACTCAGGACATGCGTTTCATGTCAAGCGGTCAGTGCCAGCCATCGTGGGGACAGCCATCCTGGGGCTGACATCCTGGGGACAGCCATCCTGGGGCTGACATCCTGGGGACAGCCATCCTGGGGCTGACATCCTGGGGACAGCCATCCTGGGGCTGACATCCTGGGGCTGACATCCTGGGGCTGACATCCTGGGGACAGCCATCCTGGGGCTGACATCCTGGGGACAGCCATCCTGGGGCTGACATCCTGGGGACAGACATACTGGGGACAGCCATCCTGGGGACAGCCATCCTGGGGACAGACATCCTGGGGACAGACATCCTGGGGACAGCCATCCTGGGGCTGACATCCCGGGGCTGACATCCCGGGGACACTGGGGCTGCCAGGCAGGCTGAGCGCTGCTGACACCCATCTTCTGTCTACTCTTCCCTTTCTCTCTCAGGAGCGAGTCCCCTGCATCAGCATTATTTTTTTAAGTGGCTGAAAGGAAAGTCATTCTTGGGGTTGCCTCTAAGGAGCAGAGAAAGACATGATCGGATAGAGATAGAGAGAGACAGTCAGAGAGAGAGAGAGAGAGAGAGAGAGAGACAGAGACAGAGAGAGATAGAGACAGAGAGATAGGTAGTTTTTAGAGAAACAGATAATCACTTAATTTGGACACGTCCTCCTTTTTTAACAATAACACGATGAAAACTGGATGTTTCTGCAGATATTGTGAGTTAATTCAGCTGCAGTGCAGTCTGGGTACCAAGGTTTTAAAGCCCTTCGTTCTGTTCTGTGTGGCCCACTCAGGTGGAGGCACCGCTTACCTGTCCTCCTGATGAGTTTGCCCTGTGGGCAGCGGTAGGAGCACAGAAACCACCCACTGACCTCCCTGCACTCCTGTCCCCCAGTTCGGCACCGTCCCTGCCCCAGGGAAGCCCCGAGGAGGCTCACAGAGGGGAGCTGGGCAGGCTGCTTCCGCCACCTGGTAAGTGTGGGGCTGGCTCTGCACCCCACGCTTCCCCCCGCAGGGCTTACGGGAGAAAGGCCTTCAGGAAGGTCACAGAATGGTCAGCGAGAAACTGGGTGCTTCAGGTCAGCGCACCCCCGCGTGGCTAAGACCTACCTGCCAGGTGGCTTCTTTCTTCGCTCCTCCATCGGTCCTGTGGGCAGACGTGAGTCCTGGCCCTCCAGTCCCTGCATCAGGACCTAGACCGGGCAGTGCCTGCACCTCCCGACTCCCAGGGGCACACTGCCTCTGCCTCAGCGCCCGCTCAGCACACCCTCTCAGCCAGCATGACGGGGTCCAACAGGGAGTCCAAGAAGCCAGGGACAGGGAGCACCTCAGGGCCACACGTGCTGTAAACACCCAAACGAAACGTAGAGGCTCACTCAGCTCCGCACCTGCCCGTCCTCAGGGAGCCCCTTCCTGTCGGGCTTGGGTTGCACCCCCCCACAAGGTGCCATCCGTCCTCAGGGAGCCCCTTCCTGTCGGGCTTGGGTTGCACCCCCCCCAAGGTGCCATCTGTCCTCAGGGAGCCCCTTCCTGTCGGGCTTGGGTTGCACCCCCCGCAAGGTGCCATCTGTCCTCAGGGAGCCCCTTCCTGTCAGGCTTGGGTTGCACCCCCCCAAGGTGCCATCCGTCCTCAGGGAGCCCCTTCCTGTCGGGCTTGGGTTGCACCCCCCCCAAGGTGCCATCCGTCCTCAGGGAGCCCCTTCCTGTCGGGCTTGGGTTGCACCCCCCCAAGGTGCCATCCGTCCTCAGGGAGCCCCTTCCTGTCGGGCTTGGGTTGCACCCCCCCCAAGGTGCCATCCGTCCTCAGGGAGCCCCTTCCTGTCGGGCTTGGGTTGCACCCCCCCCAAGGTGCCATCCGTCCTCAGGGAGCCCCTTCCTGTCGGGCTTGGGTTGCACCCCCCCCAAGGCGCCATCCTGTCCACTTCACCTGCCCTGAGGAGTCAGAGTGGGTGCACCCTCAGCCAGCCCCGCAGCATCGTTGCTGCCTCGGAGAAACAATGCAGAAGAAAATGTCTGGCCTTGCCTTTTTCTAGTCTTTCCGGAACTTCAGCTGTTTCTACAGGAACGCAGCCTTCCATTTGCATTTAGATGCCATGCTGTGTGGGCTGTTCAGTCCCGGGACATAGTTACACTGGCTGGCCAGCTGGCATGAGCAGATCTGGGGACAGCCACCACCAGCACGTGGTGAGTACCCGCAGCCTGGGAAGCCTGCCCCCCCTGGTGCCCCAGCCTGGGGAGAGCTGGGAGTGAGTGGGGGACCTTTCCCAGATGGGGTCCCCCGCCAGCCCCCAGGTGTCCTGAAAGCCGATTACCCTGCAGGCGCGGCCCCCAGCGCCCCTGACTGTGCTGGGAGGAGGCAGGGAGGGAGGTCCCCAGGCTGACCATGGGTGATGAGCTCAGAAGGAAACTGGGTGAGGAGACGATTAATGGGGCTCAGAGCCAAGACGCATTTGAGGGCGCCAGCCCTGAGCCAGGATCCCCCAGCCTCCACTCCCGCTCCCCCAGCCTCCACCCCCACTCCCCCAGCCTCCACCCCCGCTCCCCCAGCCTCCACTCCCGCTCCCCCAGCCTCCAATCCCGCTCCCCCAGCCGCAGGGCCGCACGCGGTTCAGGGAGATCAAGGCCTTGGAGAGAGGAGACTCCACCAGGTCCCAACTGGCTGCAGGTCGCTCCCGCCAACACCATCCAGAGCAGCTCCTACAGAGGCCTGGCGGCCAGGTGGACA
The DNA here is from genome assembly GCF_014108235.1 of Myotis myotis. Classification (NCBI taxonomy): domain Eukaryota; kingdom Metazoa; phylum Chordata; class Mammalia; order Chiroptera; family Vespertilionidae; genus Myotis; species Myotis myotis. The sequence goes on along the minus strand of NW_023416401.1, from coordinate 90,324,497 downwards.
GGTGGACGGCTGGTGCCCGTGGCCCTGAGGAGGGCGGGGCTGTCAGCTCCAGGCCTGGACTGGGTGGTGCCCTGGCCGGGCAGGAGGGCCAGGCTTCTCCAGGGAAAACATGCTTCACTCTCACAACACCTGCCCCAAAGGAGCATGAAGCAGACGCCAGGAGACCGTTCTCCCGACACGGACAGGCTGAGGCCGTGGTGCTGGGCGGAGTGGGTGCTGCCAGACACCCCATTTCTCCCCTGCCCGTGAGGCCAGCTGTCCTTCCTCATCATCAGTTTCACCAAAGCCCCCACACACGGAAATGACCATTACTGATATAGAACAGCTGATATTTCTGGGCACCCTTGGTGCCAGACCCCCTTGGGCTTTTCATAAATGGTCACTGAAGGGCTTAAATGAGGCCCCCACACCCCACAAAATCTGTTCAACCCCCAGAGCCTGTGACTGTCAGCTCACTGGCAGGTCTGCGCACGTAGTCGAGGGTGTGGAGCTGGGCTCTTCCTGGACTGCCCAAGGTCAAGTGTTCGGACGGGGGGGTGTGGGGGGGCAGAGGGGGTGGGAGCAGAGGAGGCGCAGGCGGAGGCAGAGGACAGAGTGACAGGCCACAAGCCGGGGGTGCCAGCAGCCGCCTGGAGCTGGGAGAGGCAGGAGGGAGCCTGCCTGGGCCTTCAGAGGGAGCAGGCCTGTCCCCCTTGGACTGTGGGCTCCAGCCTCCAGGCGTGGGAGAATGAGTTCCTGCTGCTCAGGGCCACACATGTGGTCATTGTCCCATCGGCCACAGAAAATATTACATCTCACCTGGCTGTTTCCAGGGACCTCAACAAGAAGCATCTTCCAAACACATAAACATCATCAAATGGATTGAATTAGTCCCAAACACGTGCATGTAGCCTCAACGTCTGGCCACTAGTCAGACGGAAGCATCTTAAAGTGAGAGAGCTCAGGAGCCGCCTCACTCACTCCGTGTGCTGTCATCAGGCGGCTATAACATATGCCCACACACCGGAGGCTTGTGCACAGCAGACACTTGTTGTTTACAGTGTCGGAGGCTCCACGTCCAAGGTGGAGGCACAGGCACGTTCAGGGTCTGGTGGGGTGCTTCCTGGTTCACGTGGCCGTCCTGTCATCTCGTTGTGCCCTCACCTGGTGGAAGGGGTGAGGGAGCTCTGTGGGCCTCTTCTTGCAAGGGCACTAATCCCATCCATGAGGACTCCACCCTCATGACCTAATCACCTCCCAAAGGCCCCTAATACAGTACATCACAGCGGGGGGACACAGTGTGTCTACAGGTCACAGTGGGAAGGCACACATTGGGTCTGCAGGTCACAGTGGGGGGCCACAGTGAGTCTGCAGGTCACAGTGGGAGGGCACACAGTGAGTCTGCAGGTCACAGTGGGAGGGCACACAGCGAGTCTGTAGCAGTAACTTATGAGCATGAGGATCTGACTGTGTTCACAGCGAAGTGAATGCCTGAGAACTCAATTCTGACTGCACCTACCCGGAGAGAGACAAGACCTCACAGATTAGGAGCTCAGTGCCACAGCACTGCCATCTGCTGCAGACGCCAGGAGCGAGCCCAGGCCGTCATCTGCACTCTCACCGCCTGCCTACCATCAGAGGTCCCACGCCTGCTTTCCTCAGGTTTGATTAGTTTGCTGGGATGGCCCAGAGGACCCAGGAACCCGTTCACTCATGATGACTGATCAATGACCAGGACACCGATGGCTCTGAGTCAATAGCCAGATGAGGTCCTTGGAAACCTCAGTTCCATGTTGGGGAGCTCCCTAGCGAAGGGCCCCAGCTGCTCCTCTGGGCTTAATGGGGCTTCATTAGAGTCACGACTGACAAAGTCATGGGCATTGCAGATAACTCAGCCTCAACCAGCTCTTCTCCCCAGAGGTCAATGGTTTATCTCCGGGCAACCGGCCCCACCCTTAGGTGCAGTCCCCTGTCACCTCATTAGCACAGCAATCACCTTCCTTGTCCTCATCACAAGGGCCTGAGGCTAAGGCCACACACGTATTTCTCATTATGACTCACAATCTCATTCCAGGTGTCCCCGCCCGTCTCTTTTGTCCATACAGACTGGGATGCGGCCCTGGACGGAGACCCGCTGGCCTCACAGCCTCTGGACATGGTCACTGCCATGTCACCGTGCTCATTCTGTCTCCCGCGAGCCCCTCACCCGGGCACCCTCCCATGGGCACAGGAAATGTGGGATTAATGTGCCTGGGTCTTGGACTCTGCCCTCCGTGAGCTATTTTATAGAAACCTGCTTTCGGCCCCAGCACGTGGGGACAGGATAGAAGTCCATCACCTGGGGTGGCAGAGGATCGCATCTCATCATTTGCATCCTCATTAGCTTCTGGTTTTACACATCATAATTAAATAACTAATTAGACACCCATATGAGCGTGACAAACAAGCTTAAGAAACTGACAACGTTATGCCCTTGAAAGACTCGCTGGGAGTCCGTGTGCCCCGCCCCCACAGGAGGCCTGGGACCTGAATTCTCCCTGTGAGATGCTGGTGAGCAGAGGGCAGCAGGCGTGGTGCTCCCCGAGCCGTGTTTCCTGTGGCCCCTCTCCCCATGCCCACTCCTTCCATCCACTTCTCATCTTGCTCTTGGAAATGATGCCACTTTGTCCATCAACTTCCGTCTCACCTGTGCAGGGCGATGATGAACAACGCGCGTGCTGCTTTGATCTGTGCTGTGATGGTGACAATGAAAAATGCTGAAGAGTAAGGCTCTTCACATTTCAAAGAAATCGCCGACATCGAAAAAGGCATTAGGCTGTATCTGGTGCATTTAACATTCACGGCAAGTATCGTTCCATTTGACTAAGTTGCCTCTGGTATTTCATTTGGAGAGAATGCAAGCTCAGCTCCAAACATTGGCCCACTTTGCCACCTTCCCTGGAGGAGACCTGTTGGAAGCAAGCCCCCTGCTCCCACGTGATTTCCAGCGGGAGGCGGTGTTGAAGGCAGAAGGTCTCCCGCTGGCCTCCTTTCTGCCAAGAATGGGACTGGTTCAGGCCCAGCCCAGCTGGAAAGCCGTTTGCTAAGAGCGGCCGTGGCCTTGCAACAGAAGACGGGCACACATCTCAGAAATTCCCATCCGTCAACACACCACCTGCGGCAGGTCCCAGCGGTCCCCGTCTGCCCTCGGGTGTGTGTGTGTGGGAGACCATCACATTGGAATTTCCTGTAACAATCTGCTATCCACATGGCAGGAAGGCGAACTTTTCAGGACTGAGCCTCATCTTCTCCTCAGCCTACATCCTTCAGCGACTTTGCTACCCTCAAGAGAAACGCTGAGTCCCAGGCTGGCCCCTGCTGGGTCAGAGCACAGAGGCAGCGGCAATCGTGGGGTGATGCCTGCACTGGGCTTTGGGGTGAGCAGGTGAAAAAGCCCGCACCCCACAAGCACCAAACTTCTGATCGCCTTCTCTTTGCCTATTAGGTGTTGAACTTACTTTTCTTCTCATGATCATTGGATCAAGCTCAGCCCATATTAATGCCTTTCAGGCTGTTTATCCTAAAACAGAAGGAGAGAATAGACATTGGGTCTGCACCACACGCCTGGGTCTTTCCAGGGACCGTGGGGACCCCAATAAAACGCCCTCCCAGCGAGAAGGTGCAAGGCGGGGCTGCTCTGGACGAATTGCTCATGAGCGTGGCGTGCTCTTAGCGTGGGCGCCGAGCTCCGCTGCCCCGCTGCCTGCTGCTCCAGTGCGATGCGCAAGCCCGTGCAGCTCGGTGTTTGCGGGGAGTGCACACTTCTCACCTCGGGAAGCCCCTGGCTCCGCCGGGATGAATGACACGTCTGCCGGTTGCAGAGATGTGCCTTTTTGCAAAACTGCTCCCCTGCTTCTTTTAGAGCATTCGTGAGTGTTCTTCAGGGTGCAGGTGCCGATCACCCACATCTGCTACAGTGTGTGTCTCCCTCCTGGTGCAAAATGGAGATGCGTTCTTTTTCAGGAGGAGCAAATGGCATCGGTGCTCCTGCAACGGGACAGAAGTTAAGGCGCGCATGGGGCATGGATGGCGCTGGTCACCTCACACCCAGCTTCTCGGTTCCCAAACGGCGCTGAGGTCCGGGGCCGGGGGGGGGGGGGGGGGGGCGTGCCTGCCTCACAAGCAGGGCCTCTGTGCAGTGACTCCCCAGGAGAGACGCTCTCAGAAAAAGAGCCGAACACAGACCTTCTCCCGGCGTCTGGAAGCGCCACCTCCCACGGTGGAAATGAAGGTGTTCCGGAAGCACCTGCTTTCAAAGGACCAAAGTCCAAAGCAACATTGAATCAACTGATACTGGCGGGGGGACTTAGAATCTGATAGATAGAGCACCTAATTAATCTGAAAAATAATGATATTATTTTAAGTCTTAGAACACATATACTTACGTGAATAGGGGGTTAAGTTTTTCTCAAGTTTCCTTTTCAAGGCCTGTGTGAAGCAATTAGGGAGGTGACTCAGCTGTGAATCCAGCAGGCAGAACCGCTAAGCATGGTCAGACCGACCGAGCAAGAGTCAAAACATCATCTTGTCAACCTCATCTCATCGCCTGGTGACTAAAGACAGTGGCTGAGGTCTGCAGACCTCCAGGGCTGCACCTAGCTGCATTCCGTCCCCAGCCTCACCCCCCCACCCCCCCTTTATAATTCTGTCCCCTGCACCTTGTGGTAAGATAGGATTTGAATGTTTGTAAGCACCCAATCTTCTTGGTTGGCTGGCCTTCTCAATAAACACCTTATATGACTCAATCCTGCCTTCCTTACTGGACACAGGGAGAGGCAGCCCGAGCCCGACCAGGGGTTTCTCGGTAACATATTTTGGCCACTCAACAGGACACCCTCCTCTGAGCCCTAGGGTAAGACCCTGCGGGGAGTGCCCAAGGGCTGGGCGGCTGCCTGGACTTGGGAAACGTCTTGCAGGCACCTGTGGAAACTCCCCGGCAGCTGCTGAGTGTTTAACTCGGGGACTTTCCTTAAGTGCTTACAAACTTCCCGGCGCCTTCGCTACTGGTTAAATCGGCATTCTTTCTGTGTGCCTGTTCTCGGTAAGTCCCGGGCACTAAGCCAGGAGTGGCATATTTAAGGTACCGTCTGTTTCTGCTTCTGTGTGGGTATTGAATACCTTCTGATTCTCTTTCTGTTTGTGGGTGTTGAATAACTCAAAAAGCATGGGAAATGCATTGGCAGCCCCACCTGGCAGCTCTCTGGACCACATGCTGGCTGATTGGTCTACATCTTCTGAAAGATCTTTAGAAAGAACTCTGATTTATTTTAAGCTACATATCTCTGGGAATAAACTTTCAGATCATCCCCTCGAACTAGATTAAAAATATTAGAACTCTATAAAGTATCTAAATTTATATAAATACTGGCAAGAAAAATCAGGAGAAACAGAATTTGATTATAGAACAGAATGAACTGAAAATAATTATAGTTTTTATAATTTTTTGAAAGTATTACTGATGTTTAACCTTCTTGTTTTCTGGACATAAAGGAACTTGTTTCTTTTCTTAGAGCAATTTGGTAAATTATATTGAGGCATTTATATTTTTCTCCATACCTGATCCCTCCAGAATTTGGAAACTCTTATTGTTCTAATGGTAATGTGTTTGTTTTCATGAATCCAATAAGAATCTGATTTCCTCATAGCAGGACAAAAGTCAGTTTCCAGTTGTGGTTTTATTAACCAAAACTTTACTGGAATGTCATGTCTGAGAGAGACAGGCCAGGACTCTGGGTGTCACCAGAAGCTCTGAGGAATGAAGACTGACTCTGAAGCCGATAAGCCCCTTGGATAAATAGCCTGGTCCCTGCCTGGTCACGTGTTCATGGCCGTCTTTCCGGGTGAGGAATGAAGGTTGCTTTCCTGAGAGAGAGCAAGAAGTAACCGCCAGACACCTGTGGGGACCTCCAAAACTTGAGGAATGCACCCCAATTCTGTAAGTATTGTAGGCAAGGCCTGGTGGCAACTGTGTGGCTTGGCTTCTTTGCCCTGAGAGTAAACTTTCTCATGAGATTCCAGTAAAGAATATTTTTTAATAGTCTATGTGATCAACTGTTATTCTTGTGTTTATGCAAACAACCAGGCCAAATTGTAATTAGACTTAATACAGTAAGTAATTTGGTCTTAATTTGGCTCTTTAATAAAAATGAGGGTGATTTTAGGGAGAAAAATTGTGTTTCAACAGGAAATTATTAAAGCTAAAATATTTTTTCCTTCCACCAGACCATCTGTCATAATTCCTCTGCTGTTCTAATTTTTGCCCAATAAAACTAAATTTTATAACACTGTTTGTCTCCACCAGGTTACAAGCCCTACTCGCACCTACAGAATGCCGCCTCTAGACACCACTGCCACCTCCTTCCACGCCCAGGCCTCATGTCCCTCTGACAGAGAGCAAGGATCTCTTCTCTCCGAGAGAAACCTTCATCTCCCCTCAGCAGGCAGGAGTTTCAGAAGAGACTCCATGGCCCTTTTCCATGAAAGAATTCAGAGCCAAGGTCCTTGAGGGGTGTGGGGGGCAGTTAGGCATGAGCAGAGCAAGGGCGCTGGGCCAATCGGAGGAGAAGTGGATGGGCCCTGAGACGTGCTTCTCACCACACCAGCTGCTCTGAAGCTGGCAATGGAGGAACCTGTGTAGAACTGACCTTTACATTTTGCTGAGTAGGAGTTGGGATACTTATATGTCACCTAAAAATAGAGGTTTCTAAGGGTTAAGAATTCGAACTAAGTGGAAAGCATTTACGGTTGTAGTGTAATAGAAGGCATAGAGATGCATTTTAAAGGAAAAAGAAAGCAGGTTAACAAACTGAAAGGGACTAGGTGGGTTGCAGAAGGTATGTGTAAAATGCAGAGGGTCTGTGCAAGTTAAAGAAGAATTAGAGTTGAAGTAAGAAAGGTGAGAAGGGATACAAAGAAAGGGATATAACAGGAAGAAAGGATATTAGAGTAGGAATACTTAAGAAGGGAGTAGAAAAGAAGTTGTATAGTTTTGGTAACAGGCATGAGGTAGAGAGACAAAAATGAAGAAAGGTTTGTGAAAGTTGTAGAAGGGTTGTAAAGCGAAATCTTAAAAGGAAATTATAGGTATACTGAATAATAAATCTAATTGGATAAATCTAAAATAAACTAATACAGAATGTGGTTCTTTTCCTTAGCATAAAGAATTATTGTAATTTGTTTATTATCTTGTTGCTTTATTCAATGTATGCCTCTCTTTTCTAGTGCATGTCAATTCATCAGACTTAAAAGGGGTTATTGCTGCATAACAGGGGTAAAATTAGTGGCACTACAGCAATATAATAAATTTAAAAATAAAATTTAGTATAGTATAAGGTTGATAGATATCAACTTATCTACCTAATGATGGGGGGGGGGGACTTATAATCTGACGAAGCACCTGAATTAATCTGAAAAATCATATTATTTTAAATCTTAGAACACATATATACTTATGTGAATCGGGGGTTAAGTTTTTCTCAAGTTTCCTTTTCAAGGCCCGTGCTAAGCGATTACGGAGGTGACTCAGCTGTGAATCCAGCAGGCAGAACCGATAAGCATGGTCAGACTGACCCACCAGGTGTCAAAGCATCAACTCATTGTGGACGAAAGGGGCCACATGCGAGCCTGACAAGCTCAGGGAAGGTCTGCATGGTGGTCTTGCAAACTCAAAGACCTAAAGTGACCACCAAGGATGGTCTGAATTTAAACTTTAACTGAAAGCAGTGATGGTGGGTAGTCCTAGGCTGCTATCCTCACTGACAAGGTCAGCTTTTACCTTAACTGAGCCTATCTGTCTTTTTGCATCTATGGTAACACACCCTTGAAATGTCTGGGTAACCTATAACCTCTCTTTTTCTGGACCCCTTGGGGCACAACCTGAAGTGCCTGGGCACCAGGACAGATACCACACATTCCTTCCTTAGTATCATGTTACTTGTTGACTATTGGCTATCCTGCACCCACCTATGTGCTATCCAATCCCAGAGGTTTCCCTGCTTTGCTTTCTCCCGCCTCTCTAATCTATCACCAATGAATTTCATGTAACCCACCTGCATCCCCTCCTTTGATTGTAATGCATAAAAATAGATGAGAAAACCGCCATTCTCTGGAGCATTATCACAACTCGTTGAGATTCTGCTTCCCAGCAATTGTCAACAGTTTGGCTCAAATAAACTCACACAAATTCTTTACAGGTTTGAATGTTTTTACATTAACATCATCAACATCATCTTATCAATAGCATCTCATCGCCTGATGACTAAATGACAGTGGCTGACTTCTGTAGACCTCCAGGGCTGCACCCAGCCTCACCCCACCACCCCACCCCCCCTTTATAATCCTGTCCCCTGCACCTTGTGGTAAGATAGGATTTGAAGGCTTGTAAGTGCCTTGTCTTCTTGGTGGGCTGGCTTTCTCAATAAACACCTTATATGACAATACTGCCTTCCTTACTGGACACAGCGAGAGGCAGCCCCAGCCCCCCTGGGGGTTTCCTGGTAACAATACCTCCCATTAAAAAGCAATAAGAGGGACCTGGAGAGTAGCATGCTGAGTGAAATAAGTCAGTCAGAGAAAGACAAGTATCACATGATCTCACTCCTCTGTGGAATCTAATGAACAAAATAAACTGGTAAACGGAGTGGATCCAGAGACATGGAAGCAGGGAACAGAGTGCGGAATCCCAGAGGGAAGGTGGGGGAGGGTGGGTAGGTGGGAGGTGATTAACCAAGGACCTTGTGTGCATATATGCATGGCCCATGGACATAGACAATAGGGTGCTGAAGGCTGGGGGTGGTGGGGGGCCAGTAGGGGCAGGTTGGAGTGGGTCAGTGGGGCGGGAAGGGACATATGTAATACTTTCAACATTAAAAATTTTTTTTAAAAAAGCAGTAAGAGCCAAAGTGCACCCCTCTCCCCACTCTCCCTCCTGCTGGCTTTCCCCTCTCCTCGATGGAGAAGGATATGGAGACAGAGATGAAGGCACTCCAAAGGGCTCCACTGGGACCTTTCTATGATTCTTGTCGCCCCCCCTCCCCTCCCAGACCAGCAGGGCAGGTTTCCTCTATTTGCATTTCAATCCTCACCTAATTCCAAACTTAGAGTTACAGGCTTCTCCCAGCTTCTCTTTTAAATGCGACATTATCACTTTGAGGAAGCATCCTATGTAATACCTTCACTAGACAGAGAATTGATTGAGACACAGCTGGGACCGAAAGCCCAGGCCTCATTCTGTAAGCCTGTGATTGTACAGTAACCCCCAATGAGTCTGTTCTTCAGTCTCCTAATTAATTTTTAATTAAAAAGCTCAAAGATGCTAATATGCTCACTGGTTGTTGTGAATGGCAGCCTCGCGCCTGGACGCGGCAGGCGGTGCAGAGGATGCCTCCCATGGATGCCTCCCTTAGAGTCGGTGTTAAGGAGGCTGCTGCCTGGGGTTCCTGCACGGCTGGCCACGGTGGCAGCTCTCTCCCCTCCTCACGTGTGAGCTGTGTGCACAGGGAGGGCGATGAGTTTGTGTATGAGAAGCTGTCCAAACCTTTACCCAAACACACTCTTCTCCCACCCTCCCCAGCACCCCGCTAATTACATTCCTCGGCAAATTACATCGAATTCTTTCAGGAGTCGAAGAGGCGCTTGCTTCTTACAGTGACACTCTCCTGCCTACTGGAGGCCATCCTGATGGGAAGTTAAGGGACTCTCTCCTCCTGCCCCTGCTGGGCAGACCCCTCCAGCCTCTCCCTCTACTGTGTCCGTCCACCCTGGCCCAGCGAGAGCCGTGTGGTGCTGCAGGAATTAGAACTGCTTCTCTGGCCACGGGGAGTCACACAGGGAACTATCGATAGCACCGGCAGCAAGCGTCTCTTCTCAAGGCCAGCTCTCAGCAGCAGGAGGGGCGTCCTTCAGAAATGCCCACCTGTTCTCCTTGCCTGTGACTCAGCTGTGAGCACCTGGCCTGCCACGTGGAGGACTCGGATTCGGAAGTTGTGGTGACCTGTTTCCTAGCCTTACTTTTCCATTAAAAGGAAACTTTTACAGAGCCGCCATTGTCTTGTTGTTCTTATACTAACGTGAGATTTGTAAAAGGCATGGGTAGCATTCTGGGGGTTGGGAGGACATGTCCCCCCTTTTCCAATTTTCCAAAGGAAGGTCCAGGGCTAGCCACACCTGCGGGCCAGGGGAGCTCAGGCCGACTCTCTGCCGGTCACTCCCTTCTCCCTGTCCCGCAGCCTGGCTTCTCCGCCTCCACCTCAGACCCGGCGGTCCCGTCTCCGAGGGCGCCCTGTGCACTGGAGGGGTTAGCCCAGTGGTTGGCAAACTGCGGCTCGTGAGCCACATGCGGCTCTTTGGCCCCTTGAGTGTGGCTTTTCCACAAAATACCACATGCGGGCGCGCACGTAGAGTGCGAATGAAACTTCGTGGCCCATGCGCAGAAGTCGGTATTTTGTGAAAGAGCCACACTCAAGGGGCCAAAGAGCCGCATGTGGCTTGCGAGCCACAGTTTGCCGACCACTGGGTTAGCCACATCCCTGGTCTCTTCCATAGATGCCAATGGCAGGCCCTGCAGCCCTGACAGGCAAAAACGTCTCCAGATACAGCCACACGTCCACGACTACAGCTTTAATAAAAGTGGACTCTGCGGCCCTGCTGTGGCCAGGTCCCAGCAGGTCTCAACGCCTGCTGCTGAGGATAGGCTGTGCGCAGCATAACCACTGTGGCCCGCCAGCTAACGCATGGGGTTCCGTCTCACCAGCCTGTCAGGAGCACCTTGTCTGCTCAGTCAGAATGGGGCAGCCAGACCAGGTCCCAGTTTGCATGGCACCTGGAATCTGCACAGCCGAGAGTGCAGGCAGGACCAGGCAGGAGTGGCTGAGACCACGGAGGCTAGGCCCCACCCGTCCGGAGCTGGGGGGCAGGGCGGAGCAGCCGGACGCTCCTGCCTGGGCCTCCACCCTCCCAAGGCGTGCCATGCTTGGCAAACTGAATGACAAGTTGCAACACATTCTTTTTATTTACAGAAACTCGGGCACACTTTTTGAGAAGGGGGGCAGCATCTTTCTAGGTGAAACATCTCTCTTAATTTCTGTGTTTTCTCAGTCTGGAGTGGGGGGCTTCTCCACGGAGGACCACGGTCCACATACAGAATGTGCTGCCTCCCGGGGGCTGGTGAGTGGGAGGAACTCCTCCGCGAGAGAGGGAGCCCGGCACCTACAGCCAGAAGGCCCGCTGAGTCCCGGCTGGGCTGGGCCGAGCTGTGGGGGCCTCCTCGGTTCCCCAGGGGGACTGAGCCTGTTCTCGCCACCTCCCGGGATGTGTGCAGGGAGAGTGTGGGGTGCATGCGGATCCTGACTGCAAGAGCGGTGGGCAAGCTGTAGATCACCATTGCAAATGTTGGTTAATTTCTAATAAGGAAACATTTCTCAATGGCCAGCAGCAGGTAAGCAGAATTAACTTCTGGGGAACCCCTCCCGGGTGCTCAGCTGCCTCAGCTCCCAGCACAGCTCGTCGTCGTGGCTTTTGAGGCCACCAGTGCTCAGCTCTCCCAGGAGAGGCTCCCTCTGCCCCAAAGTCCCTATTCTCAGCTGTTTCCACAGGGGCGCCCAGAGGCGAGTGTTGTACAGACACCGCCTCATTCCAGCGGGGAGAACAGCACCTTCCCAGGGAGCTCGCTGCCTAGGAAGAGGGTTGGCTAAGGCCCTGCAGGGCAGAGGCAGCGTGGTGAGCAGCGTGGCGAGCCGGCTGAGACTCCAAGCCTTCCTGCAGCATCCAGAAGCACCTGCAGTAACGCGTTAATGTCACACCTGCCTCCTCTACCGGGAAGCCAGGGGGGCTCTGCTGGCCGCTGGGCATCACTGTGTTGGAAGAATTAGCACCGCTTTCAGTCCCAGCGCCCTGGGCTCCCCCAGGCCCTGCTCCTGAGCGGGCTCCTGGCCAGGCCACTGCCTCCTGGGCCCTGGCCTGAGCTCAGCTTTGAGTGGAATGAGTGTCAGCTTTGCAAGTTCCCTCCAAGTGGGACTGAGGGTCGGCCTCCACCTCCGAGGTTGAAGGCTGAAACCCTGACAGGCACCACCCCACCCAGCTGCATCTTGGTCCTTGAGGAAGGCGTTTGCCTTTGGCGGGGGAGGGGGGGGGCAGGGGGGCGCTCTAGCCATCCCCCTCCCCAGGGAGACAAGCCGACCAGGCTCCTCATTCCCAGCTGGCCCCCAGGGACTCCCCACCATGGCTGTCCAGAGCCAGCACCCGAGACCCTGGTGAAGAGCTGGTTCCAATAACCCCGAGTGGATGAGGTACCGAGCATTCAAACTGTCTGGTCACGCGTGCTCCACGCTCCGGACTCCCAGGAGAGAAGCTGGGCCAGGCCAGAGTAGGGCTCTCTCTGGGGCGAGGCTCACTCAGGAAGAGACCCCACCGTATGCAAACGGATTATTCCTGAAGCCGTGGGGCAGGCCAAGGTCTGGGCTGCCAAGCAATGACCATCCGGGCTTGCCTTGCGGTGCTGTGGGGGAGGGGGACGGGGGCGGGGCACAGCGCACACTCATTTCCAGGGCTGACACGTGGTGTGGTTCCCACACTGAGTGCTTTTACTCTCCTCGTCCAGATTTCCACTCAGTGTCCGCCCTGACCTATGAAACTGAAGGCCGGCGTTCCCGCCTGTGGCTGGGCCTCCTGCACCTTACACCTGATGTGAGGTGACTGGCCCCTCACTCCCCACCCACCTGGGGGCGGACTGCACCACTGTTGCATTCACAGGGGCAGGGAGGGCAGTAGCTGCCCCCAGTGCCAGGGTCTGAGCGTTTGTGCCCCTCCCCCACCTGATTCATGTGGGACTTTGGGATGATTAGTTCATGAAGGTGAAAGCCTTATCAGTGGGATTAGAGACCTTTTAAAAGAGACCCCGAGAGCGCCCGCACCCCCTCACCCTGATGACACAGTGGGGAGCGCCTCTATGAACCAGGAAGCCAGTCCTCACCAGACACCTAGTCTGCCAGCACCGTGACCTCTGGATGACGCCCAGGCTGTACCTGTGAGGAGTGGAGGTCCGTCCAGGGCCCGTCGGGTGGATCCGCAGCAGCCGGTGCTCTGAGACCCAGGCCGCCGGCCAATGACAGCAGGGCCGGCGACCCGTATCTAGGAGCCAAGGTGAGCTGCGAGGCGGAGCTTCAGGTGCTGACTGTGCCAAGCACCCCACTGCTCTCCCCAACGCGCCTGCTGGGGCGCTCATAGCCTCACTCAGCCGGGCACACGCCCGCCGCCTCCTGCACACCGGAGCCCCACGCCAGGAGGGGCCAGGGCACGCACAGTGTTGAGGGCCGGACGGATGGGCCTACAGACGGACCAGGAGCCCAGCGGCCCTGCTGTGGCCAGGTCCCAGGCGGCTACCTGCCCCGGCAGGTGACTCCAGAGGTGCTCGCACTGCCAGTCTCTCTCCGAAGGCCCCGAAATGAACTAGGAGGTGCCTTGGCCGCTGGTTTTTCTCATCAGCCAGGGGAGACCTCAGGGAAGTGGGGGTGACCGCAGACCCAGTGCTAGGCCTCCATGCCCTCAGGCGTAGTCACCCGCTCGCACGCTGAAGCCGCACTGGGAGGTCTGCACTGCAAATTCACGTGGCAAAGCACATGGACGTCCCGGGAAAAGGCTCCTGTCTCCAACGGAAATGCCTCACTACGTCCGAGAACAGACTGGCTGCGCTGCCCCAGGCAGGGGAGGCCACCTGGTCCTCAGAGGAAAAGAAGCTGGTGGTGAAAGTGAAAGTGAGTGCCCCTCTCCCCCGCCCCCCACCTGGCCTTAAGGAGCAGCACCTCAGGGGAGGCTTTCTGCTGGGAAAGGGGGTGGCTGGGTCCTCGGGGCAGCTCTGGAAAGCGGCAGCTGTGTCTCCTGCACCTGCGCCACTAAGTCAGGGCAAACACGACTAAAAACAGAGGTTGCAATCACATCCCTATTATTTTTCCATATCTCGGATTCATCCAGGCGGCAGGAGAGATATCTAACAATGACTTAGCAGCCTTCTCTACTAGTACAAAATGAGAGGATGGATACAGATGATGCTGGAGAAAGTACTGAGCACGGAATATTAAATTATCCCAGGGTGGGCGCTGGCCCGTGAGTAATGCCCCCTCCCCAGCCCGGGCGCCGGCCTGCGAGGCCAGGCTGTGGGGCTGAGGAGGCAGGAGCTGCCGGACACCTGCTGACACGGTGGCCTCCCCGTTTGCAAGCGCTCAGAGGCGCCTGGAACGTGCGTGCAGAGGCAGCTGCAGGCCGCCTCCGCTCCTCTGCAGAGCCACTTCATCTCGCACGCCGCCGTGGACAGTCATCAGTAATGAAGCCATTAATGCAGGAGGGTGGAGAGAGAACTGCCTGCCAGCCTTCTCCATTAAACGCAGGTACTTCGCACATCTCTAATTAAGATCGAGGCTTGAGTTCCAATTGACAAAGCACTCCATCCCCACGATACGCAGCCACGGGTGCTGGAGGGCAGAGCTAATGCAGTGAGTGGGTAATGGCGTGGATAATTCCAATAAAGATTTCCAATTACACTAGGTTCTGGAGGTTAACTGTGCTACTCGGAGAGGGAGCACGCCCCTGGGTGAGGGGCCTGGTCTCCCCGGGATGTGTCCTGAGACCGTGGCTGAGTGATTTGCCTGGAGCCGAGGGCACCACCTCAGAGCCCAGGACCCCCCTGAGATCCAGATCCACCGCATCGACTATTCCCCACCGGATTCACTCCCCGGAACATGAACAGACCCACAGGTTCATGGAAAAGATGGGTGGCCAGGCAATTCCCAAGAGAGTGACACGTTTATTTCCACTCATTCCGAAATTTGGAGAAAACATGTTGACATTTGCAGAGGATCCCACGCTTTCCCAAAGGAGCCAAGCTTGACTGCTAACGTTCGGCTCATACCTAAGGAACCCACATCATATGAGAGTGGGGAGGAGGGAGGACTTGCAATGTTTTGGCCATTGTAGCTTCAAGTATTAATTTCTCTTTAGGTGACTAGGCGACAGAGGGGTGGGGGAGGAGGCTCCCAGCAGATTGTCTGTGAAGTGCAGGAAGGCTCCTCATACACCAGGGGGCGCTCTCCCAGCCTGGGTCACTGCACCCACAGGTGTTCTGCCTCCATGGCCAGCTAGATGACTTACCTGCTCACCTGCAAGAGGTAGACGCCCACCCACGTGAGCACTTAACCAAATATTTGGGTTTGCTCTGTTTCCTTGCTCTTTTTCAAAAGACCAGCCACCATGAGTAACCAAAAACCCTCCAGGTTTTCACAAATTATCCTTCCCTGTGGTTTTCGTGATGGCCACGGCAGGAGTCGTGGTGCCGTGGGTCTCCCTCTGCACCGTGAACATGGTGACTGGCGGCTGTGTCTCTGCGCCTTTGGACAATCCCACAGAACCCAGCAGACTATAGTTAGGCCACCTGGCCTTAAAGATCTCTACTAAGGCATATTCCCGAATTCTGTGCAACTTTAATATTCACATTATTTTCTTTGGGGGGATTACCATTAATCCATTTTTAATGGGCCATTTTAAAGTTTATTTCACAAAATACTTGTTATATGCCTACATCTTGGAAAACAATGACTGCTTTTGAAAAAAGGTTGTGAGAAAAGAAATCAACATTACCAAATCCCCAAGTCTCCTTTTATGGCTTAAAACAATTCAATAAAAGAGTTTGCGATGGTCATACATTTAAAACGCCTACGGAAATATTCAGGCTGAAAGGCCAGAGCCTTTCCTCCCGCTCCCGCCGGCCGCCCCACCCCCAGGAGGCCCGGAGAAGAGTTTGGTCTGCAAGTTTTCAGAGCAAAGTTGGAAAAGTTATACTTTTGTCACAAGAGAAGAAGTGGCTTTAATAAAATATTTTAAAATTTAATAAAGTAACCAAGAAAGCAAGTAATAAAGCAAGAGAAAGGGAATCTTGATAAAATTATCTGGGTGAACAGACCACAGCAGGAATTAATCTAAACCCCACACAGGAGGCGCCGAGGCAGTCCACAGCCCCTCCCGTCCAGGCCATGAGCCCACCCCTCAGGAGCCCTAGGCAGCAGATTCTGCAAGAAGCCCTGGTGTGTTAAACAGAGAATCTTGTCACTTGGGGGCAGGCGGGTGGGGGGGGGGCGGGGGGGGGGTAGTCGGGGGGAAGGTTATGAAGACAGGCGAGGAAAAGGCAAACGAACAGGAAGCAAGTAGTAATGCACTGGGTGGGTGGTTTTTTATGTCCCTGCAAATGGCTCTCCCTGCTTCTGGTGGTTGCAGGACTTAGAGCTCCCTCGGTCTGGCATTGCAGGTGACCCCATCACGTGGAGGTTAGGGGGCCGACCCCACCGCCTGCAGTTGAAAATCCATGTATAACTTTGGACTCCCCCAGAACTTAACTACTAATAGCCTACTGCTGACCGGAAGTCTTACCAATAGCATGAATAGTCGATCAACATGTTTTCTATGTCATATGTGTCACAGACTGTGTTCTTACAATAAAGTAAGCTAGAGAGAAGATGCTATGAAGAAAGTCATGAGGAAGAGAAAAAGCATTTACGGTACCACGTGTATCTACTGAAAAACTCCTCCTGTCAGTGAGCCCGCACACTCAAACCTGGTTGCTCCAGGGTCACCGTGTTTCCATGGTGGCCCTGTCTAATGGCAGAAGTGGATATAGCAGAGCCTCCTCCGCTGGCACCTGTGAGACTCTTCCCAACCATAGGCCACAGAACCGAGGCCCCTGGGAGGCCCAGGCAGGCATAACACCATTAGCACCGTCACCTCGGGAGGCCCCATAACCTGGCAGGAGGAGTCCCAGCTACACAACCAACACAGTAGCTGCAACATTCAACAACATACTTACACTCAAGACACTCAATTCACACACACACGCATGCAGACACATGCAACAGTGTGTGAGGTCATTCCGTGAAAAGTGCCTAGAATGTAGTAAACATAACAAATCATAGCAAACACGAGTGATGAAGAAAACTGAGACATGTGAAAACAAGGTAGAAACGAGGCCCTGACAAAAAAATGCCCAGTGCTTTGCCCCCGTCCCCGTGCCCTGGCTCATCGCTGAGGCTCAGCTGGCTTTCCGGGCTTTGATTGGGTCACTCGCTGACTGCCAAAAGCATGGTGGCTCCACTCTCCCAGCCAAGTGTTCCCGAGCACATGCCACGCGCCAGGCCCTGTGCTCAGCACTTACAAGCAGACCCTCCAACCCCATGGGGCAGACTCTGTCACCGTCCACCTCACTGACAAAGGATCAGGGTCCAAGTTCACACTGCTAATAGAAGGTGCACGGGGCCTTGATCCAGGTTCCAGGATCCCAGGGCCCAAGCACTTCACCTGGACCACAGACACCACACGTGTCCAGACTTCCCCTAGCACCCTGAGACCGTGCCAGGCCACGCTCCCTGTTCTGTTGGTTACAGAGCCTTGCACATGGCTGTGGCCCAGATGGCAGGGTAGAATGACCAGCCCAGCTCCTCCCCCTCACGTCCTCAGCCCCTGCCGGGGAAGACGCTCACAGATCCCCTTCCCCTTTTGTCTTTCCTCTCGAGCACAATCCGCTGAGATGTGTCTGTTTGCTGTCCCTGACGCTCCCATGCTCTGGCCCCAGTGGGCCTTGAGTGAGGACCTGAGGGGCAGGGTGGCTCACAGCAGAGGCTGCCTGAGCACCTGCCTGGCCAGCACTCCGGCCTGCTCCACAGCGGAGGACACAGGGCCCCAGCGCAGTCTGTCCTCACTGCAGGACGCTTCGCCTGGGCAACTCCAGCAGCATTAGCGTGGCCAGGGCAACCCAGCTGGGGGAAGCTATCACCAGCCCTGGGGGCACTCAGCCCTGGGCATGTAACCCCTAATCCCAAGTGTTTGGCCTTTTTAGGGATTCTGCAAGCTATGAGCTAGAGCGGGTTATTCGCAACTGAGAACCATGAGCAACATGGGGAAGCAAAGGAAACATTTCAGAAAAATGAAGGGGAAGTGGGCGGAGGGAGGCAGTGGAGGGAGAAGACAGCTGGTCCAGTTTGTATTCCTTACCAGGCACACTCAGCTGCAGCGCCTCTCCTGTGACCCCTCGTCCCTGTCCTCAGATGAAGCCTGGATACTGCGGGATGCTCTGTGGGGGCCTCACACACTCACCTGCCCGCCTCTGTCACTCCCGGCCCTGCACATGCAGGCATGGATGCTCTGTGGGGGCCTCACACACTCACCTGCCCGCCTCTGTCACTCCCGGCCCTGCACATGCAGGCATGGATGCTCTGTGGGGGCCTCACACACTCACCTGCCCGCCTCTGTCACTCCCGGCCCTGCACATGCAGGCATGGATGCTCCTGGTAACAAGAATTCTTATCAACAGAAACCAAGAGGTTTTTGTCCCCCTGGGTTGTGTTTGCGGTGTTGGCAGGAAGGCAGGGGGTCCTACAGGGAGAATGACTAGGTGTAAACCAAACTGATGATTTCAGGGTCACTGGGAGGGTGCCTCCAACCTCCGACCTCTGTCACCGGACCTCTGCCATGCTGGCTGAGCGGCTGCCAGGACCTCCAGCGTGAGGGATACAATCTGCTGGAGCCAAGTATTGCTGTATTTAAGGACCTGACTTTTCAAATAAGAAGACCCCACCCCCACCCCCCACCCCGCATGGGAGTGAGAGTGAGTGACCATCAGCCTGAGCCTCAGCCACTGAAAGGGTCTCGGCTGGAGCAGGCAGGCGAGAACGAGAGGACACAACAGCTCACACCCCTCCCAGTTTTGTCTTCCAGACCCTGGGACCCCGTGAGATGCTGAAACAGACCTGGGTACACACCACGCACAGGCCTGCCCGCCCCACACAAGGAAGATGTCCCAGGGCCAGGCTGTGTCTCTGCAAGCGTCCAGGTCACAGGCCAGAGTGCCGCCTCCTGCCCCTCGGGCTGCCCAGGTGGGGGAAGCTACCACAGAACCGTGTGCTGGCAGAAATGCATGTACGAACGTCTGCCCTCTGGACAGGATGTCTGATTAGGTACCTGGGCAGTGCAGACTGCTAAGAACTGATTAGAATTCTACCCAGCACTGTCCCCAGAACCCCACTCCACTCTGCAGCAGGTAGGTTCTCAAAGACACCACAGCACATCCATCTCCCAAATCAACACCCTGGTGGGGCCCAGAGGCAACATGGGCACGGACACGGCAGCCACGGGTCAGGTGAGCCCACACTCCAAGTGGTAAGAACAGTCATTCCAGGTTTCATTCTTGTTGCTGCAGAAAATCTTCATTACCTCCTGTCCAAGGTCTGTGGTTTCCAGAAGGATCCTGGGGTGGGAGGGAAGAGGAGCACAGTAGCCTCTAAGGCCCACCTCCCACATCCCGTTCATCGGTGGGACCTCACTCTTCCTCCTCCGCCCACGTGGCCAGTTCAAAGGTTACCGGCCGCTTGTGCGCGATGCTCATGGTAACAGGGCCTTGCCCCTGTGCCCCAGCTGAGAGAGGCTGATGGTGGACACGGGATGCTTCCTTTTGTAGGAAAGGCCACCCAACATGGACCTGTGGCCTCCTCTGCTGAGAGGTGTGCCTGTGCTGTGTCCGTGTGTGAGTGGGATCCAGCTGGAGAACAGGACTTGGCATCCCTCCTTGCTGGCTTCCTTCCCGCTCACTTACTGCTGCTTCCTTCCACCACTCAATCTTATCTCAGGAGAAATCAAACTCAGAGACCCGGCACCCGGCACCCGAGAAAGGTGTAGCCATGGCCTGGGCCTGGCAGAGAGACCCCCTGGGCTGGGCCCAGCCTCCCTGTGCAGCCCACAGGCACTCAGCTCACCAGGGCAGAGTGACCTTGGGTTGACCTTGGCCATCAGACGGGAGGATAATGTCACTTGCTGACAGGTGAGAGGTGCCTCTGAGCCTGCGAATTCCTCAGAGGCCCCTGGGCAGCTGGGAGGGGGAGCAGCCCAGGGGCCGAACAGAAGCTGAGGGGATGTCATCAGGGACCCGCCCGGGAGGGGCGCGGAGGCAGGGCCCTGCAGCCCGTCTGTCCGCGGGAGCTCCAGCTTGAGGCTGATGGAGTGGGTGGCGAGCAGAACCCTCCTGAGTTGTTAGCAACACTGGGACGGGGGAGACAAAAGAATCACTGGAATACCACGAGGCGCCGTGAGCCACAGCAATCCTTGTTACTGTAATAAAGACTCAGAAGATGGTTTAATGTGAATAAACCACAGCGAAGACCAATCCTGTTCTGCAAGAGCGGCTGGTGTGAGCATGCGCTGATCCCTGGTGTTCAGGGCTGGGCGGAGGAGGCAGGGCAGGCACAGTGCGGATTCCAAATGCACCCAGTTCTAGAATGACAGCCACGTGCAGTGAGCAGGACACCAGGGAGCTGAGCAGTGAAGGACAGATGGATGAGGTCCGAGACCGTGAACTCCCTACTTTAGACGCCCGTCAGACCTCGGGCCCTTAGGAACCCTGGGACCAAGTACAGGCAGCAGGAGCGGGTTCCACCTGCAGATTTGGGGTGCAACTCAGCAGTCCTCCTGCGTCCCCCTCCAACAAGCCCATTGGTCAGACCGTCCCCACCACCGTCCCCATGTCCCAGGCAGGCTCAGAGAGACAGCCGCAAAACAGCCTGTCGGTAGGCAGGCCTGGAGAGGTGGTGGTGCTCGGGCTCAAACCCGTGTCCTTCCAAAAAACCAGAACGAGAATAACCACGTTGGGCACAGGGCTGTGCATGGGTGTGAAAGGGAGGGGCCGTGGTAGAGAGAAACCACACGCCAGCCCTGGGACATGGGAAGCAGGCCCATCGAAGCCCACACAGCTCACCTGGAATGCAGAGAAACCGGCTAACACGTGGCTTTCACGTCGCTGTGACACTGGAGCAGAGGCACGGGCTCCGATTGCCATTTTGAATGTCATAAAACGGATGCGTTTGGTAGTGGGATTCCAAAGGGTGTGTTCCTTGTTCCCTCCCTTCACATGCCTTTCCTTCGAGAAAAATTAGGTGTGGCCTTATGCATAGCTTCCTAATGACATTGCAATGTGTTTGGGAGTATTTTCAGCCTCTACAACTTTACAGAAATGAAAATATAAAAAACCCTCAAAAGACTTCAAAACTGAGTTAGCCCACAACATATATTTAAGCTGTATTTCTTTTTGACCTGGTTTATCTGCATGTGTTTTTAAGAGTCCAAAACTCCCCAGGATCTCTCTCCCTCTTTTCTCTGTTGTCCTCCGAATCTAACAGTCACTGAGCACATGGCTGGGTAGGTACGGTGCGAGGGACTGAGCTAACACCTTCAGGACAATCACCACCGAGTGGCGGACGGCAGTGCTCTCTCTGTGACAGACCAGGGACTGAGCCTGGAGGCCACGTGGGTGCGTGAGCCAGACTCCACGCAGCTCAGGCTTTCTGACCTGACACATGTGCATCGTTTCCTGTGCACAGCACTGTTCTGTCGCCACTGTGACAAGTGACCGCAGGGCAGTGGCTTAGACACCAGCTGCCGCCTTACGATTCTAAGCAGGAGGCTCGCACAGGTCTGAGGTGTGGGCAGGTGTGTCCCCGGAGTTCAAGGGAAGACTGTTTTGCCAGGAGGTGGGCTGGGGCGCAACAGGAACCTTATAGTTCTCTCCGGAAGGAGGAGACCTCCCCCCCACCCCCCCGCGGCTTTATAGAAAGTCCCACCATCAGGCATGTGGCCCTTTGGGGTCACTTTCCCACCCCACGAAGAACACCACGGCCAGCGGGTGTCGCCTTCGGATGGAGCAGGTCTGGGTCTCATCTCCCCACAGGGGAGGAGGGACAGTGTGTCATCTCAGACCACCTGAGTGGTTTGCAAAGGAACTGGGGAGACTGGACGTGCGGAAGCAGCAGACGCGCCTGGCACCGGAGGCTTCCACACGCGGACTGGTTACCACAACCTAGTGCTATCCTCACAGCTACGCTCACGCGTGTTAACAGTTGTGACCGCAGATGTCTAACGTTCCAGGAGACATGCCTTCTGGGGAGGGATGGAGAAAGTGTGTCGGTGGGTAAAGGCTCAGGAGATTCTAAAGGCCAGGCAAAACACGGAAAAAAAACTTTCTTTTTTTCTCCACAAATGAGGTCTTTGGAATCTAGGGGACTTTCCCCAAGGGGATAGGATTATGGTTACTCCTACATCAAAAGACGTGAGAAGGCCAATGACAACATAGCAAGTTTTAAAATCAATAACCGCTCATTCAGTCAAAGGATTTGGCAATAAAGACGCAGCATCCTCGCCTTCCTCCTCCTGGAAGAGGCAGGTGCACCTGCTACGAATGAATCGGCTCTGCATCGCCAAAGCCGCCTCAGAATGACCCGGCTGCTTGCTGACTCACAGACACCCGGCCCACACCGTCCAGGCAGGGTGAGCGTGTACCGCTAACATCTCTAACGGCTCCCCGGGCCTGTCCTGGCTGCTGATGGCCCTCCGGCCACACGGAATAGCCCCCACTCTGATATCAGAACAGCGGCACTGCCTGTCGCCCTGGCAGCATTGCTGTAAAATTCAAATCAGAGAATTAAAAAAAGAAAATGGGTTCATTTTTCTCTGAGGGCAAGTAATCTGTGCATGAAGAATGACTACAAGAAACACAAACCTTTGTAAAACTTACAAGATGTATATTTATGGATGCATACGTCTTAAGGGCGTATTTTTTATTTCACAAACAAAATTAGTTTTCCTCTTAATAAAAGTTGTGTGATTAAACTTAATAAAATTTGATGTTTAAAAAAATCAAAGAATATAGGCTACCATCCTGAAAAGTAAACAGCCCAATGAAAAAGTGCAGGGCTATTGTTGTCATCAATATTAATATTGTCATTAACAGCGTCACCTCTGGATCTGCCGGCACTCGTCCCCGCACCTGTCTTCTCCGGAAGCAGTCAGAATCCACCCCACAAACCGACACTGGAATGGGCACGTCCCCGACCACGTCTTCCTGCGAGTTCTGTTGTTCCCATTGTTTTTCTCAGGAGAAGTGGGAGGTGGCACCAACAGGAAGACTGGCTCTCCTGAACTGTCTGTGAAAAGGACTGAAGAGCTTTTCTATTATGGTCATTTCCATTTCTAGGGATTCACAGTGATGAGAGGATTCGCAGGCCTGGCTGAGCCTCCTCTGGCCTCTGCGGTGCTGGGAGGCACATTCTCCCTCCGAATCGCTGCTGGGAGTGTAAGTAAGTGCATCTCTAGCCATTCCATGAACAAAGAGCACAAAAGGGTTCAGGAAGTAATAACCAAGATAAATACCTTTGCAACAAAATTTCAGCGCCAGCAATTTTCCATTTATATCTTCTCCCTGAATCATGGAGCCCCGAGCTGCGTCGTGCAAAGTCATTTCCTGTCTAATGCTTCCCGGAGAACCCGGATCGCGGCTGTGGTGCTTGGCGGTACACAGCTCGCCCCAGAAAAGAAGGCGATTTCCTCGTCCTTCTTGGGCACTCAATCTCCACATCCTCCAGACAGGGTGCCAGCCAAGCCCCCTCAGCAAAGGGCCAGCTCTGGCACTCACTGTTGGAAGCACACTGCGACCGTGGTTTTCCAGGCGAGACCACAGGCGTGGGACGTGGCTGTCAGCCAGCAGGTGTGGCCCCAGTTTGCTAAGCGACTGCCTAGTGCGCTAGGCGGACCTCAGGGAACATACACAAAACTATACGTGGTGAACACTATAGATAAAACAGATAACAAAGGGCAGATTTGTTTTCAGTTAAATTAACATCTTTAAGATATAATTTGCACAATATACAGTTTATAGGATGAAAATACACAGTTCAATGCTTTTTTAAAAAAAATCTAGAGTTGTAAAACCACCATAATCTAATTTTAAGACACTGTCCTCACCCCCTAAAAGAAACCTTGCACCCACTCCCCTCGCCTCCCCTCCCGCAGCCCCTGAGGAGCACTGGCCATCCCTGTGTCTGAGGACTGGCTGTCCTGCCCGTTCCCTGTACCTGGAATCATGCAGCCTGGCCCTTGGTGAGCGCTTCCTTCGCGGAGCACCTGGGGGGATCCGTGTGTATTCTATCAGGGCTTCGCTCCTTTTCGTGGCCAGTTAACAGCCATTGTATGGACAGCCCGTGCTGCGATTAGCCTTCATCAGCTGGTGGACCCGGTGGCTGTCTTCACGAGGCCAAAAGGGGTGAAGAATTATGAATCTATCAGGTCATCTGGAAACCCAGATGGGCAGAGCCCGAGAAATGGCGCCAGCACCCAAAGATGGGGAGTAGGAGGTTTTTACAGGACTCTAGGCGGGCTTTTTCTGGGCGGAGCATTCTCTGTGCAGGTCCGGATTCTGGGAAACTCCAGAGGGGAGAGAGAATGGTCTTAGCAAGTGGAATGTCCATTGTGAAGTGGCCTAAAGGTCAGTCCCCAGGGGAGGGGTGTCGATTCAATTATCTGATGAGACCAAACAGGACCCTGCCATTTAACCCTACTCACAACCCTGTGACAATTTCCTCATTTTACAGGAGGGGAAACCAAGGCTTGCCCAAGGTCACACACTAGGAAAGGTGGAGATCAGACCTAAACCCAAGCTTGTCTGGCTCCAAAGCCCGGGCTCCCGGCTGGGCACTCTACTCTGTGGAGATCCTGGGTGGAACGCGGGGCAGGGGAGGTGGGCCCAGTGAGAGGTGGAGGGCTTGTCTCTCAACATCGCCCCTGGCAGGGCCACCTGACCATGCTCCCTCCACAGCACCACTCCCTGCAGCCAGGACACCCCACATCAGCGGCTGAGCCACTGTCACCAAATCTTAGCCGCCTCTTAAAAACTGCCTTTCGTTGCAGGGCATTAATCTCCCACAAGATAGTCCCCCTGAACCAAATCTCATTAATAAGAGACAAGAAATAAATTTGCACCAAGGCCTTATGAGCCTCCCCTGCAGCAGTGCATGCTGTCACCCGTCCCCAGGAACTAAAGGACTTTTCTCAGCAGAGCCATCTCTACTCCTCTGAGCAGGCCCACCGACCGCGCTGGAAGGAGCCGTCTGGACTGGAATTTACCCACACGCTCCCACTCCGTGCCTCCTCCGAGAAAAATGCAATCCTCCCACCATTAATTTGTGCCATTAATTACTGAGCCCTGTCTTGGCTTGGGAGAAAAAACAGCACACCGTTGGAGACCCCTTCACTCCGAGATGTTCCGGAACACGGAGGAAGTCGTGGAGTTGTCACCTGGAGCCAGCCGTGAGGGCAGTTATGAGCTCCGCCCACGGGAGGCTGCAGCCTGCCTGGCGCACCCTACGCAGGGCAGACCTGGCTGGCCCTGGGGAAGGCGCTCTGCTGTATTGCACAGTCTGAAACTCTGCTTGGGGCTGTGGAGCCCAACCACAGGGCCCAGGATGGGCATGGACGGCAGGCAACACAGGCATCCATGGGTGGTAGCAGAGCTGAGCCAAAACAGGTGTTCCCACGCCGGACCCTCAGGCGGCACTGGCTCTGCTCTGAAAGCTTTGGGAACTGGCTTTGCTCTGTCTCCCCCCATGGCTTCCTGTCTCCCATTCAAGTTTATTTAGGCTTGTTCCCCAAGGACAAGAGGACTCCCTAGGGCCCTCCTACTCTATCAGAGGCCAGCAGACCAGGAAGGCGGGTCTCCTTGTGCCTTCTCTGCCAACAGGTGACAGGTTCAAAGAGCAGGGAGACGCCGAGACCCCAGCCCGCACCATGGGCCTTGCCTGCTGCAGCTGTCCCCGGCTGCAGGCTGCTGTCTTTTGCATCTCTTCAGGAGCCTGAGCTCCGCTCCCTGCAGCGCCCACAAAGCCAAAGGCTAAGGCTATCACTGATGCACACAGGGGGGCAGAGAAAGGGGAACCCACAGATACCTACCCGCAGTTCTGAACAATGTCCTAACGCAGCCTAGGCTCCAAGCAGCTTAGGTAAACTGGAATCCATTCTCCTCTGTCAAGACAGCTACCTGCCATGTCCTCCATTTTGGGGCTGTGACGTGGGCTGTGTGCTCCCCCTTAAAGACCAGGGTGCTGGGCTGAGTGCAGGGGCTCACCCATAAGACCAGGGTGCTGGGGACGGACACAGGGGCTCACCCTTAAAGACCAGGGTGCTGGGGACGGACACAGGGGCTCACCCTTAAAGACCAGGGTGCTGGGCTGGGTGCAGGGGCTCACCCTTAAAGACCAGGGTGCTGGGGACGGACATAGGGGCTCACCCTTAAAGACCAGGGTGCTGGGGCTGGGTGCAGGGGCTCACCCTTAAAGACCAGGGTGCTGGGGATGGACATAGGGGCTCACCCATAAAGACCAGGGTGCTGGGGGTGGATGTAGGGGCTCACCCATAAAGACCAGGGTGCTGGGGATGGACACAGGGGCTCACCCATAAAGACCAGGTGCTGGGGATGGACATAGGGGATCACCCATAAAGACCAGGGTGCTGGGGATGGATGTAGGGGCTCACCATAAAGACCAGGTGCTGGGGATGGACACAGGGGCTCAACCATAAAGACCAGGTGCTGGGGATGGACACAAGGGCTCACCCTTAAAGCCCAGGGTGCTAGGGCTGGACATAGGGGCTCAGCCTTAAAGACCAGGGTGCTGGGGCTGGGAACCAAGGATGCAGGACTGGGGACAACCACTCCCAATGCCATCTCTGCAAAGCCCCTGTGGTCTCACTCCCAGGGCAGCTTTAAAATCTGAGGACAGTTGGGGGTTTGTCATTAGGATTGACCAACTCATCCCTGGGACTTTCTCAGATTTAGCTCTGAAAGCCCCATATCTGGGAAAAGCCCTCAGTCCTGGGTAAACTGGGGTAGTAGGTGGGGGTGGTCACTTTAGCTGTCTTCCCAATCTTAACTGGCCAATTCCTACCATATTTATATTCATGTCTTTCATAATCTGCACCACAGTGTGCCAGGAACTGTCCTAGGTGCTGAAAACTCAGCCTGGAACAGAACAGGCCACGCCCAGCTCCTGCAGGAGGCCCTGACATGCAGGGTGTGTGTAGTCTTGGAGGCACTGCAAGGAGATAGCTGGGCCTGCAGCAGAGTGAGTGTGGGCAGCAGGGACAGGGGAGGTTAGTGGGGGAGGAGGACTGGTGAAGGGAGGAGAGTGAGGGAGGAGGACTGGTGAAGGGAGGAGGAGGGTGAGGGAGGAGGGTGGAGGAGCAGAGGAGGGTGAGGGAGGAGGGTGGGGTAAGAGGACTGGTGAAAAGAAGAGGAGAAGGAGGAGGAGGATGGGGAGGAGGAGGGTGAGGGGAGAAAGGTGGGGAAGGAGGGAAGGAGAGGAGGCGAGAAGCAGCAGAGGCAGAAGGGCCAAGGGGGAGGTCATGAGTCCGTGTTTCACTTAATTACATTTTCTTAATAGCAGGGTGGTGTAGCATGTTGTTCTGATAGCTGGTAATGGCCTTCTCTTAGGAGAGGTGTCTTTGTTTGGAAATATACCTTAAGAGGCCACAGGGTAACGGAGGTCCTGAAATGAGAACAGGAATCAGGGAGTGAAGAGGTGGGCAGGTTGCTGTGTGTTGGAGAGGCGCAGGGATGTGGAGGTGAGAGACAGGGAAGAGGTGAGGGTGAGATGATAGAGCCAGCCCACCCCGCTGGGACTTGCAAGGACCTGACATCCGGTTGGCCGCTGTTGGTGGTGATGAGCTGAAAACTCTTCCTGACGCCTGAGTGTGGTGACTGCCGATGGCTTCCATCCCAGTGACTCCTTGAGGGATGCACTCCGTGGTGATGTGACAAACAGAAGGGAGACCAAGTGATGCTCTGCTCGGGTCTGGTCCAGACCCTACTTTCCATGCCTGAGAACCTTGTTCTTAGGATCCCGAGTGCCCCCCCGAGAGACCTGCCCAGATAGGAATGAAGGCCTCACAGTCCTCCCTCACCCAACAGTGGTCACATCCATTTCCCAGCAGGTGAGTGAGCCTTCCTGGCATCTTCATAGGCAACAGACATGACGTTTATAGTTAAACCATGAGGTTTGGGTGGCCTGTGCTCAGCAATAGATAACCGGATGCTTCGCTTGCACTCGCTGGCTCAGAGGGAGCTGTGTCCTGCTGATGGAGGACAGAGGCTGCTCCACACTGGGCAAAGGGGTGCCAGCATGGCCACATGTGCAGGGGTGCTGCAGTGGCTCAAAAAGCGACTCGATGCTGGGGTCAAAGGGACCCCAAGAACTGGCAGCTCCCCTGGGAACTGGCAAAAATATTGGGGAGGGCATTACATTACTTGTCTCTTCTTCAGATAGTTTATCAAACACTAAAGAGGCAGGGTGACCAATCTGACATTTAGGTTTCCACCTCCCAGGTGACACTGCCCTTAACCATGTGCGCACACCTAGCTCACAGGTGACCCCACCTGGGCACAGGAGAAGCCGGGCTGCTCCCAGCTGGGGTGGTGGGTGTGGCTCCTCCACTGGAAGCCAGTGGGTATGATGGTGCCACGGCACCTGGACGGGGTGGGACAGAAATGCAGACCCTGCACGAGCTGAGCAAGCAGAACTGACCCGACAGAGCTCCTGAGTCACGTTTCCACTTGGTCAGGCACCAACATCAAGTGGAAGGTTTACCAAGAAAGGTGAGACCTACCAGGTTAGAATGACTTGTCTAGTATGCTGAGACCTTGCATACAACCCCCAGTCCTCACATGAATCCTATCATGTACCAACCTGATGTTATAATTGAACTTATAAAATGTATAAAACCTTATGAACGGAGGCTCAGAGGGCATGTAAGCAGCCCAATGTGCACAGCTTGTGGGAAGAGCCAGGCTCCGACTTTGGAGTTCTTCCGAAAACCCAGGGGTTTCTAGAACTACCTTTCAGTTGGTTCCTGTCTAAGTAAAGGCTATGTCCACACGGCTTACATTCTGCAACATAAGTGACTATAACGGGCCAAACTGCAGAGAAACGCCTGTCTTTAAACGAGTCTGTCTCACTGTGCAAGTGGTCGAATGCAGTGACCTGAGACAGACGAGCCCAGTGAGGCCCTGAGCTACACGCCTCTGCCTCACCCTCAGCCAGCGGTGCCCCAGCCACCCCCACAGCAGCCTCACCCTCAGCCAGCGGTGCCCCCGCCACCCCCACAGCAGCCTCACCCTCAGCCAGCGGTGCCCCAGCCACCCCCACAGCAGCCTCACCCTCAGCCAGCGGTGCCCCAGCCACCCCCACAGCAGCCTCACCCTCAGCCAGCGGTGCCCCAGCCACCCCCACAGCAGCCTCACCCTCAGCCAGCGGTGCCCCAGCGCCACGCACCAGCCACCCCCACACCAACCTCACCCTCAGCCAGCGGTGCCCCAGCCACCCCCACAGCAGCCTCACCCTCAGCCAGCGGTGCCCCAGCGCCACGCACCAGCCACCCCCACAGCAGCCTCACCCTCAGCCAGCGGTGCCCCAGCGCCTTGCACCAGCCACCCCCACAGCAGCCTCACCCTCAGCCAGCGGTGCCCCAGCGCCATGCACCAGCCACCCCCACAGCAGCCTCACCCTCAGCCAGCGGTGCCCCAGCGCCATGCACCAGCCACCCCCACAGCAGCCTCACCCTCAGCCAGCGGTGCCCCAGCCACCCCCACAGCAGCCTCAGCACAGAGGCTCCCCCAGCTCAGGCCCGCACACAGGGTCTGCGGGTCCCTGATGCGGGGCAGTGTTCCTTGTGTGCGCAGCTTATTGAAGGAACTTGTTTTCACAGATAACTCAGTACAAACTGTTTGAAAGAAAATGTATTTTGTTATTACTTGGAATAAAAAAGGCAATAATGTTGGAATAAAATGCAGATAAAAAAGAGATCACAGAATAAAATATATGAAATTTGGCAATTTAAGCTGAGTCCCTCAAAAGTAGGTGATTCGTATGTAGGCTGAACAAGTGGCTCAGCTGATGTTTTTTACCACCTCCTGTGTGCTGAGAAACTGGGAACCCCCCTCTGCTGTAGCGGATGACCTAAATGCTGTGTCATAGTTTGTAAAAATTATGTTCATTGCGAGGGAGCCCCCACGCAGGGCAGTGTGATGGGAGGAAACAGTGAGTTCCTGCCTCTCAGGCTGAAGCCCCGCCTCCTCGCCACCTTTCTACTCAGGCAGGAGCGGTGCTCCCTCCTGCACATTCTCTGTGTCTGCAGGGAGGGACCCACAGGAGTGCTGGCCAGTGAGATGCCACTCAGAGCCTTCTAGGGGTCTGGACTCCTGACACAGAAACAGCAGCACAGACTTCACTTATTCTTCCTGCCTCTGACAGAGTCTGATGACAGAAGCGGTGGCAGCCACTTTGTCACCATGAGGAAGAGAAGGGCAGAGGCGTTGGTTTTGAGGCTGCTGAGCTACAGAACCAGTGCTGAGAGCTGTCTCCTGACTGCTTGTCATTTAAGAAAACAAACCCTTGCCCGACCAGTGCAGCTCAGTGGTTGAGCATTGACTCATGAACCAGGAGGTCATGGTTTGATTCTGGATCAGGGCACATGCCTGGGTTGCAGGTTCGATCCCCAGTAGGGGGCGTGCCATCGATGATTCTCTCTCACCATTGATGTTTCTCTCTCTCCTCCCTTCTCTGAAATAAATAAAATATATATTTAAAAGAAAGAAAACAAACCCTTAGTTATTCAAACTATAGTGAGCACAGCTTGTTTCTTTTAGCCAAAATGTTCTTAACTGGTGTATTCCTTGTATTATGAGACGGGAATACAATGGGTACATACTCTTCTTGACAGTGATAATAACAAAAATAGAAATGTAGGTGTTTAATAATTAAAAGTAACTATTAATGGCAATAAAAAAAACAGGACATATCTTTAAGATTATGAGGAAAATGATCAAAAGCAATACAATCTTACAGCAAAGAAAACTACCAGGAAGAATATGTACAGGAAATGGAACGACAAAATGAAGGTGAGCACATCATACCCATTACAACAACAGAGCAACTGGGCTCAACTTTCTAGTAAACGATACGATTCTCATATACATACCCAGTGTGTCTACAAAAGACACCAACAAAGTGACGAAGAAAAGTTAAAGGCAGAAGAAATAGTTGCAAAAACATATATAATTAGAATAATATATACTATGAGGTTAAATAAGAAAATCTTATCATTACCTCCTACAGCAGTGATGGCGAACCTTCTGAGCTCGGCATGCCAGCATTTTGAAAAACCCGAACTTAACTCTGGTGCCGTGTCACATATAGAAATTTTTTGATATTTTCAACCATAGTAAAACAAAGACTTATATTTTTGATATTTATTTTATATATTTAAATGCCATTTAACAAAGAAAAATCAACCAAAAAAATGAGTTTGCGTGTCACCTCTGACACGCATGTCATAGGTTTGCCATCACTGTCCTACACACAGGCAGGCATGGGAAGGCAGCTGATGAAATTCAACATTCATTTCTGACAAAACTCTTTTTAAAACTTCTTAATAAAATCAAATCAGAAGGAAATGTGCTGTCATTGTAAAGAATAACCTTCTTCATGCAATGCCACACAGAACAGTGAAATACTTACAGAATTATAGTGTCCATTAAAAGGTAAGAATCTCCACCACTTTGTAATGATCATTGTTCTATCAAAAGTAATGAAACACTCCAAAACGAGCTGTTGGAAAGATAGAGACAAAGATTATTATTTTCATAGCCTCCTCCCCAAAACACAACAAAGCCTACCTGGAAACAGAGAATCATCTAAAAAGCTTTGAGGTACTAAAGAGAATTCCCTAAATCCATGCAATAACCAGATAGAAAAATACAGTAAGAATTTCTTGTGTAATAGCCACAAAAATATAACATACCTCAGGGTAATCTCAACAAGAAATGTTCAGGACTTCATGGAAAATAGTGTGACACTTTACTGTGGATATGAAAGACGATGAAGAAATGAAAAGATGCAGGTCATATCCTTGAACAAGAAGATATGATGTGGTGAGAACAGCAAAGCTTTTTAAATTAAACTATAAATGTAATGAAATTCCAACTGAAATCCTAACATGAGCTTTTCTGAAGCTTGACAACAGGTTTCTGAAGTTTATCAAGAAGAATAAATGTATAAGATCCACCTATCAGTAAAAGTTTGAGGGAGAGAGAGAAGGAGGGAGTGGAGAGAGTGGAGAGAGATGAGGGTAATGGCATGGGAGTGGCTTGTCTCAACAAAGCATAGAATAGTCTGTTACCACCCAAGAACAATAATAAAGATCACCAGGATCAAAATTTAGAGACAAACCCAAGCATAGTGTGTGATAAGAGTGACATTTACAATCAATAGCACAAAAGTGGGTAACTCAATAGATGTGACAACCAGTGAATCATTTAGGATGAAACAAAGTTGGATTCCTACTCCATAGCTTACATCAAAGTAAATTCCACAGAGTCCAATGGGAAGTATGATTGCAGGGATATTTGCATTACATGTGTAATGTTTCTAACACAGAAAGAGACCTCCTCAATAAGAAAACAAAAAGCACCCCGATAAAAAGATGGTTAAGAGAGATGAGCAGGTGCGTCACAAAAGAAACGCCAGTGTTCAAACTCACCAGAAACAAAATGAATTCAGTGACAACATGCAATTCCTCACTTGGCAGCTTGGGGACTACAACGGAAGCGGTGATGCTTACTAGTGGTCAGGTAAAGGGGAGATGGGAAAGGAACAGTCCAGCCACGGGGGGGTGTGAGGCCATCTAACTGGTAGGAAAATATCCTAAGAAATAACCTCAGATGAAGACAGAGAAGTTAAGAATGAGAAAGTCCCACCCTCCCTCCCCCGACTTCCTGTTGCACACTCCAGGTAAGTTGTGTGAACAGACAGAGGAGGAAATAAATGCTTGCCCTCCTCCCACTCCCCTGAGCACACAGGCAGCAGGATGTGAGGAGGGTGGGGAGGTGGAGGGAGGGCAGTAGGAGCATGCCCCGCCCAGGGCACAGGTCCAGCTGGGCACTGGCTGGACCTCGCCAGGGTTCCCAGAGTGGTAAGTCAGAGTAGAACCTGTGAGTCTTCGTGTTTGGGCTGAAACCTCCAGGGAGGGAGGCTTTTTCTTAGAGCAGCTGTGTGCTTCCTCTGTGTGTGGATGGAGGCCAGCCCAGAAGCCGACAGTGCACATCCCATCCGAGGCAATCTGTCTCAGAGGGGCTGCCGATTCCTCAGATTAATCTGCAACAGAAACTCACGCCAGACAACCTACGCCACTGCCAGTTCCCCCCGCAGCTCAGGGACACAGCGATGGATCTTCAGAGCGGTGACGTGGCCCCGGTGCTGAGCACGCTCCCTAACGCGGGCCCTCTGTCCCTCTCTGGGGTCTACGGGGCTGAAGTCCTCCCAGTCAGTCACCCGGGGCAAGGAACAGGCTGCCTGCTCTTGCCTCCAGTTTGATACTAGAGAAGCCAATGGTGTCTGGAGGCAGGTTTGTAAGGAAGAGCCACAGAGCCTCTGGGCACCTGCCCACGATGCACATGGCATCTCGCCCCAACATGCAGACACGAGAGTCACCCACGTGAACATCCTCCCTGCTTGACTTCTTGAAAACTCCACGCTTTATGCACTTGGCCATTTAGCACAACCCATGAAAGAAAAGACTGATGACTATGACCATCTCACTTTAAAATCTCTCGTTGACAGAAGACAACATAAGCCACATTAAAGACAAGTTCCAAACTAAAAATGCCCTTGCAGTGCATATAACTGACAAAGAAATAGTATCTAGACTATATAAAAAACTCCTAAAATTAATAAGAAAAATGTACTCAACATGGACACTGACAACGGTGTGGAGAAGGCCTGGGGGAGGCGGAGGCTGGGTGGAGGGGGCGAAGGGGAGAAAATAGGGGAACATCTGTAATACTGTCAACAATAAAAGATAAATTTAAAAAAGAAAAGAAAATGCACTCAAGCCCATGGGAAAATTGGCATCACAGAGGGAAATGGGAGAAGCAGAGGGAAAGCATGTTTAAAGCACAGCACAGAGAATACAGGCGACCATATTGTGTTCACCATGAAGGTGCCAGGTGGGTGCTGCAAAGATCAGGGGGATCACCTTGTAAAGAACATGGCTGCTAAACCACCAGGCTGTACACCTGAAATGAATACAGAATAATATTGAAAAAATTAAAAGCAACAATGGTAACAACATAACAGAAAAACCTTCCTAACGCAGAAACACAAATGAATAGGACAAGATGCAATTTGCACACCTTCAGATGGGCCAACGCCGCCCGCACAGCCCCTGGGGGAAGAGCTGTGAGCGAAGGCAGCCCAGTGCCTGCCGGGTGTGCAGCAGACCAGCCCCTTCTGAGGGCGAGGGCCCAGCAGCCGGCATCTCCAGGGAGCCCCAGGGGGCCACAGCTTGCTTCCTGCTGCCCTCTCCCCACTGACAACTCCTGCACACTTGGCCATCAAAAAGCCTTCTTTCCTTGCATCTACAGCCATCGCTCGTCCATCAAAGCCCCCCGGAGCTGGCACGCAGAATAATATGAGCCATTAAACACAGTTTTGAAGAAGAGTGTTTAACCACAGGGGAAGCATTCACAGTATGTTGTTAAAGGAAGAGGGATTCCAAACATTATGTATGGCAAGATCCAAACTTTAAGTAAAGAAATACACAGGCGAAGAGAAAACACGCACAAGCAATACACTAAATATTCACTGTTTTCTACCACTTGGTCTACATGCACTCCTTTCTCTTCCAAGTTCCATGTCACTTCAAAGTTTTAATCTTCATGATGAACAGTGTGCTTTCATAATTAGAAATGGTTTTTAAACCCATGTTTCAAAAAAACAATGCTACTGTTACATATATGTACTATGAGAACATGTATTTATATAGCATTAAGTATTTATACACAAATATAGATTATATTAAATGTGTATAATTTTCCTATGCAGGTTCTGTGCTAAGTACCTGCCCGACCTGTAGGCCCACTTCCTCGGTGGTAGACTGAGGCTGACAGTGGTGGATAACGTGCCAGGATTAGGAGCTGGTCTGGCGTTGCTGACGCCCCTGCCCTCCACTCACCCTGCTTGAGCGAATACTTACCTAAATCCCCAAAGTGAAGCCTCCCAGCGATGCAGGACCAGAACCGGGCCTCCTGGCTGCCCCTGCACAATGTGTGCCCCAAGGGTGAGCCCGAGTGTGGGAGAGCTCCCAGCTCCTCCTGCTTCGCCAGACACAGCATCTCAAGGCGGAATCGCCCTCCACTGACAAGGAGCAGAAGAGGCCGCTCCATGGTGGTAACTGCTGGGACGGGCATTAGTTGAGCTGTGACCATGAGAGGGGGCTTCGGGGCCACTCCTGCAAACCTCACTGAGTCCAGACAAGGCGCCAGGCCTGCTGCCTGGGCTCGTCACACTCCTTATCTCGCAGGTACTCACACCGACAACAGGCCCATGCAATCTCGCCTTTACAAACTTGTCCCAGTCCTTTCCCACACGCAGGACCGAGCGCAGCCCACCTGAACGCAGTAGCATTCCCTGCAGGTGGGGCTGGGTCAGACCAGGTCATCGAGGGGCCCCTCCCACCTGCTCGCATCAGCAGCTCAGGAGGACAGAGGAGGACTGAGCGCATCTATCCTTCCTCTAGCTCCTGTCCTCCTCCATATTTGAGGCTGAAAAACGGAAAAATGAAAGATGCTAGAACTTCTGACACCAATCTCACTGTCTGAAGTGACAACTGGTCAATTAGGGGCTCGGGGACTGCCTACTCCCCTGGCACCTGCTGCGGGATCTGGGTGCTGGGGACGTTCTCATGGGCTGTTCACTTTATGAAAATGTACTGATCTGTGAACAGACGGTGTCGTCTCCTGAAAGCGAGTTTTACTTCAATGAAAACTTTAAAATCGCAAAGCTGAATGAAGACATTTCCCTTCTGGGCTGCCCGTGGCCTCTTTCCGCAAGAATGGACATGTGAGCGTAGGAGGTGGAGAGCGAGGAGCCCTGAGCAGTGGAAGGCAAGGGTATGCCATTGTGTGAGCTATCTCCTCTGCACTTGCCACCAACGCGTCTCAACCATCCCGAGGCCAAGACCAGGGGCCATCCTGCCATCTCCTCCAGGGACACCTGGCGGCTTCTGGAGACAGTTGGGGTGTCACACGGGGTGCTCCTACACACGGAGCACAGAACCATCCCACCCTCCTTCCACGGCCAGGAACCTGACGGGAGACTGATGCCCAAGTCCCAGGTCTGATGCGTAGGGAGGACCACGAGGGAGCCAGGGTTCCTGACTTCTGGCCCCCGATCCTCCTGCTGCCCTGGCTTGTCACTGGCCCAGTAGCTTGTTCCCAATTTTCAGACTCAAGATGTCCAGATGTTGAGCTTTAAAATGTCACATCCTACTGCCTCCCCTGGGAGACCATGTGAACTGGGAAAATCCCACCCAGTTCAAGAAATCGAACCGTGTAACCATTTTCAGGAACAAATAAATGCCCTGTTTTCATGGTTGTTGCTTTAGTTTCACAGAGACCTTGAGAGGAAAATACCAGCGGCCGGGAAACAGCACAGGAAGCTCGCAGTGTTGATACATGGCGCCAGCTGATTCTGTTACATGCAATGATCAGGAGGTGGAAGGTTCTCGGGAG
This sequence comes from Myotis myotis, assembly GCF_014108235.1. NCBI lineage: Eukaryota > Metazoa > Chordata > Mammalia > Chiroptera > Vespertilionidae > Myotis > Myotis myotis. The sequence continues at coordinate 90,288,016 of NW_023416401.1, read as the reverse complement.
ATGCAGGCAGGTCCTGAGCCATTTTTCTTCATCATCTGGTCATGTTTCCGGGGCAGGAAGGGGAATCACTTTTCTCTGAGCTATTCATCTTCTCTCACCCAGAAGAGCATGTGTGCAGCTGTGAACCTGAAGCAGATGATTTCAGAATTCAGCTAGAAGCTCTCTGGAAACAGCAGTCACGGTATTGATTAATTGGAACATTCAAATAGAACAGAGCCTGGATGCAAGCAGCCATGCAAATGGAGCCACGCCCAGCCAGCCATGTTTTGGGTTGTAATGCAGTTCCCACCTGTTGTTTTCCCCAGACCTCTACCATTTCAGGTTGCAACGTTGGCAGAAAGTGTGTGCAGAATCCCGCCACTCTGAAAAGGCACCCAACCCAAACTCCTGGCTCAGTCCCTCATCCCTGCCCAGCAGTGTGCTGGGTGCTGGGGGCTGCGCAGAGGATAGGGAAAGACAAAGACAGACATAGGAGGAGAAGCAAGCCACTCCTACTAGAAGGTTCCGTGAGCACGCAGTAAGAAACATGCCCAGGACAGTCATGTGTGAGCAACTCCTAAAGACCTCGTGTCTCCAGAGGACCCTTGTTGTTCTGACACTGGGCATCCATCACACACCACTGTCTCCTGGTAGCTGCACCTTGATGTCCTCTGGGCACGATGCGCTCATCTCTGTAAACCAAAACCCGTGGTCCTCAGGTGACAGGGAGACACGTGACCCAAGTGAGACCAGACGGACTCTTTCTTGGATGTTTGTTGGAAATGTGGGCAGTGTATCCAAAGAACAGCGGGAATATATCCTTCAGCAAGCGTTCCCTGTGTCAGACCTATTCTAGGTGCAGGGCGCACAGGGCACACAGGGAACTGAGACCAGGACACGGTGAGCCCAGCGCCCAGCACCGAGCTCCGAGTCTGGCAGAAGTACACAGGAACTGCTCACGGAGTCAGTGCATAGCAGGTGCTGGTGACCATGTGTGAACTGAAGCTGAGCCATTGCACAGTCCACTGGAAAGTTCATTTCCTTTCCTTGACTGAATCCGTGCTATTTTTTCATTTCAATTTCTTCCCCCTACTCTTTTTTAAAAATTCTTTATTAAGTATTACATATAGTATTACATATGTCTCCTTTCCCCCCCATTGACCTCTACCAGCCACCCCCACCCCCCAGCACATGCCCTCACCCCCCTAGTGTCTGTGCCCATTGGTTATGCTTCCTATATATGCATACAAGTCCTTTGGTTAATACCTTAGTCCCCTTCCCTCTGAAGTTTGATGGTCTGTTCAATGATTCTGTCTCTGGATCTATTTTTGTTCAGTTTATGTTGTTCATTATATTCCACAAATGAGTAAGATGACGTGGTATTTATCTTTATCCAACTGGCTTATTTCGCTTAGCATAATGCTCTCCATGTCTATCTATGCTGTTGTGAATGGTAAGAGTTCTTTCTTTTTACAGCAGCAGAGTATTCCATTGTGTAGATGTCCCACAGGTTTTTAATCCGCTCATCTGCTGATGGGCACTTAGGCTGTTTGCAAATCTTAGCTATTGTAAATTGTGCTGCTATGAATATAGAGGTGCATATTTCCTTTCTGATTGGTGTTTCTGATTTCTTGAGATATATATTCCTAGAAGTGGGATCACTGGATCAAATGGGAATTCCATTTTTAATTTTTTGAGAAAAGTCCATACTGCTCTCCACAGTGGTAATACCAGTCTGCATTCCCACCAGCAGTGCATGAGGGTTCCTTTTTCTCCACATCCTCTCCAGCACTTGTCATTTGTTGATTTGTTGATGATAGCCATTCTTACAGGTGTGAGATGGTGCCTCATTGTTGTTTTGATTTGCATCTCCAGGATGATTAGTGACTTTGAGCATGTTTTCATATGTCTCTTGGCCTTCTTTTTGTCCACTTTTGAAAAGTGTCTATTTAAGTCCTCTGCCCATTTTTTATTGGATTTTTTATATTCCTTTTGTTAAGATGTATGAATTCACTATAAATTTTGCAAATTGGGCCCTTATCTACTTATATAAAAACCATGGGTGGTGTTCGTCACATACAGATGAACAGCCACGACTGAGCGGAAGGAAGTTAGTCCTATAGGGGTTGTCTTGGCAGTGGCTGCGCCCTCCCCCAAGCTGTTTCCCAGAGCTGTTTCCTGTAAGGGCGGAGTTTGAGGCAGGAACCCACCCTGGGAGCATGGAGGCAGATCTTTCTAAACTGTGCCGCACCAGCACCAGGTAAACCTGAGTGGGGTGGCTGAAAGACTTAGAAAAGACAGACAAGAGAATGAAAGCCGGGTCTCAGTGGGATGCTGCTTCTCTGAGAGACAGCGACCATGCCCACAGCCATGCCTTTAGTTTATAGCAGATGCTATGAGGCAAAGTAAGGGTGTGACCAAGATGTTTACAAACATCCTCCTGGGTTTCAATCCTACTCAACTACATGCACCTAAAGCCCACATCACTCAGGCACGTGGGGCCTCGTGTTCGGACCATAAGTTCAAGCTTACAACTATAGCTGTTGGCTATAATTGTGCTGGGAGGGCCCTGCCCTCCAAGCTGGGACTTGCACGTGGCAATGAGAGGACTGTGCCCTCTCATCAGTCCAAGGGTTGAACCTGTCCAAAACACTGTAGTGGCTCCCCACAATAAAGTTTTAATTCTGTTTCTTTGTTACTAATGTTGTGGCCCCACCCCATAACAAAGAAACAAAGGAAAATTTCCCCATCGAATTTCTGAACAGTATTACTCCTTCGGGAATGCCATGTCATAAATTAAAATTGAAAGTGGGTGCAATCATCATGCTATTGAGAAATCTCAATAGTAAATGGGGTCTTTGTAATGGTACCAGATTTATTATCAAAAGATTACGACCTAACATTATTGAAGCTGAAGTATTAACAGGATCTGCAGAGGAAGAGGCTGTTCTGAACCCAAGAATTAATCTGTCCCCATCTGACACTGGCCTCCCATTTAAATTGATTCGACAATGGTTTCCCGTGATGCCAGCATTTATGGTGACTATTAATAAATCACAAGGACAAACTCTAGACAAAGTAGGCATGTTCCTACCTGAACCCATTTTTGCACATGGTCAGTTATATGTTGCTTTCTCTCGAGTTTGAAGAGCATGTGATGTTACAGTTAAAGTTCTAAGTACTTCATCACAACGGAAATTAATCAAGCACTCTGAAAGTGTTTTCACTCTTAATGTGGTGTACAGGGAGATATTACAATAAGTTTAATCACTTTATCAGTTTGCATCACTGCTGTTTTCATATCATGTTTTTGTCGTTTTTTATCATGCCTCTGTTGTTGTTATATCATTTTCTTGCTGTTTATTTATTAATAAATTTATATATGATTTTCATATTACTAATTTCCTTTCATCTCTCACACTTCTATTATAGAGAAAGGGCAAATAGTAATATTAAAATATCTCTGCTAATTAATTCCCTTTTTAAAAAAAATATTTTATTGAGTTTTTACAGAGAGGAAGGGAGAGGGATAGAGAGTTAGAAACATTGATGAGAGAGAAACATCAATCAGCTGCCTCCTGCACACTCCCCACTGGGGATGTGCCCGCAACCAAGGCACATGCCCTTGATCAGAATCGAACCTGGGACCCTTGAGTCAGCAGGCCGATGCTCTATCCACTGAGCCAAACCAGTTAGGGCAATTAATTCCTTTTTAATGTGCATGAATTTCATGTACTAGTAAGTTGGTGATAACATTGGCAAATGTGTTCTCTGATGCAGTGGGCTTTCTTGTTGTTTTGTTGGTGGTTTCTTTTGCTGTGCAGAAGCTTTTTATTTTGATGTAGTCCCATTTGTTTATTTTCTCCTTAGTTTCCATTGCCCTAGGAGCTGTATCAGTAAAGATACTGCTATGACATATGTCTGATATTTTGCTGCCTATGGATTCTTTTAAGATTTTTACGTTTTCCCTTCTTACAATTAAGTCCTTTATCCATTTTGAGTTTATTTCTGTGTATGGTGTAAGTTGGTGGACTAGTTTCATTTTTTTGCATGTATCTGCCCAATTTCCCAAACACCATTTATTGAAGAGACTGTACTGATGTTCTTGCCTTTGTCAAATATTAAGTGAGCATAATGGCTTGGGTCGATTTCTGGGTTCTCTTTCAGTTCCACCGGTCTGTAAGTCTGTTCTTGTGTCAGTACCAGGCAGTTTTGAGAACAGTGGCTTTGTAATATAGCTTGATATCTGGTATTCTGTTCCCTCCAACTTTGTTCTTCTTTCTCCGGATTGCTATAGCTATTCAGAGTCATTTTTTTAATTCCATATGAATTTTTGGAGAATTTGTTCTAGGTTTGTAAAATATGCTGTTGTTATTTTAATGGTGATGGCATTAAATCTATAGATTGCTTTGGATAGTATGGACATTTTAATTATGTTAATTCTTCCGATCCATGAACACGGTATATTCTTCCATTTGTTTGTCTTCCTCTATCTCTTTTTTCACCGTCCTGAGGTTTTCCAAGTAGAAGTCTTTTACCTCCTTAGTTTAGTTTATTCCTAGGTATCTTAATTTTTTTTGGTGTAATGGCAAATGGGATTGTTTTTTCTCTTTCTGTGAGTTCATTATTGGTGTATGAAAAAGCCATTTATTTCTGGGTGTTAATTTTGTATCCTGCTATATTGCTGAATTCATTTATTAAGCCTAGTAATTTTTTGATATAGTCTTTAGGGCAGTGATGGTGAACCTATGACACGCGTGTCAGAGGTGACACATGAACTCATTTTTTTTGGTTGATTTTTCTTTGTTAAATGACATTTAAATATATAAAATAAATATCAAAAATATAAGTCTTTGTTTTACTATGGTTGCAAATATCAAAAAATTTCTATATGTGACACGGCACCAGAGTTGAGTTAGGATTTTTCAAAATGCTGACACACTGAGCTCAAAAGGTTCGCCATCACTGCTTTAGGGTTTTCTATGTATAATATCATGTCATCTACAAATAATGACAGTTTTACTTCTTCTTTTCCAATTTAGATGCCTTTTATTTGTTCTTCTTGTTCTTATTGCTATGGCTAGCACTTCCAGTACTATGCAAACAGGAGTGATGAGAGTAGGCATCCCTGTCTTGTTCCTGTTCTTATGGGAAATGGTTTTAGTTTTTTCCCATTGAGTATGATGTTGGTTGTAGGTTTGTCATAGAAGGCTTTTATCGTGTTGAGATATGATCCTTCTATTCCCACTCTTTGAAAGTTTTTATCAACAAAAGGTATTGGATTTTGTCAAATACTTTCTCTGTATCAATTGATATGATTATGTGATTTTTATCTTTCAATTTCTTTATGTGATGTATCACATTTATTGACTTGCAGATATTGTACCATCCTTGCATCCCTGGAATAAATCCCACTTCGTCATGGTATATGATCTTTCTAATGTAATGCTGGATTCAATTTACTAGAATTTTGTTGGCAATTTTAGCATCTATGTTCGTCAAAGATATTGGCCTGCAATTCTCTTTCTTTGTAGCGTCTTTATCTGGTTTTGGGATTAGGGTAATGCTGGCTTCATAGAAAGAGCTTCAAAGTGTTCCTTCCTCTTGAATTTTTTTGGAATAGGCTGAGGAGAATAGGTTTTAGTTCTTCTTTGAATGTTTGGTAAAACTTCCCTGGAAAGCCATCTGGCCCAGGGCTTTTGTTTGCTGGAAGTTTTTTGATTATTGCTTCAATTTCCTCCAAAGTTATCAGCCTATTCAGATTTTTTAATTCTTCCTGATTGAGTATTGGAAGCTTATATTTTTCTAGGAATATGTCCATTTCTTCTAGGTTGACTGGTGTTTTGGGATAGAGTTAGTTTGTTGGAATAGAGTTGTTCATATTATTTTTTTTTTTTACAATCCTTTGTATTTCTATTGTTATTTCACCTCTTTCATTTTTTATTTTGTTTATTTGGGTCCTCTCTCTTTGCTTCTTGGTGAGTCTGGCTACAGGTTCATCCATCTTGTTTATCCTTGTAAAGAACCAGCTCTTGGTTTTATTGATCTTTTGTTTTTGTTTTTGGTCTCTATGTCATTTATTTCCACTCTGATCTTTATTATTTCCTTCTTTCTGCTCACTCTGAGCTTTTATTTTTGCTCTCTTTCTAATTCTTTAGTTAAAGTTTGTTTTGTGTGTGTGTGTGTGTGTGTGTGTGTGTGTGTGTGTGTATGTTTTATGTATTTGGGTGCTCCTGCATTGGGTGCATATACGTTGACCAGAGTTATATCCTCTTATTGTATCGATCCCTTTAGTATTATGAAGTGGCCTTTCTTATATCTTCTTATGGCCTTCATGTTAAGGTCTATTTTGTCAGATATAAGTATTATTACCCCAGCTTTTTTCCCCATTTCTATTTGCCTGAAAAAATATTTTTCTATCCCTTCATTTTCAGTCTGTATAAGTCCCTTATTCTGAGGTGGTACTCTTGTAGATAGCATATACTAGTATATGGGTCATGTTTTCTTATCCATTCAGGCACTCTATGTCTTTTGATTGGAGCATTTAGTCCATTTACGTTTAGGTTATTATTAATAGGTATTTGTTTGTAGCCATTTTTATCCTTTATGCCTGTGTTCCTTCTTCCCTTTTTGGTTCTTCTTTTTACAACAGTCCCTTTAGCATTTCTTGCATTGCTGGCTTGGTAGTGATAAACTCCCTTAGTTTTTTTTTTTGTCTGAGAAGCTCCTGATTTCACCTTCAATTCTGAATGATAGCCTTACTGGATAGAGTATTCTTGGATTCAGTCCCTTGCTTTGCATCGCTTTGTATACTTCATTCCATTCCCTTCTGGCCTGATGTGTTTCTGTTGAGAAATCATTTGCTAATCTAGTGGTAGATCCTTTGTATATAACTCTCTGTCTCTTGCAGCCTTTAAGATTTGCTCTTTGTTGTTAACATTTGCCATTGTAATTACAATGTGTCTTGGTGTGGGTCTTTTTGGGTTTGTCTTATTTGGGATGCTCTGTGCTTGTGTGACTTTTTTCTTCCCCAAATCAGGGAAGTTTTCTATTATTATTTCTTTGAATAGGTTGTCTAATCCTTGCCCCTCTTCTTCTAGCACCCCTATTATACGTATGTTACTTCGTTTCATCTTGTCCCAATGCTCCCTTAAGCTCGCCTCCTGCTTTCTAATTTTTTTCTCCAATTGCTGTTGAGATTGGGTGTGTTTTTCTGCCTTATCTTCTAACTCACTAATTCGGTTCTCTGCTTCTTCTAGTCTACGTTGAAACCTTCCATTGTGTTTTTTATTGTAGTTATATCATTTATTATTTCCTCTTGATTCTTACATAAGTTGTTGATTTTCTCATCCATCCAGTTTATGAACTGTATGACCCTTACTCTGAATTCTTTTTCTGACATTGCATACCTCCAATTTACTTAGTTCCTTTTCTGGCAAATTCTCCTTTTCTTTCCTTGGGGGATTATTTCTTTGTCACTCCATTTTTTCTGTCTCTTTCTGGCCCTGGGCAGCCTGCTTGGGGCTTCAGATGTTGAAGACCCTATCAGGGAAACAGTCCAGAAATTGTTAGCCCAGAGGCTGGGTCTGCCTTGAGTCTCATGCCTTTATTATCTCTGCTCTGAGTTGTATCCCTTCTCCCACGGATCTGGTCCCTCAGTTGTCTGCTTCAAATGCTTGGGATGGTGGGAACGTGTGCACAGTTCCTCTGGTGTGTGACTCCCTGTGAGGACCCAGAGTTCTCTGGCATGGAATTCACTGTGCGGCCCTGACACCCTTGGCAGGGTGACCTGAGGTCCCTATGGCAGCGTGGTCCTGTGGTCTCTGGCTGGGCACACCGGCTTGCTCCAGGTTGCCCTTGCAGGACTGTTCCAGGGCCAGGGAAAAGCGGATACAGGTTGCTCTGGGTATCACAGTCAGAGCTCCCCTGTGGCCTGAGTGGGGCACATGCTGCAAGACCCTGGGCTCAGGGTAGAGTGGGCGTGGGTTGCTCTGGGTGACACAGTCCTCACTTTCTTGTAGCTCAGAGTGAGATGTGTGCTGGGTTGCTCCAGTTCAACCCTCCTCAGTGTGGAGTGGGGATGGGTTGCCCTGGGTTGTTCAGTCTGAGCTCTCCTGTCACCTGGAGTACTGTGTGTGTTGGGTTGCTCCAGATGGCCCCGGCAGGACTGTCCCAGGAGCTGGGGTGGAGTGGGCGTAGGTTGCTCTGGGTCCCCCCTTCCAGGCTGGGCTAAAGCAGGTGTCGGTTGCTCTGGGTCACCCCAGCAGGGATGTCCAGGGGGCTGGGGTGGAGCGGGCACTGGTTGCTCTGGGTCACACAGTCCTTGCTCTCCTGGTGTGGGGCATGCTCTGGGTTTCTCTGGGTCGCCCCAGCAACTGGTCCCAGGGCTCAGGGTGGAGCAGGCTCCGGGTGGCTCCTGGTTGGCTAGCAACACGGTTCTGGGGTCTGGGGCAGGGTGGGGTACAGAGTTCCCCCTGACGTGCACTCACTGCGGGGTCTTGGAGCTGGATCCTAGGACACTGGGTCCCAGTGGGCTGGTGAGGAGGTCTGGTGTGGGAGCTCACTCTGGCGACGCACACGTCCTGCAGACATCTGCAAGCCCAGCAGGAAGTACTGCCCAACTCACTGCCAGGGCAGGGTGGTGGTTCCAGAAAGGTTATGGCTCCCCCCTACTCTTTCATGAAAAGCTGAGCCAGGTGAAAGGCTCTATTTATATAGTTAAATGAAAACTCCATTTAATTGTACTATCCTTTGCTGGTTTTAAAGGCTGATAGAAAGGATGTAGATTTCCACACTCAACACTCACTTTTGAATATTGGTTATGTGCCAGGTACTGAGAAGAATCCATTTCTAACACCTTCTCTGCTCTCAGGGACTCATAGTAAGCTGGGAAAGGGTGGATGGTATATACCAGTGGTTATGTTCATGTAAAAACATTTAAACCTGTAAAGAACTTTTGTGAGTTTATTTGAGCCAAACTGTCCATAATTGCTGGGAAGCAGAATCTCAAACGATTGAGATAATGCTCCCAAGAATGGCAGTTTTTCACCTTGTTTTATACATTACAATCAAAGGGAGACGTAGGTGGGTAGATTAGGGAGGCGGGAGAAGGCAAAGTGGGGAAGCCTCTGGGATTGAATAAAAAGTAAAATGATAGACACATGCTTCTTTACTTAGGTGGGTACAAGATAGTTAACAGTCAACAATGAACATGATAACAACAACAATGAAGGAATTGGTGGTATCTGTCCTGGTGTCCAGCACATTAGGTTGTGCCCCAAGGGGTCCGGGGAAAAAGGGAAGTTACAAGTTAGCCTGACATTTCAAGGATATGTTATCATAGATGCAAAAAGATAATAGACTCCGTTAAGGTAAAGACTGACCTTGTCAGTGAGGATAGCAGTCTAAGATGTGACTACCCACCTTAAGTGCTTTAAAAATTTTTAATTTCAGACCAACCTTGTGGTGACTTTCGGTCTCTGAGTTTGCAAGACAGCCATGCAGGCCTCCCCTGAGCTGGTCAGGTCAGCATGTGGCCCCTTCGTCCACAGTTATAATATAGTGAAGGGAGGGCCAAGAGAGCTGCCAGGGGTATGGCAGCCGCTGGGGATGAGTGCTCAGTGGGTCAGTTAAGCTTCAAGGCAGTGACTTTGCAGACCAGAGTCCTGAGGGCAGTTAAGAGTTGGCAAGATGGTCTGAAAGGGAGAAACTATCCCATGAAATGAAAGAAACATTTTCAAAACTCAGGCAGGGACATAGTCCCAGCACAGACACACGTGCAGGGGCCCGCTCAGCACCTCTTGGCCACCATCAATCCTGCAAACAAAATCAAACAAAATCCTGTGCTCCCTGAGGGGTGTTACTGTCTGGGAGTGTGCTCCCTGGAGGGTGTTACTGTCTGGGAGTGTGCTCCCTGAGGGGTGTTACTGTCTGGGAGTGTGCTCCCTGAGGGGTGTTACTGTCTGGGAGTGTGCTCCCTGAGGGGTGTTACTGTCTGGGAGTGTGCTCCCTGGCGGGTGTTACTGTCTGGGAGTGTGCTCCCTGGAGGGTGTTACTGTCTGGGAGTGTGCTCCCTGGAGGGTGTTACTGTCTGGGAGTGTGCTCCCTGAGGGGTGATACTGTCTGGGAGTGTGAACCCTGAGGGGTGTTATTGTCTGGGAGTGTGCTCCCTGGAGGGTGTTACTGTCTGGGAGTGTGCTCCCTGGAGGGTGTTACTGTCTGGGAGTGTGCTCCCTGAGGGGTGTTACTGTCTGGGAGTGTGCTCCCTGAGGGGTGTTACTGTCTGGGAGTGTGCTCCCTGGAGGGTGTTACTGTCTGGGAGTGTGCTCCCTGGAGGGTGTTACTGTCTGGGAGTGTGCTCCCTGAGGGGTGTTACTGTCTGGGAGTGTGCACCCTGAGGGGTGTTACTGTCTGGGAGTGTGCTCCCTGAGGGGTGTTACTGTTTGGGAGTTTGCTCCCTGGAGGGTGTTACTGTCTGGGAGTGTGCTCCCTGAGGGGTGTTACTGTCTGGGAGTGTGCTCCCTGGCGGGTGTTACTGTCTGGGAGTGTGCTCCCTGGCGGGTGTTACTGTCTGGGAGTGTGCTCCCTGGTGGGTGTTACTGTCTGGGAGTGTGCTCCCTGAGGGGTGTTACTGTCTGGGAGTGTGCTCCCTGGAGGGTGTTACTGTCTGGGAGTGTGCTCCCTGGAGGGTGTTACTGTCTGGGAGTGTGCTCCCTGGCGGGTGTTACTGTCTGGGAGTGTGCTCCCTGGCGAGTGTTACTGTCTGGGGGTGTGCTCCCTGAGGGGTGTTACTGTCTGGGAGTGTGCTCCCTGGCGAGTGTTACTGTCTGGGAGTGTGCTCCCTGAGGGGTGTTACTGTCTGGGATTGTGCTCCCTGGCGGGTGTTACTGTCTGGGAGTGTGCTCCCTGAGGGGTGTTACTGTCTGGGTGTGTGCTCCCTGGCGGGTGTTACTGTCTGGGAGTGTGCTCCCTTGTGGGGTTTTACTGTCTGGGAGTGTGCTCCCTGGCCGGGTTTATTAGTTCCTAAATTATTGAGAATCCTGACTAGAATTCTTCAAGGTCTCCCCAGCCCTGATGATTCTGTGCTGAGAGGACCTTGAGGCTGCATTTCAATTCTGAAGGGATGCAGGAAATAGCAATCCAACCGAAAGCACCCCCTGCTGACCCTCCTGCTCTCCCCTCTCTCACCCTGGCAGAGTGTGCAGGCTCATCAGAGCTCTGAATCCTGAACCCGCTGCATGGCCTGGTGCTGTTTGAGCAGAAGTGGGGACCGCGGCACCAGGCCCATGGCCGTGCGTGTGCTGGCTGGCTCTGCTGGGCATCTAGAGCGCACATCTCTGCCCCAACACCAGGCACGATCTGAGCTGGCCCCAGTCCAGCAACCTGACCGTCCCCAGCACCCCTGCTCTGCTCCCTGACTTCTGTCACCCAGCACACCCACAGAGACACATCCAGAAGCCCTGCAGTGTGTTCTTAAGGGACTAGGCTCTCTCCTCACAGGACACCCCATTCCTTTCGCTATGGACCGGGTTCCCAGACTCCCACATCGCTTGGGTGTGCCCCCAGAGAGTATGGCCCAGGGGCACAGGACAGGGAGGCAACTTGCCATCTGGAGCACTGGGTTCTGCAAAATGATCGTAGGTCCTCCATTTGGTCCTTTGGATCAAGAGGGTCTCTCTGTTTGTTTGATTTTGTTTTTTAATGAGGAGGAGGATACAGAAAAAAGTGTAAGCTGAAACCATAATTACTTCATCTCTTCCAGAACACACCAACTGGATGCACATTTTGGGGAATTCTCAAAGACTTATTTTCAAAGGATGAAATCCTAAAGATTTCAAAATAGATGGTCAGAGATAATCTTTTCTCTTTTCCTTCTGAGGAACAGTGCATCACACAGTTATCTGAGCTTTACAGCCAGGAAGGTGAGGAATGCAGCTCTGGGCCGGCTGAGCACAGACATTAAAGACGCTGCCCTCTGCCTGTGTGCTCAGCTTAATTTCTTTTTGTTTAATAATTACGCTTCCTGGGGTGGGAGTGACCCGAGAGCAAGGCAACAGCGCCACCTGTAGGAGGGCCTCCGCAGCAGGCTCAGCAGGGTCCAGAGGCTCCTGGGCCAACACCCCTCCCACCTCCTTGGAAGAGCCAAGGCAGGAGTAAGGGGAAATGGTGACCATGGTGCTACTGGGTTTTTAATTGCCCATTCCCTTTGATCTAGCCATTACTCCGATTCTCGGGGTTTACACTGCATCAACATCAGCTTGTGTGCAGGGATAAAAGTCCAGGGGATATTCACTGGGTGCTCCTTCCGTAGTGAAATATAAAAGTCTAAACACCTAGTAATCAGGGCCAGTTAAATAAATTAGGACCTCAGTGGCACAGAAGCCTACGCAGACTCTACAGAGACAAGGCAGCTACCCACTAGAAGCAAAATGTCAAGTTACAGAAGCAATTCTGCCAACAGTATGTAGCATATGGTCTTTCGGTAAAGACATATGTTGGTATAAAGTATAACATGTAAAACTGAGCTGTTAGTACACATATATGAAGTATTTGGAAAAACATATTCCTAACAGTGACTATCTTGGGAGGAAGGGACAGTGAGAAAATTGTGCTTTCCACTCTGCACATTCCTGTGTTCTGGGGACCACACTGCACTAATTTTGGATTTAATATACATGCGGCTTGAGGACATACTCAGGTAACCCTCCGAGTGCCGTGGACGACAAAACTTCTGACTTTTTGCATAGATGGGAATGTGTTCATTTGGCCTCACCCTGGAATGTTATTTTGGCTGAACATCTACTAATATATATATATATATATATATATATATATATATATATATATATATATATATAAAAGCCCAGCAACCAGAAGGGCAGAAGGACCAGAATCGCCAGAACGACCGGTGGCTATGACCCGCACTGCTGCAGCCAACCAGACTGATCCGGGCCCCAATGGCCCCGCCCCCCAGCCGGACCAGCCCCCAATCGGCCCCCAACACCCTGATCAGGCCAACCGCCTGCTCCTCCCCACCCCCTGCCAGCCTGGCCCAATGGGTCCCCATCACGGCAGGCTGGCCAGATGCACCTGTGCACGAATTCATGCACCGGGCCTCTAGTAAGAACATAAGATTCTATGAGCAAACCAGCTTCCCTGGGAACATGCTGGTTCCTCCACTGTCTCCTCCAACCTGGCACTGGCAACGATAGTGGAATGCTGGCCTGAAGTTTGCTCCTGAACAAGAAACATCATCTTGCTTTGTGGGAGCGTGGGTGCTCTGCCCATCCTAGGTGATCCGAAATCTCCACTCCCGTGCAGGCTTGAGCCTTTATTTCCCCTGCTCCCGCAGTGGGTCCTTTCACTATGACCACTCCCGTTCTGGAAAATGTCCACTGGTTTTACTGTTTTCATGTCCTTCTCTACAGTCCCTCCTTTCTTTCCTTCCAAAATCAGAATTCTTTAGGGAGATGTCAAACATGTGGGCTCATCCTCCAGGCTCTTACCTTCCTCTCTCCTGTCTTACACACCTTTGCTGCCTTCTAGAAGAATCCCTCAAACCCCCCTGTCTCTTCTGCCCTTTGTAGTTCGAGATGCCCCTTTAACTCGTGGGAGCTGGCTGTGGTGTTGAGTCACCATGAACCTCCAGTATCCCTGGTGTCTGTGCTTCTGCGCTTCGTTGTGGGGGACTCTGGTTCTCCCACTTGCAGCCCTGGTGCTGCTGCAGCAAGTGATCGCTGGTGGGTGAATACCTGCTTCTCTCCTGCCTGTCCCACGGACTGATCCTGAGGTGTGTGTGGGGGTAGGGCCTTGCTTCCTGAGTGTGAGGCTCCTGCCTCTCCCAAGGCCACTACCTCCCTGGTTTTGTGACCCTGCAGGCCTCACCAGCTACTCTGGCCTCAGGGAATGCTGTTCCTACTTACCACAGTGGGAAGAAGGGGAAGAGCCCGCTCACTGCATTCATCAGGGGAGACCCCGTTAACCCCGCTAATCTGCAAGTGGATCTCCGGGACCCCCTGTCCCTTCTGCCTTCTCAGTGCCCTCACCCTGTGCTGGCTCTGGCTGTGTTTCCCTGAGAAGCTCATTTTATTTGCTTTCTCTCTGCCAAGACTGTTGGGTACTTTTCTGTTGCTTAGTCTTGTTTAGATTTTTTAAAATTATCTTTTGGGGCTTTCCATAAATGCTGTCCCTGTGGGCATACAGCTTTCTCAACATGAAGGAGAGGAAACGTACAAAGTCATTATCATTGACTTCACAGTGTGCGGTCCATGCTCAGCACCCCCCAAATGGGGGTCAAGGGCAGGTGTGGCCATCCCATGGACTTAGCTTCATTCTGCTTCTTTGCGTTAATGAATTTCAGGAAGTAAATTACTGTCAATAAACATGAGTGATAAATGTCAGGTCACAACACCTTATTTTATATCAAATTTGGCAATCATTCTTCACTTGTCAAAAGAAACACATACTTGAGTGAACCAATTAATCTTTTCCCTCCTTTTTACTCTTTCCCTCCTTCAGCGGTGAACTGTAGTGAAGAACAGCTGAAGCCTATGTTTGTAAAACCTGCTGAGTAAACAAGGATGCAGAGCCTACAGTTTCTCTTTTGTTACAACCCCAGCACTCTTCATGCTCAGCCTAGACGTGGGTCTGGTGTCCAGCCGGCAGGCTCTGCACGGCAGTCACTCACAGTCGGTGTCCTCGGCCGACAAGCGCGCGGCAGGACCCAGGCCCTCCACAGGCTGGTTCCCTGCGTGCAGCTTCGGAAGGAACATGCTGAGCCCTGTTCCGACGGGGCGGACCCCGCTGCTGAGGTGGCGAAGCAGAGGGCAGCGTCTTTACCCGGCCACCGTGGGTCATCCTGGGAGTAGACTGGGCACCGTCTTGACAAGCAATTGAAAAGGCCAGGTGAGGCCCGCACAGCCCTGCTAGAGATGCTGAAAGCATATGATTCCTGTGAAAGTAACCCGGATGTCAACCACAGGCTGGTTCCACGTGCAGGCACTGTCTGAGCCCCGAAGGAGTGCCTACTCACAGGGACGTGGACACAGAGGGCACAGAGGGCTCCCGTTTCCTCCCTTGGGCCTCTCCAGGCCTCCGCTCAGCCGACCAGCAGAGACCCTCCCAAAATATGGGCCAGATCCTGTCACTCCCCGCCCCAAATCCGGTGATGCTTCCTGTCATTCTTAAGACGAAACCCAAGTTCTCCCGGGCTGACAGGCCATCTGTTACCAGGTCCTACTCCCCCCGACCCCCCGGGTCTTGCCCTCATATGGGATGCTGCCCTGCCCGGTTCCACCTGCTGCTCCTTCAGCGTGCAGGAAGCTCCCCCAGCTTTACGCAGCACGGCCTCTTCACCCCACAGAGGCTTCTGCCCATGTTGCCCCCATAAGGGGCCCTCCCCACCGACACGCAGTGCAAGTGGGAACTCCCAGGGCCTCTCCATCTCCTTTCCTGTGCTGCCCTCCCCACAGAACCTTCTCACTCGGACATCACCTACTCGCTTGCTGGCTTTCTGTCTGAGGGCGGATGTAAGCTCCGTGAGGACGGGACTGCATCTCGCTAGAGCCTGCTGGCGATTCGCAGGGTCCCCTGAGTACCAGGGAGTGAAGGAACACAGGACACAGCCAGCTGTTCAGTGAAGTCAGAGAGAAGGGAGTCTCCTTCATACCCAATGGGGACATTCAACGAAAAGTCAAGCCTGGTGGGAACAAACCAAATGGCCATCAACAGATGAATAAACAAGACCTGGGCTACACATACCCTAGAATATTATTCAGCCCTAAAAAGGCTGAAATTCTGATGTGTGCCACAACATGGACAAGCCTTGACGACACTGTGCTAATTGGAATAAGAGAGACACAAAATGACAAATATTATATGATTCCACTCAAATAAGGTGCCTTGAGCAGTCAAATCCACAGAGACAGAAATAGAATGGTGGTTGCTGGGGCTGGGGGAAGGGGATGGGGAGTTAGTGTTTAATAAGAACAGAACTTCTGTTTGGGATGACAAACATTTCTTGAAATGAACACCGGTTATGACTGCACCCCACTGTGAAAATAGACAGACAGCAGTTACTCTATTTACCTTGATTTTATGAAATTAGATGAACTTATCCTGCAATTCTTATTCCATGAATTAGCAGTAATAAGAGTCTCATACCATCCATTAAACTAAAAATCTTAACAAAATTTCTGATTTAAGATTCTTTATTGGTTTTAGAAAAATGAGTCCTGATAATTATGTACATAAGCCAGCAATGTCTGGCTCATTATGCAAGAGAGAATATACATCAGATGCTGAACTATTATTTTTCCTAATGTCATTTGTGAGTATTACTCAAAGTTTTTACCCATACATTACTTCTGCTCCCTCAAGATTAAAAAAAATCACTTCTACAAATGTTTGTCAAAATTGGGAGCACTTTAACAAATAGCTTTCAGATATAGGCCTTCTAACGTGTCGTCAAATATTCTCCTCTGAATATAATTTAGGCCTTTCAGCCTTCATCAGGACGTTCTCTAATACATTTCCATAAATTACAATAAATAATGTCCTTTTAAACTTCTGGGGGTTCAGCTAATGTGGTAAGTGGAGCTCAGCTCTTTTTCTCACTGGGTCCCGCTCCGAGCCAGTGAGCTCGTTAGGACAGAAGCCAGCTCCACCGGCGCTGTTTCCGAGGAGGCCGACCTGTGAGGGGAGTGGTCACCGCGGGTGGAAAGGCGAAGGAGAGGGATGTGAAAGCCCAGCTCAGTACTGCTCTGGGTGCAGGTCGCCTCTATAAACCTCAGAGCAATTACAAAAGCATTTCCTCAGTAGGCACACAATCAACACTACTGGGCTGAATACCCAGGGTCCCCCACTGAAGGCAGAAGAGGGGCTGTAGTTGCAAGAACAATCACCTGACTTATTGTCACACATCTAAAAAAAATAATTACGGTTAGATTTTCCACTGACGGTCATGACACAAAATGTAATTGTAAAATAAATATTTAAGTTAAAATGGCTACATTTAAGGATATGAGTAATCACTGTCCTGTGGTTTAGGATCTTCAAAAACCCACAGGTGATCCACAAATGGCTAATCTAGCAATGGTGCCTTTTCCTTCAGAGGCCAGATGCTCGGGGGATGGAGAAGGGGCACTGCCCGGCCGGTGTGGGACCCTCTGCAGGCTGTTACCATCCTCACGCTGCTTCCCTTTTCTCATCCGTAACGTGAGTTTAACAATGATGTCCACCTGGTGTCAGGGTGAAAGGCGTGGCCCTGTGCTGGCTCCTGGCAAGTGCTCAGCGAATGTTAGCCATTAGAAAAGAATCAGGGATCACGCGTGAGTCTCCTCAGAACCCCAGTACAGTGACGGGAAAGACAGCCAACAAATCCAAAGGACAGTCTCAAACGGCCAAGGTCATCAAAGCCAAGGGAAGTGTGAGAAACGGTCCCAGCCACAGCCTTGGGAGGCACAAGGCGGCAATGCTGCACAGGGTCGGGAACCAGTGGGGTCCCAGTGAAGTGTGGACTTGAGTCAATAACCACGCATGGTGTCAATACTGGTTCGTCAATTGTAAGAGATGCATCGCGCTGATGCAGGAGGTTATGAATGGGGAAACTGGGTTTGGGGCATATGAGAGCCCTATGTAGTAGCTTAGCAGTTTTTCATAAATCAAAACTATTCTAAAATAAAAACTTTATCAAAAAAAGAAATTTAAAAAAATTACATCTCTCTTCCCAAAGGCATGCATCTGACACAAAACAGCCACGGCCAGACCCACTCGTCAGAGAGCTAGGCGCCACTGCACGGGCCACACCCAGTGTTATTATTTCAGACACTTACAGGCCTAGAGGAGGGACGGCTGCAAAATGCGCTCCTCGCGCTGGGGTTACAGGTCTGCAAAGTCACTAAGTGGAAGCACAGTGACGGAGAGGAGACCCAAGGAAGCAGCACCCCACAGGGAAGAACAGAGTCTGAAGGCCAGAGCCTGCGTGTCTACAGACGACTTCAGAAAAGCCCTTAGCATGTCCAGAGCCCGTTAGGCCCCTGCATCAGCCAAGATCCGGGCTCTGCGAGGCTCCTGGGCAAGGCAGGCCTGTCAGAGTGGCAGTCACCTGCCCAGAACAACGGTGAGCCTTGGTGGGAGGCTCTGGCCAATGATGCCCACCCTCCTCTGTCACGGCCCTCAGGGAGCTAGTCTGCACAGGGACACCCACACTGCCCAGCAGTGCTGTGGGCACCTGGGAGGCCAAGGTTGGATTAGCCTGAAGTTTCGGTATTGGACTACGGCAGATCTTGGAGGAACTTGACCTAATTCCGTCCAGTCTCTGGGGCACAAGTGTCAAAGCATCTGATTCTCACACCAGTGAGGTGAAGGTAGTCAGCTCTGTGCCTGTTTCCAGCAGTTTGCCACCTGCCATATAGACGGCAGCTGGCCCTCTGCTGTTTTCTGGAATCATTCTGTCCTTGAATGGATGTAACAAAGACTGAGAAAGCACCAACCTCAGGGACATTCCAACTGGCCCTGCAGCAGAAGGATGTGATCTCCATCATGCTTCTCTACTACCTGGCCCCCACTCATCTTCCGTCCTCACTCTAACCAATGGACAGACGCCTCTGTTCACGGACGAGCAAGCACTCTCTTCCTCTTGCTGGGCCCCTCGTTTTGTTTTCGGGTCCCGCCTCTTCCCCACTCTCAGAGCAAGCTGTTTGGATGGAGCCGACCCACACCCCAGTCCCAGGAAGGTCCCATGGCAATTAGTTCAGAGATGGGCACAGCCAGCCCAGCTAAAGAGTGTCATCCTCGAGGGTTGTCTAGGCTTGTGCTCTGTTTCTGGTGAGGGGCTGAGCTGGTCGGATGTGGACTGGTGGCCATCTTGGCAAATATTTGGAGAGAGCCCTGAGCAAGAGGCATCTTAGAGATGAAACCATTATTATGCATGAAGAGACACAGAAGCAAGGTGAGCTCTGGGTCTGCTGAGCCTATTGCCAATTAATTCCCCTCTCTCTGCCCAATCCTGTATGAGCTGCATTTTGTTTGTGTGTTTTGCCTAAAAAGTCCTGCCGTCTGTGCTCACTTTGATGGAATTGTCAAAGTTGAACCAAAGCAGGTCAATGACCAGTGCTACACCACAGCAGCGGTCCTGTTTGAAACCAAACAGACTCATTAACCCCTCAGTCTTTCAAGTAAGCGTGATGTGTTGGTGAAAGGTTTCCTTTGCACAAAGTGGTGCGGTCTCAGCTTCCCTGGTCTTAAGAGAACGGCAACTTGAAGAAGGAAAATCTGTCTCAGAATGTCTTCTGCCAGAGGCACCGGCACCCAGTTTCCCTCCGGCGGGACCCACCTGGGGACTCACCATCTAGGAAGAGAACATCTCCAAAAACATATTCCTTAGAACAAAGGTATGTGGCCCAATAAGTTTGAAAAACACTGGGATTTGCAAAGTTCAGTTTCTTCTGTGTAGGCCTTCTAAGAGACCTTAATATACTCATACTGTTATGGAATATGGAATTTATGAAATTGGCGCGGAAGCAACAGTCAGACACTGTGAGGTTCGGGGAAGAGCCTTTAATTAAAGCAGCGCTGCTGGTTCTGGGGCCTCTAAGATCCAGATCCTGAACAGCCTGGACAATGAGATTTTCTCTCCATATATCGAAGGGGTTAAACAAACGGGACAGAGAAAGACTTGTGCTTAGCAGACATCCTGTAGAAAGCTTGCAGCCTTGAGCACAGCACAGCTCAGATAACCAGGAGACACCTGGCATGGGAGGAACCAAGGCCGGGCCAGACCCTTACGTCAGCAGAGTGGCTTGCCTGAGAGTGTGCCCTAAAATTGGACCAGATAATTAAGAGGGGGCAGTGGCTTAATTATAGGCTATCAGGAGTGTGCATGAGGTCACTGCACAGATTCAGATTGCTAGCCCGCCCCCAATGTCTCATCTTCCCCATCACTGCTAGAGGCCCAATGCATGAAATCTGTGCAAGGGGCTTGGCCCTCACAGCCCTGGCTTCATCTGGAAGGTCGTCCGGAAGGACACCTGGAAGGTTGTTCGGCTGTTCAGTCTAATTAGCATATCAGCTCTTTATTATATAGGATATCCATCTCTGTACAGGGGTGAAATGGGTTCTCTTATCTGACCATAGAAATTTCATTTAAAACAATGTTATCTAGGACTGTTTATTCTAAGGAACAACACCTTACAAGCTTTTTCTATAGCAGTGATGGCGAACCTATGACACGCGTGTCAGAGGTGACACGCGAACTCATTTTTTTGGTTGATTTTTCTTTGTTAAATGGCATTTAAATATATAAAATAAATATCAAAAATATAAGTCTTTGTTTTACTATGGTTGCAAATATCAAAAAAATTCTATATGTGACACGGCACCAGAATTAAGTTAGGGTTTTTCAAAATGCTGACACACCGAGCTCAAAAGGCTCACCATCACTGGTCTATAGTATGCCTTATTTTTTGCAACTCGGCACCCACCTGCCCCCCAAGACCAGCTGGAATTCCCGGTGGGGAGGGGAGTGTGGCAGACAGGCTGCTCCTGCCCCCGCCCCCATACTCTATGGGGAACCTGACTTTGAGAACACCTTCCCTGCAAAATTTGGGCATTTCATGGTGATCAAACGCATCCAATTTTTGCTGATTTCAAAGCCTGTATAAAAATTAAAAGCAGCTGTTCCCAATAAAGCAGCTGGTCTTTGGTGGCTATAAATATGCATAGTGACCTGTCTCTCCTCAGGCCCCACATTTCACCTCCACACAGAAGAGTCAGTGGATATGCGTCCCTAGCAGCTGCTCCGAGATGAGAAGGAGCCTCCTCTTAGGGCTCAAAGGAGTCACCTGGCATCTTCTCATTTGAAGCCCATTCCTTTTGAAATATCTCTGACTGCTTCATCTCCGTTTTATAAACCTGCACCTTCTTAAACTGTCAGAGACATCCCAATTTTTAGGGCACACTCTCAGGCAATTTTTAAGGCAATTTCTGTGTGAAGGGACTTTGATCTGTAGAACACATCCAATAAGAACCCATTCATTTCTACCAAATTTATCATGGATTTTACTTGGTTTGAAAACAAATGACGGCAAAGAAATTAAAAGTAATGGAGGGGAAATAGATGATTCTAGGTTTATTTTCACTTTAAAGACAGACAAATTTCATATGCCCAAAGTTTGGTAAAATGCTATTATTATTTCAACATGATTTATGGAAAATTGAGTTTTTCTAGGCAGAGATCTTTTATCAGATACTGTGTGTTCTGTGAGAACATGGGCCCCTCCCCAAGCTCCAACTCCCTCCCGCACCGTGTGGGAGCGTGGTGAAGGCATCCGTAAGTGGACGGTGGGACCTGGGGGCCTGGCCAGCTCCTCGATCCAGGATCAACCAGAAAGAAACTGTTCTCGGGTGTGAGCCCGGATTGTAAAAAGCTGGCATTGTGATGTCACACAGCTTTGGCGCAAGGGCGCCCACCGGCATGAACGAGGTGTTACCGTTTGCCTTGCTTTCTGTGCTGGATATAGCCCTGGACTGAGAAAGCCTGTGCGGAGACTTCACTGGCAGGCCCCCCGGTGTGCACATCAGTCTGAATGAACCTCCAGGTTATTTCTTTGGAAATGGCAAACAATACAGTGAGCCTGCTCGGACCCCGGCTCTCTGCATAACAGATATGTTGGTGGCACATTGTGAACAGTTTCTATCCTCCCACAGCCACCATCCAAAGCATAAGCCTCTCCTCCGTTTTACACAGCGTGGTGCCTATGGGCCCTGCACAAGCCCACCCTCCACTCCCCTTCACTTCGAAGAATGGGGGGTTCCCCCTCTCCCACTTTGTGCAGCCTCAGGTTGGCTATACGCAAGGTGCCCTAACACTGTTCAGTGGGGTGCAGGTTGGGGGACTAGCATCCAGACTGGGACGATCTCAGTGAGTTCTCTCTCTGTATCTGTCTCTCTCTGCCTATCTCTATCTTTCTCTCAGCACCCCCACTCCCCCCCAACACACACACCATATTTTGACTATTAATCAGAATGACACAAGATGAAAAAGAGCTAGCCTGATTCACACCAGGAGTGCTAAGCTCAGGGGCCAGACAGACCCTCGCTCTGCCCTCCCCCCAGACTGGCTCTCCAGGTCCCCACTGAGTATTTAAGCCCATGAATTGCACCCCCACTAGACCTTCTTCTTCCCAACCAGAGTCTGTGCCCTGGCCAACCCTGAGTGACTTCACACCATGCTGCCAGGTCTACCGGTCCCTTCCTACCTGGGGAGAGGCAGCTGGGAGTCCCTGGTGCACCTCAGGGCACCGCACCGTCCTCTGCTGCGAGAGGCTGCTGTTGCCTGCCTCGCAGGGTGCCCAGACCAGCCCCGGCTTGCAGTGCGGATCAGCACAAGGGAACCCATACGGTTGCACAGGGAGCCCGGCCCCTAGGCAGTGTTCAATAAATGGCAACGAAATGCCCTGCAATTATAATGGTGATTGGAAAATGTGTCTCAGCACCACCCACAGACGTAAGAAGTCATATGCAGAATGCCACCCGTTTGATTTTCACTGAGGAGTAACTCCTGAGAACAGAAGACTCACGGTGCCCAGGCCACCGGCTCTGCCCCCTGCAGAAAGACCACCGGGGGCATCAGACATCATCAGCACCCAGGCTGGGGCCGGCCAGAAACAGGGAGAGGGGGTACGGAGCGTTCCTGTCCGCAGGCTAAGAAGGCATGTCAGCCTCAGGTGACAAGCTTTGCACTCAGGGCAGAAGTGGCTCCAGTGTAAGCTCTCTCTACCCCTGAGAGGCTTTGAATGAAACGTCCAGTGTTGGCCAGTGGGATTCCCATGCTTCCCTGACAGAGCAACCTCTGAGAGGCTCAAGTTCACCTTAGACACGTTAAAAGTTCCATCAGGCCCCAGCGAGCGGGTCTCCTATCTGCCATCTCACCTGCTCTGCCTCCCTCTTCCAGACAATTTGGTGCTTTTCTGTCTCTCAGAGGTTGACTTATATATACAGCAGAAATTGATAGAAATAAAAGGAGAAACAGAAAACCTCCAATTACGTTGCTAGGGTTTAGCACACCTCTCTCAGGGAACAATGCAATAAGCAGACAAAATGCCAGAAGGATCCAAAAGCCTCTGCACTGTGGTTAACAGACTTCACCTAATCCATATGCCAGCTGCACCCAACTGCAGAATTTGCACACTCTTCAAATTTACATAAAATATTTTAGACATATGTGCCAAAGTGAAAGTGTGTGGCATGCAGCTAAGTTGTGCTGAGAAAAAATTCAGTCTTTTTTTAACTTAAAAATAATTTCTTTTATTGATTTCAAGGAGGAAGGGAGAGGGAGAGAGAGATAGAAACATCAATGTTGAGAGAGAATCATTGATGCATGCCCCCTCCTGGGAATCGAGCCCTCAGCCTGGGCATGTGCCCTGACCTAGAATTGAACCATGACCTCCTGGTTCATAGGTCAATGCTCAACGGCTGAGCCACACAGGCCAGCCAGAAATTCATGGTCTTAAATGTCCATGTGAGAAAGACAAAGCTAAAACATCAATTGTCTAATCATCAATCTCAAGAATTTGTTATTGAAAAACCAGAACATTCCAAGTAGAGGAGGAAGATGAGGAAAAAGCAGCACGTGCTCAAACAGAAAGCACATATACAAGACAAGGAAACCAACCAAGCCAAGGTGACCTTCTTGAGAAGGCTAATAAAACTAGTAAATTCCTACCAAGACGGATCTAGAAAAAAATGAAGAAACAAATGGCCAATAGCAATAACACAAGATATGGTGTCTTCAGAGCAGTGATTTTCTACTGTAATGTCACAGCACACTGGTGGCCACAAGGATTTTTAAAACATGGAATACCTGATATTTAGTCAGGGGCACTGACTAGTTTGCCCATGGCTGATCTATATCCTATCTAATAATAGACAAACATGGTAATTAACCGTAACTTCGCTATCCTTCCCATTGGCTAATCAGCGAGATATGCAAATTAACTGCCAACTAAGATGGCAGTTAACTACAAACAAAGAGGCAGCTAATTTGCATACTGCAGGCAGGTTAGGACAGCGCAAGCTGCCATCCAGGCCCCCATGTGCGACCTGGGGGGCGGGGGCTCAGGCAAAGCAATCGCTGATCGCCTCTTGGAGCCCTCCATTGCACACCGGAGACACAGGGCCCACTCCCGTGTGCGATCAGGGGGCGGGCAGGGGCTGGGGTGAAGGCAAGCATTGCCGATCACCTCGCCCGAGTCCTCCCCTCCCACAGGAGACACGGGGCCCACTCCCGTGTGCGATCTGGGGGTGGGCGAGGGCTGAGGTGAAAGCAAGTGCTGCTGATCACCTCGCCCGAGCCCTCGCTGCCCACCAGAGACACAGGACCCACTCCCATGTGCGATCTGGGGGTGGGCGGGGGCTGGGGTGAAGGCAAGCGGTGTCCATCCCCTCGCCCGAACCCTCGCCCGCCCACCAGAGTCAGGGGGCCCACTCCTGGGTTCCCCTTCCTGCTCACAGCAGAGCCCGAGGAGTCTGCGAGCATCCTACCAGCCTTCCAAAGTGTAATAAAGTGCATTTCCGGTGAGGAGAAGCCCTGGCCGGGGGTGTGCGGGCGCGGACAGGCGCGGGGCCCTCCAAGGGCTGGTGGTTTCAGGCCCAGGCTGCGCGGCCAGGCCACTCGGAGTGCTCGGAACCGGTGCGAGCCAATGCGCCTAAGGCCGGAGGTCCGTGCTCTCCAGGCCAGTGCGGAGCTGCAGGCACGGCCTGCCCCCACATCCTCCTTGCGGGGGGTCATGCTCATACCACCTGGCTACCAGCCTCCAGCCTGGCTCCCGCCTGAGGTCGGGGTCGGCACCAAGCACAGGGGAGGCCAGAGGAAGAACCCCAAACCCTTAGCCAGATGGACCTCGGGCCCTGGAGGGAAGGAGGCCATAGGAGCCAGGAAAGCCTGAGAAGAGGGAAATCCCAGGAGGAGGCACCTGGAAAGGAGAGGGTGGAACAGCCACACACTGGCAAACCCTGCCCGCCCCGGGTCAGTGACGTGGGCCCCAAGTGCTCCTGGGCTTTGCCTTGCATCGCGGGGGTTATGTTGCCTGTGGGCCGGGCAAGCAAGGGCCACCCCAACCTGTGAAGTTTCGCACAAAGGTGGGGAGGCCACGTTCGGGTGGGTTTGTCAGGCCCAGGGAAGGTGCCTTCGCTCTCTGCGCCAAGACGGTGGCCAAGGGGCCCTCCGGAGACATGTGGTGACTGAACCCAAGCCAGGCCGGAGTCCTGCTCGCACTGAGAGGCAAGTAACTGGGCACCGCGCCCCAAATGCATGGGGAGCACCAGCGGCCTCCTCTCTCCTGCCCTGGAAGGTGGGAGGCCTGGCGGGATTCACAGGTAAAACGCAGACACTGTTGGGTCCCAGACCCCTTTTCTTTGCACACACACCACCCACCCCGCCCCCTCCCCACCATTCTGTGAGGTAAGGTTCCTGAGCCCAGATCCAAAGACTGCAAAGGGAACAATTCTCCCGGTGAGAACACGCAAGCAGGCGCCTCCTGCCAAGGCGGCCAAGTTTGACAAACAGCGCCTCCTGGGGTGGGGAGAGCAGAGTGCCTCGGAGCAGCGCCGGCTCCCAGCTACCCAGGGGACAGGTGGCCACCGCGGCTCCCTGCTGGCCCCAACAGCTGGGCGGCGGCCCCTGGGTGTCCGGTGCACCTAGGCCCCGCTGACCTCGTGACCCCCAGAGCACGTACCCACCTCCTGGTCCTAATTACTTCTCCCCACTCCACACACATGCATCTGCAAAGGCAGGAACAAGGCCCAGGCGGCTGCGTCCACGCCCTTGCTGGCGAAAGTCATACTCCAAGTGGCCGGCTGTGTGAGGGGCAGTGGACACTCACTCGCTCACTCTCTCCCTGGAAAATCCAGGGCGCACCTTGGCTCCTGCAACGTGCGGAATTAGAAATCGAACCGTTTATTGTCTCCTAACTTTTCTCTGGTTTCTTTGGTCACTCACTGTGGCTGCCCCCATTGTTCTGAGTGGGCCCTGGGGGCTCCTCGGCCAGACCCCAAATCCCCAAATCAAACACTCACTTTCAGAAAGCCGGGCTTCTCTCAACGCACCCCGCAACCTAAAAGGTTGCCCCTCCGTGAAAAGCGCGGAGGAGCACCGAGCTGGGAAAGGACAGCTGGTGCGTGGCGGGGTCCCTGGGACCCGAAAAGGTGCAGAAAAAAAATTTTTTTTAACACATTTCAATTTCAAGAAGTAAAAACAAAACCAAGAAAGAAAACCTACGCTTTCGGAGACTGAACATCCACAGGGACCTCAGCGCGATCCCAAGCCGCCGCCCGCCCCAGCGTGGGATCCGGGCCTGCCATCTGTGACCAGGGAGGCGGGGCAGACACCGCGGGATTGGGCGTGCCATCTGCCACCAGGGGAGCAGGCCTAAGCCAGCAGGTGGTTATCTCCCGAGGGGTCCCAGACTGTGAGAGGGCACAAATTTTTGTGCACGGGGCTTCTAGTATATATATAAAACCCTAAGTGACCGCTCAACCTGTCGACTTTTCGACCAGTCGCTATGATGCGCACTGACCACCAGGGGGCAGACACTCAACGCAGAGCTGCCCCCAGTGGTCAGGTGGTCAGCGTGCTCCCACAACAGAGGCGCCGCTCAGCTGAGCAATGGGTGCCAGACACCAGGCTCACAGCTGGTAAGCATGGCTGCAGCAGCACAAGCCTCTCCCGCCTCCGCAGCAGCACTACTGAATGGGGGGCGGGGGGGGGCGGGGGCGGCCAGGATGAGTGGGAGCGGCACCCAGCCTGGGGGCTCGGGCTCCTCCCAGGCCACCTGCCGCTTCACACACTACTACATCCCCCGAGAGGTTCCGGCCAGGCTGAGGGACCCCACCAGTGCACAAATCTGTGCACTGGGCCTCTACTGTGTTATATGCTTATATATGCTTATATCTAAGTGAAATAAAATGATGGCAGTGATATAAGGAACAGGAAAGAGAATTAGGATTATTTTTTAATTATAGGACACTTGTACTATACCTGTAGCAATATAGTGTTATATGAAAGTGGACTTGGAATGTATGTTGCAAACTCTAGGGAAATGATTAACAATAGATAAAAAGAAGTATAACTAATGGTGTAAGAAAAAAGAAAAAATGGAGTCATACAAAATGCTCAGTTAAAACCACAAAAGGCAGAAAAATAGTGGGGGACAAAAGAAGAAACAAAGAGCAAGGGTAATAAATAGAAAACAGTAACAAATATGATAGATACTAATCCAACTGTATCAACAATCAATTTAAACACCAAGGTTAGGTCTAACTACACCAATATAAACACAGAGGTTGTCAGAGTGGATCAGAAAACAAGACTCACCATTACGTCATTTGCAAGAAACCCACATTAGATATGAAGACACTGAGAGATTAAAATTAAAAGTGAATGGGTGGAGAAAATATGCCATGTTAATACTAATAAAAAAAAAAAAGCAAGATTAGCTGTATTCATCTCAGACACAGCAGACTTCAAAGGAGGAAAGTTATCAGGGACAATTTGGTGGTGAAATACTGGACACCCTCCGCCAAGATTGGAAATAAGACATGATAGTCATTATTTAAAATTGTACTGGACATCCTAACCAAGGCAATAAACAGTAAATAAGTAAATAGACAGATACAATAATGTCTGGAAAGGAAAAGGCGAAGCTCTCGTATTTAATACTGATGCATAGAAAATTCAAAAGAATACACCAACTCATATAATTATTCAGAGAATTCAGGATCACTGCTACATTCATGTCAATATATGAAAGCAAGTGTAATTTATACACCAGTGATGAGTAACTGAAAGTTGAAATGGAATGAATTGGTCATATTTACAATGTCAGTAGAAATATCAAATATCTAGGGAATAAATCTAACCAAAAACATGACAAACATCTAGAGGGGAAATTACAAAAAAATTATAGAAAATCTCTAAGAGCTTGATAAATGAAAGGATGTACCATGTTCATATACAAATAACTTGTTATTGGAAAGATGTTAATTTTCCCAAATGGATATAAAGATTCTATCTAATCGCATCAGAATCCCAGCAGATATCTTTTCTGAAGCTGACAAAGTGGTTAAAAAAAAAGTGTATGAGGAAAAACAAGCAAGAAAAGAGCCAAGGCAGGGTTAGAACGATGCTGGAAACTGGAGGGTCACATCTGCCAAACCAAGTAGATAAGACGGCACGGCCCTGGTGTGGGCCTAGCCCGGGCTCCCCGGCTCGGCACTGCTGACACGGGGGATGGATGACTCTTTATTCTGGGGTTGGCCTGTGTGTGGTAGGATGTTCTGCAGCATGAGATACCAGTAGTACACACACACACACACACACACACACACACACACGGCAACAATAATGTCCCCCAGCTGAGAACTACTGGGCTAAAAAAAAAGAGAGCCCATAAAACTATATGGAGATAAGAAAACAGATGCTACATATCTGGTTATTTGGTTCATGACACAGACAAAACTCAGTTTCCAATGACCTACAGACCTAATTGTGAAAGGTGACAATTAAAACAAAGTTTCTAGATGACAATATAAAAGAATATCTTCACATCTTGGGCCAACAGAGATTCCTTACACAGGACACATAACAACACGAACCATGAGGGGAAACGTGACACTGGACTTTCTGGTGTTTTGTGACGCTGGAGGTTACTTTCTTTTTTAAAAAAATATTTTTATTGATTTCAGAGAGGAAGGGAGAGGGGAGAGAGAAATAGAAACATCAATGATGAGAGAGAATCATTGATTGGCTGCTTCCTCCATGCCCCCTACTGGGGATCGAACTCGCAACCCCGCATGTGCCCTTGTCCCAAATCAGACGGGACCCCTTAGTCTGCAGGCCAACACTCTACCCACTGAGCCAAACCAGGGCTTCCCGGAGGTTACTTTCCACTGAAAAGGGTAAGTGGGTCTCAGGAGTGTTTTCTCCAAGGTGGCTACCAGTCCACAGGCGCTGTGTCAGGGCTGTTCCCAAGAAGCCAACTTCCTCAGTGATCAGCCCTGAAGCTTATCACATCTCCATCATCCATCCAGCGGATATTGATGGCACACCTGCCACGCACCAGGCACTGTCCTGGGCTCTGGGATGGAGTGGTGACTAAGTAGGGCCGGGCCCTCGCTCTCAGGGAGCTGACAACCTAGCAAGAATGTACCTGAAACTACCGTTCATCCCTTCACCGGGGAGGCCTGTGGAGCACAGTACGAAATGTTGATTCAAAAATGCCTGTGCCAGGATAATCCATCGAGATAAACCTTGTGAGAGAACTGGAACAGGAGCTGCGGGAGGACTGGGCCTCTGGTTTGTTTTTAAAGATGCCACGCAGTCCATGCGGAAGGATGCCGGCAGTGAGCTGCACAGACTGAGGAGCAGGTGGGCGCCTCCCCATTTCACCTAAACCTGCACAAGTTTTGTGTCCCAACAGAGAGTCAGCACTGACTGAGTTTCCCGCCAGCCTGCCAGGATATTGCCTGAGTCCTATTTCATTCCGTTTAGAGAAAATAAAGAAATACGGCATTTCTCGTAGCCCTGCACTCATGTACAGAAATCTTCTCTACACCCCAGTGCAACGGCACCCGTAGAGAGTAAGACACGCAGAGAGGGGCACTGCCAGCCTTTAGCTGACACAGGAGACCCAGCGGGAGGGTCACTGGGAACACACGTGGGCACGGCGTATGTTTCGCGAAGGATTAGCTGACTCACGGAAGTGCTGACCAAGGCTCTACCTATCATTCACTGAGCATAAAACACCCTCTCCTGTCGGTCAGCAAAGAGCTCAGCGGAGCTCAGCCAACCATCGCTGAGCACTCCCAAGGGCTCCGTTCCAACTGAAGCACCTCAGCTACCTGAACAAAGTCTCTTCCAACCGCTTCCTGCGTTCCCTAAGAACACCTGCCAAACCGTTGGCAGAGCGACCCCTCCAAACGCTCAAACACAGCCTGGAGGTCGTGCACTAAGCGCAGAGAAGCAGCCCATTTTGTTCCAGACGTAGCTCCGATCGCATCTGAGGGACCTCTGAGGGCAGCTCCACCCAGAACAGTGGCCGTCCCAGGGCCTGTGCCATGGTGCCAGGATGCGTTTTTATGCCAGACTGATAACCAGAAGATATCCTTGTCCCCCTCCTCCTTAATGAATATAAAAGTGTGTGTGAGAGATTAGCATGTGAATTGGTAGACTGAGTAAAGAGCATGACCCTCACCAACGCAGGTGGGCATCCCCCACCCACCGAGAGCCTTAATAGAACGAAAAGGCAGAAGACAGGAGAGTCCCCCGTCTGCCCCAGCTGGGCTGTCCGTCGTCCTCTGGCCGTGGACACTGGCGCTCCTGGTTCTCAGGCCCTTGGACTATGGCTGAACCACACCAAGGCCTTCCTGGTTCCCCGGCTCCCAGATGGCAGATGGTGGGACATTTGGCCTTCATAATCGCAGGAGCCAATTCCCATAATAAATCTTATACTAGAACGTCTACACACATTTATACATGTAACTACATACCTATACATGTATCTCCTCTTGTTTCGTTTTCTCTGGGGTAACAGAATAGCCCTGGAATGGTCCTGTCTAGTACACTGGACTATTAATTAGGAAGATCTACATAAATCTCTGCCCTACTTCCCTTTTAGTTGAAAAGTCAAAATGCATATTCATTAAAATTAGGTTCTTAGAGTGTCCCCCGCTGTGATGTTGTCAGGGGGCTTTATCTACACTTCCTGATGGCTGAATAAAACCATGGGCTTCGCACATCTCTCACGCGGAAGGCCTTATTGCTCATGCAATTCAAACCGCCATCCACGGTCTGTGGTCTGCAATTTCAGTGACAACTGAACCCTTCGCCCATATGCGCACCACTAATCAAAGGCTGCAGCACGGGCTAAGGACAGGAAGATGAACCTCCAAAATGACATTTAGGAAGCAGCGACTTCAGACCGAATACAGAGGATCTTGTTATCCGAGCCCACATGAACCCACTCCCTAGTCACAGGCTGCACAGAGAAGAGAGGGGCATCATAACATAAAAATATTCGCCTCTAAGGGACTGTCAGCACATTAGCACCTTTCAAACCTCAGCGCCCACTCACCTACAGCTCCTGCCCTTGTCTTGATCAGCCAGCTCCTTCCATCTGCGGGTAGCCTCTAAAAGGACAAGACAAATTGGTTTCAAAGGAAATGTGAAAACCTTGCAAATGATGCAGGATTTTATGAAGTAGAAAACCATGATTTTTGGAAAGCACAATCTCATGTGGAAGCATTTAAGTATGAAGATATGCCAGAGCCAAGAACTAAAGAGAAAATTTACAAGAATGATGACAACACAGACGTTTTAAAAGAAAAATTGTTTGAATTAAGAAATGTTCTTGGCAGAGTGGCTACAGCAACTTTATTTATAACAGGCAATTAAAACAACCCAAATGTCTGTCAAAGGTAGAATGGGTAAACAAATTGTGGTACATTCATAGCATAAAATAGTACACAGTGTAACTAAGAGTGAACTGCCAAGAACAGCAGCCTGTACGCACAGTGCAGACGTTATGCTGAGTGAAAAGCCAGACGCAAAGGAGCCCATTCTGGCGGTTCCACTCACATGAGGGGCAGGGGCAGGGGCACACTGCTCTGGGTAAGGGACGTCCTCCTGGTGGGAGGAGGGAGTGACTGAGGAGCACAGGGAAGACGCCGGGACGGTGGAAATGTTCTACATCTAAGTCTGGGTGGTGCCAACATGGTTATATCCAGATGTACAGGTTCACGGAGCTGAATGTTAAGGCAAATGCACTTTACTGTAAGTCACCCTTCAATAAAAAACTTAGAGTATTCGTGCACAAGCAATGAAGCCCTTGAGTAACTCTCCAAGAAGCGCCTCTCGCTGATGGTTCTATGAAAGCACTCAAGTGAGGCAGACTGCTGTGCTGTAATCCCAGCTTGTTAGGAAAGTTAGACAAAAAGCAGTGCTTGCCAGTCACAAAAGGACACAAATACTACATGATTCACTTACAGGAGGAACTATATTAGACAGATCCCTAGAGACAGGAAGGAGAATGGAGGGTGGCAGGGGCTGGAGGGAGGGAATGAGGAGTTAGTGTCTAATGGGGACAGTTTCAGTTCAGGAAGGTGAAGTCCTGGAGATGATGGTGGTGATGGCTGCACAGCAGTGTGAATGCACCTAATGCCACTGAAAATGGCTACAGTGGTAACTCTTATGTTATGTATATTTTACCACAATAAAAAATTGGAAAAAATCAAGACAGTTTTTCTCTATTTGAAAACTAGCTCATACTTGTGATTATCTACATAATAAATATAAGGTAAAATTGTCTCATTTTCATTTCATTAAAGACAAAGTTAAAACCGTGGTTTTTCTTTTTAATCACTTACTAACAAAAGTCCTCCATCTATTGTAAATGACGTCACTTATGAGGACTTTCACCAGGAGCTAAGTATCCCAGATCACAGCCAGAGGGCCAGAGTCTGAGGGTTCTGCCAGGGTTTCGTTCAAATTCTTTTTTCTTAAGATGCATTTGAACTACCGCCCCTCCCGCCCCAATCCTGTGTAACAAATAGCAACATGCATGCCTGTGATATACACCAGACGACGGCCCAGGAGACTGCCTGTGCAGACCTCGGAACATGTAATCTGGCCCAGGAGACTGCCTGTGCAGACCTCGGAACATGTAATCTGGCCCAGGAGACTGCCTGTGCAGACCTCGGAACATGTAATCTGGCCCAGGAGACTGCCTGTGCAGACCTCAGAACATGTAATCTTCTTGAACATGTTTCACTGGTTAAGATGGTTGTAGTTCAGCATCACAGCTTTTAAAAAGTCAATGATGTCAACTTCTATCTACATGAAATCACGCAAGCAAGCATGCTGGACAGCTCACGCACACAAGACTGGGCAGCCGTGTGCAGGGAGGTACCCGTATATCTGCAGCAATGGGGCTCAGAACCTCAATACTACAAGAGTCCGGGGAGTGGCAATCGGCACCAGCCCCGATTCCCAGCTCATTGTCTCCATCTCACAGTTAAATCCTCAAAACCATCTCCTGCCACCCGTGGCTCAGTGGTTGAGTGTGGACCTATGAACCAGGAGGTCACGGTTGGATTCCCCATCAGGGCACGTGCTCCGGTTTCAGGCTCAGTCTCCAGTAGGGGCGGCAGAAAGCAGATCAGGGACTCTCACCATTGATGTTTCTCTCTCTCCCTCTCCCCTCCTCCCTGAAATCAGTAACGATACATGTTTTAAAAAACACCACCTCACAAGGGAGATGGAGTTTATCACCCATTTTACAGAGACTGAACACACAGCTAGTGGACGGGAGAAGGAAACGGGAAACAGGCGCCGAGTCTGGTCTAAACACACACTCTGCCCTCCTTGAACCACAGGGAGAACCTAGCACTGCGATCTGAGGGCGTTTCATGGAGGGAGTGCGAGCTGCTCCCAGCTGCTGTGGGAGGGCTGGCTGCACCGGGAGCCACCTGCCGGCTGCACGGGGGCGGGGGGGGGGGGGGGGGGGAGCGGGGGGGGCACCTTCCCGGCTGCACAGCCCCCCACCTGGCTTCCTGCTCTGCTGTCATCCTAACACTTCTGACTTTGCACTAAGTGCCACTAATGGTTGGTGATTCGCCTTTGAAAGCGGTTCCGAGGCTGCATGTCAATCTCATTGGTTAGTTTAACTGGGGACACAGCCAGGCGAGGCTGGAACGTGTTCATGATTCACACCTCATACCTGCGCGAATCAGAAGTCTCCCTGGTCCGGCACCTGACGCTAACGTGACACTGAGGGGACGCGCACACGTGCCCTCCGCCACTTCCGGGCCTTGGGCTGCCTGGTGCACCGCTCTCCCCCTTCCCCCCATGCTGGGCTGTGCGTCCTGGTGGAGCGGTCCGCCGCCCTGGCTCCCCTGGAACGCAGGTTCCACCCGCTGCCCCCACCTTGGAGCGGTCCCAGGCCCGGCTGGAGAGCAGGTGCTGTGGAGACCAGGTGGGTGCCGGCCGAACCCGGCCAGGCCTCGCTGCAGAGTTGATGATAAAACTACTCCTCGGGGTAGCCGCCAAGACAAGCGGCGGAAGTCCCTCCCTTGTGAGATCTGAGCCTGTCAGTCTGCAGCGGCCTCCCCACTTCCCCCAGGAACTCTGGGGCAGCGGAACCAAGAAGCTCCACCCCCAGCACCTGACGAGCGCTGTGGTAGCCAATCAGCTCAGCCCATTCCTGGACACGTGGTCCAGCAGCCCTCAGGGACGCCTTGGGTTGGCCTCGCCGGCAGCCATGAGGGTGTGTGGGCCTCTAGCCCTGTTGCCGCCAGGACCTAGAGCGGGTCGGGACGCAGCCAGGGGAGCAGGACGCTGGGGACTCCCGGCTGTTGTCGAGCCCGAGGCCGACTTGCCCGCCCGCCAGCCGTTCACCTGAGCCTCATCTGCAGCCTCCTTGTCCAAACCGAGTGGTGCTGCAGGGAAATGCCTGCCCTTCTGGATTTTGGCTTTTTTTTTAAAAGGGTAAAATATCTCATTTGTTTTTACATTGATTACATTTGACGTGATAATATTTTGGACATATTAGGTTAATAAAATACATTATTAACATTAATTTCACCTGTTTGTGTGGGGCATCTAGAAAAATTTAAATTACACATATGGCTCCGTATATGTTTGTTGTAAAGCACCACTCTAAATAAACAATGAGCAATGGAACTATGTGACTGCATGAATTTTTCATCCAACAGGGACATCTCTCCCTCTTTTTTTTTTTTTTTTTTTTTTTTTTGTTAATCCTCACCCGAGGATATTTTTCCATTGACTTTTAGAGAGAGTGGAAGAGAGAGGGAAAGTCAGAGAGAAACATCGATGTGAGAGAAACACACCGGATTGGTTGCCTCCTGCACAAGCCCTGACCAGGGCCTGGGCCGGGGAGGAGCCTGCAATCATGGTACGTTCCCCTGATGGGAATCGAACCCAGGACCCTTTGGTCCACAGGCCTACGCTCTATCCACTGAGCCAAACCAGCTAGGGCCAATGGGGCAATCTTGGCACTCTGAATAATTAAACTGGAAAAAGAGGTGTAAGCAGGACATATGCTTACCTTGATAATCAATCAATCAATTTGATGATTGGAATTGTAGCAGAAAGATCACTTTGGTAACTTTCAGCTGCTTTTTTAAGGGGTGCGGGGGGCGGGGGAGGGAGTGCCTTTCTGCCGACTAGATCTGGATGAATTAGGTGTGTGATCTCAGGAGACTTTGCAGAGAATGCAGATGCTCCTAGCATTTGGAGTTCCAAGACAACCTGAGGACGGGGCAGGAAATTCGGAGCAGATCAGAGGAATCCCTGATGAAGGCTAGGGGGTCATCAAAAGGCATTTCAAGGGCAGTGTTATCTGCTATTCCGTTAGAAGTTGTTGTTTAATGTTTAATCTTATTCCAATGCAAAAAATTTTTCACCATTCTCACCACTCTCAACTCTAGGTTGGTTTGTTTTTTTAAAGGTTGCTATATTCACATTATGTGTGAATAGGATCAATTTATAGAACCGGTAAAGAGGTTAATTGTTTCCATCTGCCTCAACATGGAGCTGAGCAGCCCCCACTCAAGAAAGCCCCCAGCAGGATGCGAAGGCACAGGAGGAGCCCCCCCCCCTGCTGACCCACCTGCTGACCCACCTGCTGGCCGCTCTCCACACGCTGGAGCACAGGGGGATATGTTTCTTTCTCAGAGTGTGTGATGGGAACTGGCCCTGACCTTACCTACATTTCAGCAGACTAGCAGGTCCCAGGCAGACTCAGGAATATAATAGCAAATGTGCAGTAATAATTGCTAAATAATACCCTGAGACTTATTTGGTAATTTCCAACTGCAGTAGCTCTTCCTTCAGAAATGCTGAAGACCAGCGTCTATTTTGCTCTGGAGAGCACACTCCATATTAGGGCAAAGGGAAAAGGAAAACAATAATACCCCAAAGGGTGCAGAAAATGAAAAGCCGAGAGCTTCCTCCAGCATAGAGAATGCGATCTCTCTCTGCTGGTTGGAGAACAATTAGGCTATACTGAGCACTCCATAAACAGCCGCTGTGGACCGACGTGTTTTATCCCCCTCATTACAGCATCAGTGTGTGCTGCTGAAAATGGCCGATTCTATAGCCAAGAATCCTTCCCCGGGGAAGCATCTGGGCCTCATAGCTGCAGAAAATGCTTTAGAAACAGCATTGTGTTTACTTCTGGATTCCTCAGGCCTCTGTCCACAATGTGACCTGAGCTGATTCTCACAGATCCATAGAAAGAACGCTTTTACTTAATCTCCTCCAAATTCATACTGCTTTGCTCAAAAGCTCTGCCCCAAGGAGTAAAACATGCCATCTCCCCTCCTCTCGATGCACCTAGCCATCCACTGTTTAATGTTAACTAGCCATCAACCTCAGTAACAACATCCGGGGCCCATGTTTCATTTCAGGAGGTGCTGTGCAGTCTACACGCAGGTTTTCATTTTATCTTCATAATAATGCTGTCAGGCAGGTATTTTTTATTATCTTCATTTTACACATGAGGAATGGAGGCACAGAGAAGTTAGGTAACTACCTTTGCAAAATGGAAGAGAGGGTAGGAAAAAACCCAGGTCTCCTGGCTCCTCACGCCCGCTCATAACCCATACTAGGCCACTCCCCAACGCAAGTCCCTTACATTAGTCACCTATAAATCCATTTGGAATAGTCATTTGTTCCTTCATTGACTTCACGTTGACTAGGTGCTTCCAGCTTCTGGTGACACAAATGTAAATAAAATCAGCCCCCTTATTTCAAGGAATTTACCATCAGGCTGGGAATTGTTTTGACTTGCAAAGGATCAAACCTTCATTTATTTGTTTTTCTGAATGTGAAAAACTTTTTGTACTAAGTCTACCCATATTAGGTTTTTTGTGTGTTTTATTTATTTGTTTTCTCTGAGCTTGGAGGCAGAGAAATCTGCAATCACAGACTGTATTTTTCATGGTTTCATTTTCTCTCTGTTACATTTTGGATTTGGGACCCACGTTTTTGAAAAGTCTTCCATTTGCAGCTGTCACTGCAAATATGCCAATCCCAAACCAACAGGAATGTGGGAACCGTTATTTGGCATCAGCGTGTTTTACTGATTTATAACTTTACTAGAGGCTCATTGCACAAATTTGTGCACGGTGGGGTCTGGCCCGTCTGCCCCAATGGGGGCCCATCGAGCTGGGCCTGCGGGGGGTGGGGCCATGGGCAATTGGTGGCAGGCCCTGGCCCCAACCCCGGCCAGAGTGTTGGGGGCCGATTGGAGCCTGGATGAGGCTGGTTGGCTGTTGCAGTGCGTGTCATAGCCACTGGTTGTTCTGGTTGTTCTGCTTTTCTTGTCATTGGGCTTTTATATATATAGATTAGAGTCCCAGTGCATGAAGTGCCGGGGTCCAACCCCAGCAGGTCCAGGGGTCCCGAAAGGTGTGGATGGAGTCGGCGAAGAAGGAAGGACACGGAGACAGCGTTCAGTTGATCAGCAGCCTAGCCAGGATCTCCAGCCAGGATCTCCAGCCAAGTTCTGGTCTGGATCTCCAGCTAGGTTCTGGTTAGGATCTCCAGCCAGGTTCTGTGGCCAGTTGTCTTGCTAGGTTCTCCAGGTTCTCCAGCCAGGTTCTGTCCAGGTTCTCCAGCCAGGTTCAGTCGCCAGGTTCTAGTCAGGTTCTCTTGCCAATTTCTGTAGTCAGGTTCAGTCCAGGATCTTTTGCCATGATCTCTCCAGCGAAGTTCTTCTGTCTGTAGGTTCTGTGTAGGTTCTGTCTTCTAAGTTCTGTGTGTAGGTTCTGTGTTCTAAGTTCTGTGTTCTAAGTTCTGTGTTCTAAGTTCTGAGTTCTAAGTTCTGTGTTCTAAGTTCTGTGTCTTGCTGTCTTGTTACATCTGTATTTATACCAGTTGATTCAATCCTATCAATCTCTATTACAAAGGTTAGGGCATTTCTTATCTCCATTCCAAGGAGTAAAGATTATGTAGCTTAAGCATGATTGTTCATAGTTAAAGTGATTAATTACCCACCTCGCACTTAGTTAAGAGGTTTTATTCCCTCCCTAACTTCAGGGGAAAATCCCTACCTGGGGAAACAACCTTTCTCAGAGAGGAGACCTTGGTTAAAACACATAGTGCCAAGAAGGTGAGCAAACATATTAAGAACAGTATGCCATATATGCCAGGTCCCTTGAAACAGTAAGGATGGACCTGCTCCCGGCAATGAAGTTCGTGCATGGTGTGGGGGGGGGGGGTCCCTCAGCCCGGTCTGCACCCTCTGCAGTCCTGGACCCCTGCCTGCCTGATTGCCCCTAACTGCCGCTGCCTGCCAGCCTGATCCTCCTAACTGCTCTCCCCTGCCAGCCTGATCGCCCTAACTCAGTGGTCGGCAAACTGCAGCTCGACCA
The DNA here is from genome assembly GCF_014108235.1 of Myotis myotis. Classification (NCBI taxonomy): domain Eukaryota; kingdom Metazoa; phylum Chordata; class Mammalia; order Chiroptera; family Vespertilionidae; genus Myotis; species Myotis myotis. Next base: position 90,249,586 of record NW_023416401.1, on the reverse strand, counting down.
CATGCGGCTCTTTGGCCCCTTGAGTGTGGCTCTTCCAGAAAATACCACGTGCGGGCAATTGAAATTTTGTGGCCCATGCGTAGAAGTCGGTTTCCGGCCTGGGTGAGTCTATTTTGAAGAAGTGGCGTTAGAAGAAGTGGGGGGTGTATGTCGGTCAGGCGACGGGAGACGCTGCGCAGGTGGGCCACAGGATACACAGCATGAGGGAGGTACGTTGTTTTGAGGTACGTTCGCTGAGGTCAACCCCTTCCAACTCTCCCATCCACACTGGTCTATCTGAAACAAATATACAAGATGAGTGTGGATGGGAGAGTTGGAAGGGGTTGACCTCAGCGAACGTACCTCAATCAGGTTGAGGACATTTTTAGCAAAGGCCAGCTTAGGAGTACCCTAATGAAGTTAATAACAATGTACCTACCTATATAGTTTAAGTTTAAAAAATTTGGCTCTCAAAAGAAATTTCAATCGTTGTACTGTTGATATTTGGCTCTGTTGACTAATGAGTTTGCTGACCACTGCCCTAACTGTTCTCCCCTGCCAACCTGATCACCCCTAACTGCCTCTGCCTCAGCCCCCACCACCGTGGCTTTGTCCAGAAGGATGTCCAGAAGAATGTCTGGAGGATGTGCAGTCTAATTAGCATATTACCCTTTTATTAGTATAGAGGTGAGCAAGTGTGTGTAGAACAGACATTCTAAAGAAGCAGTTCAGGCTAATGTCAGTTTTATTTAGACTGTAGAATACAGTGTTTTATTTTAAGTGGAATCAATGTTTTACAATTAGGAGATTTTATATAAAAATCCAGGTTTCTGGTTTCTCTTCCACATAGCCACAAGGGCCAGAGCTGAATAGTGGCCTTCCTCCTTAGGGCACATCCAGTTCTCCAAAGGCCCCACCACTCCCTATAGTGGGCCCATCCCAGAGACTGTGTGTGTCAGTTGTCACCAAGTATCTCACCTACACTGTTGTTTTCTTATGATATGAGAATATTTCTGTACTTGTGTATTTAATAACAGACAGAAGATAGAACTCAAGTTTGGTGATTATCTTTATATCTAGTCTGCCTTGCTCATTAACTTTGCCTGATCTCTATTAACACAGCTCTGACCCAGGGGGAAGACAAATTGCATTCCAAGGCAGACCAAAAGGAACAGATGCAACTCAAGTCCACTCACAGAACATCAGAGCAGGTGACTGATAGCCCCAGGGATCCCACACACATCAGTTACCCATTCCTGCGTAACAAACCTCCCTCACACCATACTTTGTGGTTTAAAACAGCCATATATTGGCTCTTTATTTGTGGGTCAACAATCTGGGTTGGCCTCAGCCCAGTTGTTTTTGTGCTGGTCTCGCCCAGGCTCATGCTGTGGTCAGCTGGTGGTCAGGCCCTGACTCACATGCCTGCAGGTTGGCAGCAATAATTTAAGTGTTGGAAGGTAGTTGGCTCGTGTCTTTCTCCCTCCAGCAGGGTTGGTCGTGTGTGGCAGTTGTAGGGTTCCTGTGTTAGTCTGCTCAGGTTCATAACAGGACACCACAAACTGAGTGGCTTAAAAAACAGAAATTTGCAAGCTGGTGTGGCTCAGTTGGTTTGGTCATGGTCCATGCACCAAGAGGTCACCAGTTTGATTCCCAGTCCAGACACATGCCCGGATTGCGGGCTCCATCCCTAGTAGGGGACAAGCAGGAGGCAGCTGATTGATGTTTCTATCTCTCTCTTTCTCTAAAAAACATAATAATTATAAAAACATATTAAAAAACAGAAATTTATTTTCTTGAGGTTCTGAAGGCAAAGACAAAGACCCAGGTGGTGACAAGTTTGGTTTTGGTGAGACCTCGCATCCTGGCTTGCAGACAACTGCCTGCCTGCTGTGTCCTCAGATGCTTCTCCGGTGGACACCAGTCTTATTGGATCAGGGGCCCACTCCTAGGACCTCATTTAACGATAATTACCTGCTTACAGTCCCCATCATTAACTACAGTCACAGTGGGGGTTAGGACTTCAGCCTATGAATTGTGGGAGACCACAGTTCAGTCCATAACAGGTCCCAGAGGCGAGCTCCTTGTGTAACATTTACTATTTCCTCATTGGCCCCCGTGGCCAAGCTCTGAACCAGTGAGGGTGGGGACTACACAGGTGCGTGGATACAGGGAGGCAGAACAAACATGGGATGGTGATGGCAACAACCCACCCGACCCCAGATCAGTTCTTTCGAGCTGCTGTATACTTTAACCTGATGTGCTTTACATGAATGCAGTGACAGCTGCTGTGCCTCACTCACCCTCATCCTCTTTTGGTCTGCTGATCATTCTGAGCCCATCTTGGACACCCCTTCCCTCTCCACTAGCTGGTTGGAGGGTGGGCATGGACCCAGTGCTGGGCTGGGGAAATGGAAGTGTGTGCTGGGGTGCTTATGAGACAGGTTTCCAGCCAGAGGACAAGACAGTGCTGTGTCTGGGTGTGACTCTCCAGCAGGCAGCCCTCCTGTGCACGGGAGGATGAAGCCGACACTCAGAGGGAGGGAGCCTGGAGAAATGCAGATGAAGGCTCAGAGCCTGACATCCATGCCCGACGCCACTCTGCCTCTGGATTTTGTTGGGCAGCGTCCTAAATGTCCGTACTGTTGGATCAGTCTGAGTCAGTGTTCTGTCACTTACAATGTAATGCGTGACAACCGGCTCTGAAACTGACCGCATTGGTCAGCCCATGAGGAGCCGTGAGAACAGACTTCCTGGGGAGCCAGGCACCCATTCTCGCCCAGGCTCCCATCTCAGCTTCCTCCTCTGAAAAGGTAGGAAATGTCTGTTCTGTGAGCCCCAAACATGAATTTATGATCAGATGCGATAATGCCTGGGAAAACATTTCAAATTGTATAAATTGTCAAGCCAATGTAAAGAAAAGAGAAAACAGTGTCTTTAAGTATGAAAGGATTGGCAGCTAATAGCTAGAATTATGTCACGTCAACAATCCATCCATATAGTCAAATCAGTAAGAGGAGTTGTCAGACGTGTTTACTGCTAGACACCAGAATAACCACATACTGTACGACAGCCCTCTGCCTGTAATTAACTTTTTGATTAAATATAGTCTTTGTATTGGGTGTGAGCTGAGAGAGGTTAGAGGGTGGGCAGTGGGCGGAATGAGGTCTGTATCACTTCTGATCATTTCACCTTCAAGGAGACAACACTGAACTGGCTCAGAAAGTAAAGAATCTGCCCTAGCCAGTTTGACTCAGTGGATAGAGTGTCGGCCTGTGGACTGAAGGATCATGGGTTTGATTCCGGTCAAGGGCACATACCTAGGTTGCAGGCTCGATTCCTGGGCTGGTTGGAGCACATGAAGGGGCAACCAGTCGATGTGTATCTTTCACATCAATGTTTCTCTCTCTCTGACTTTCCCCCTCCCTTCCACTCTCTCTGAAAACCAATGGAAAAATATCCTCGGGTGAAGATTAACAAAAACCTAAGAATCTATTGGACCCCTGGGCATGTGGAAGCGTCATCCCATACATGAGAAGGTTGCATGTTCGATCCCTGGTCGCGGCACATACAGGAGGGAACTGATGGATTTCTGTCTGTCTGTCTGTCTGTCTCTCCCTTCTTCTCTCTAAAAAAAAAAAAATCAATAAAAACATATTCTCAGGTGAGGATTAAAATAAAGAATCTATGGGCTCAGCTATGAAGGGTCCGGCGGAGGGCCTGTACTTGAAGACTTCTGGTGATGTGATTCAGAGGTTCAGTTCTGTAGTCAAGAGCCCAGCTGCCCTCCCTGTGCCCTCGGCCTCTCATGGGACCAGCCCCACAGTCACAGATACTCAGCCAGCCATTGCTAGATGAGATAAGTGCAATACCCAACAGTCATTGCACTTTGCTGTGGAAAAAGCAGGAATTCATTTGATGCAAATATTTAAAATCTATACTAATTCTTAAAACCTCGATTCATGTTTCCTTCATTTTGAATATATTGGGAGCCTCAAGACCTGGAGGAGCCCCAGACTCCCTTGATCACGGAGAGGTATGTTTACGCTGAGACCACAGCCCAGAAAGCGTCTTCCTGCACTGCAGCATATCTCCGTATTGCAGACACGGATCTGGAAATCCACACTCGCTGAGGGCTGGACTGAAAGGCCCACCTCCCCAGACACAGAGAAAAATGTGTACCGGAGCTGACAGCCGCAGGGACCAGTTCTAAACATCTCCCACTGAGATGAAGGGGAATAAGCCGGGAAGCCTTGTCTATAGGAGCTTGCTGCCCCACCCCCGCAGTGGTGAGGATGCTCATTAGAGCTGGGCATTTGTAAGGAATGTCAGATTGGTCCAGGTTTCCTGGCCCGTGGATGAGTGATTTCCCTGCACTAGCCCTACATCGCAAGGGAATGTCATTAGACCCATGTAAATATGTTCGTGCTGCTTTCTCTGTTGAAGGTTGGCAGTGTGCGTGGGTGTCGGAACCAGAGACCACTAAGTGCTAACAAGCACAAGCCATATCCCCAGGGTTTTGAACAACCCTGGCCTGGTCTTTCTCAACCCTGATAAATATGTATTCGTGTACGTAAGCCTGCCAGATTCCATGTGGAAATCATATCAGACATGTGGAAACCTCAGCAACCTCGAGTCTCCATCAAGCAGAAAGCAGTCATTAAAGACGGTCTGCTGGCACATTGCTGCAAAGAGAATAAACTCACCTACCTCAGAGGTCTGCACCTGGACTCCTTAGGTCAAAGGAGATTTGGCACAAAAACCTTGAAGTCCAAGATCATTTTTATTCTATCCGTCTGTCAGAGGATTCAGGAATAAAACTCTTTATTGAAACATAAAGTTCCTGACATTTCACTTCTTCAGCCCTCTCCCTTGTTTTGTTTGAATTATTCTGAGCCAGCTGTTACAAGCAGGACACAGTGTATTTGACACAGGGAGCCACATATGTGTATTTGTGTCCCCAATTATTTTGGTGTTCTGAGACCAGTCTCCAGTGTGTGTTTCCCCACCCCACCAAGCAATCCCCCAGGACACCAGGTGTCCTGCAGTTCAACTCCGTGCGGACACTGTCTGTCTGCCCTGAGAGCCTTGGATCCCACAGGTTAAGCGCTCAGTCCTGTAGGCTGCTTCCCCCTCCCCCACTTCAGATACCTACTGTGAGCCCAGGTTGATGGGCTTATCAGAGGTTCCCACAGCCCCTCCTCCGATTCCATTAATTGGCCAGAGGAGCTCCCAGAATGCAGAGAAATGTGTTGCTCACTGGAGTGCCAGTTTACTGTAAAAGGATAAAACTCAAGAAGAGGTGGGACAGGTACGCAGGGCAAGGTGTGTGGCAGAAAAGGGGACAAAGGCCAAATATATATTTCATATTATAGATAACAGTATCACACCAATGCACATTCATATATTTTTATTTGTACCACTGATGCAGAGCAAATCATGTGGCTTAGTCAATATTCAATACACAAGGACCAAGTCTTACCAGACTCACAACTACCCACCCTCCTGTAACAGGCTTGCCTGTTTGAACGTCCCACCTCCAAAGCCGCTTAGATACCACCTTTCCCAGGTGCTGGCCACTGTTTGTGGCTGTGTCACACCCATTGTCTGAGCAGAAAGTTCCAGGTCAGCGTTTTTCATGTTCTCTGATGAAGTTGTATTGTTGTACAACCTTTGACAATGATAAAGCAGGGGATTTACTCCATTCCTAAAATCCCAAAGAACAGAAGATTTCCTGTTCTTAAGACTTAAAAAATAATGATCTGCTGATAAACGTAGCACTGACAATCATTGCCGTTGTATCCTCAGGGGAAGGGACAGATCAGGACTAGGCATTGTCTCCAAATCCTCCTCCCCCACCCCTAGATGCAGAGCAGCAAAGCTTCCGTCAGCTTCCCAAGCTGCCACTCCCATTCCTTTAACCTGGAAATACCAGGCCAGTCCACGCAAGGGGAGATTTTATCTCTAAAATTGTTTGAGACTCTGCATGGGCATCCAGTGCAGTGTGTGCCTGCCAGGCATCTGTATCCCTTTCAAGGAGCAGGGTCTGAGTTTCCATCAAAGCCCCACCCTCTGCCATTACAGTGGCCCCAGAGGTGAACGTGGGACCCCACCTTGGCCCACAAACAGCATGGCCCAGCCACTGATGTGTTTAGGAATGCAGACGTGATGGTAGCAAGGCCAATCAGTGGGTTAGTGCTCCTTCCGGTGGGGTTGCTAATCCGGCAAGATGCAGCGGAAGCCACTGGTGACCACCTTCATCAGCAGGTAGGAGAGACTGAAGCTGATGCAGGAAACAGCGGAGCAGTGGAAACAGAGAGGCATTCCGGAGGGCCCGGCTATGCAACTGGGATACTGCCTCTGGCTTCTCTATTCACTGAGGCAATGTCTTCCCTTTGAAAAGGAAAATGAACCCATTTTTTGAGCTGAGTTTTGATAACAGGTAACCAGAAGGCTTTTAAGAAAAACACTATCTGCAGAGAACTCCAGAAAAAGGTCTTTTAGGGAAATAAATCAATTAATTTTGTAAACAAGCTAATTAGATCAGGGTTACAGTTTGAGCTGTTTCCATGAAACCCTTTTCAACCAACTCAGCTTAATCTGATGTCTTGCAGTTGTAGACACTGTGGGCATACTTATCTATTATCCCGAAACCACCATCCTCATTTGAGAATCAGCCTGGTTCTGTCGTACTTTTAGGTACACATAGGGACTTGTATCTTCATTAAGCAGTAGCGTTCCCAAATTCCTGCTCTTGAGCATTCCATTACTATTTCCCAGCAAGGACAGATGAAAGTGTTGAGAACATTATAGTACAACTGGAGGCCTGGTGCATAAAATTCGTACATGGGTAGGGTCCATAGGCCCGACCGGAGATCAGGGCCCATTAAGGCCTTCGGGCTGCAGGCCAGTGCCTTCCTTCATCCTGCACCGCCCCCTAGTGGTCACTGCACGTCATAACAAGGAATCAAACTCCCCAGCTCCCAGAACTCCCGAGGGGACACTTTGCATATTAGCCTTTATATATATTTATATATGTATATATACACTAGTGGCCTGGTGCAAGAAATTCGTGCATGGAGGGGGGTTCCTCAGCCTGGCCTGCACCCTCTCCAATCTGGGAACCCTCAAAGGATGCCCTTCTGCCGGTTTACAGGGATCAGGCCTAAACTGGCAATTGGACAGCCCTCTCGCAATCCGGACTGCTGGCTCCTAACTGCTCACCTGCCTGCCTGCCTGAATTCCCCTAACCACTCTGCCTAGCGGCCTGCTTGCCCCCAACTGCCCCCCACTGCTGGCCTGCTTGCCCTCAAATGCTCCCCCACCAGAATGATCACCCCTAACTGCCCCCCGCTGCTGGCCTGCTTGCCCCCATCTTCCCTCCCCACAGGCCTTCTCACTCCAAACTGCCCCCCGCCCCGCAGTCCTGATCACCCCCAACTAACCCCCTGGTGGTCTGCTCACCCCCAACTACCCCTCCACCAGCCTTATCACCTCCAATTCCCCCACCACCACCAGCCTGATCACCCACAACTGCCCTCCCTCTTGGTCTCTAATCACCTCTACCTCAGCCCCGCCACCATGGCATTGTCCAGAAGAATGTCTGGAAGATCTCCTGGAAGGTCTCCCAGTCTAATTAGCATATTATCTTTTTATTAGTATAGAGGCCTGGTGCATGGGTGGGGGCTGGCTGGTTTCCCCTGAAGGGTGTCCTGGATCAGGGTGGGGGGGTTCCCTTGGGGCATGGGGGCAGCCTGGGAGAGGGGCCTGTGGTGGTTTGCAGGCCAGCCACACCCCCATGGGGTGAGGGTCCCTGTTGTGGGGGGTGTGGCCAGCCTGGGTGAGGGGCTGAGGAATGTTTTTTTAAAAAAATAAATCTTTATTGTTCAAATTATTACAGTTGTTCTTTCTCCCCCCCCCCCCCATAGCTCCCCTCCACCCGGTTCCCACCCCACCCTCTGCCCTTACCCCCACCCCCACTTTCCTCATCCATAGGTGTATGATTTTTGTCCAGTCTCTTTCCGCATCCCCCACACCCCTTTCCGCCCAAGAATTGTCAGTTTACTCCCTTTCTATGCCCCTGATTCTATTATATTCACCAGTTTATTCTGTTCATCAGACTTTTTATTCACTTGATTTTTAGATTCACTTGTTGATAGATGTGTATTTGTTGTTCATAATTTTTATCTTTAACAACTTCTTCTTCTTCTTCTTCTTCTTCTTCTTCTTCTTCTTCTTCTTCTTCTTCTTCTTCTTCTTCTTCTTCTTCTTCTCGTTCCTCTTCTTCAAGAATACCTTTCAGCATTTCATATAATACTGGTTTGGTGGTGATGAAATCCTTTAGCTTTTTCTTATCTGTGAAGCTCTTTATCTGACCTTCAATTCTGAATGATAGTTTTGCTGGATAAAGTAATCTTGGTTGTAGGTTCTTGGTATTCATCACTTTGAATATTTCTTGCTACTCCCTTCTGGCCTGCATAGTTTCTGTTGAGAAATCAGGTGACAATCGTATGGGTATTCCCTTGTAGGTAACTGAGTTTCTTTCTCTTGCTGCTTTTAGGATTTTCTCTTTGTCTTTTGCTCTTGGCATTTTAATTATGATGTGTCTTGGTGTGGTCCTCTTTGGATTCCTTTTGTTTGGGGTTCTCTGCGCTTCCTGGACTTGTAAGTCTATTTCTTTCACCAGGTAGGGGAAGTTTTCTGTCATTACTTCTTCAAATAAGTTTTCAATATCTTGCTCTCTCTCTTCTTCTGGCACCCCCATAATTCAGACGTTGGTACGCTTGAACTTGTCCCAGAGGTTCCTTACACTATCTTCATATTTTTGGATTCTTTTTCTTTTTACTTTTCCGGTTGGTTGTTTTTTGCTTCTTTGTATTTCAAATATTTGACTTAATTCTTGGGATCCTCTAGTCTGCTGTTGGATCTCTGTATATTATTCTTTATTTCAGTCAGTGTATGCTTAATTTCTCGTTGGTTCTTTTTCATATCCTTGAGAGTCTCACTAAATTTATCGGTGGTTTCTAGAAAATTCTTGAAAAACCTTATAAGTGTGGTTTTGGACTCTATATCCAGTAGTTTGTTTTCCTCCATTTCTGTCATTTGTGACCTGTTCCTTTGTCTCCACATTTTGGCTGCTTCCCTGTGTTGATAGAGTGGCTTTCTGTGCTAGGTGTCCTATAGGGCCCAGTGGCTGAGCCTCCCCAATTACCTGAGGTGGACACTCTTGGTGCACCCCTTTGTGGGCTGTGTGCACAGTCTTGTTGTAGTTAAGCCTTGATTGTTGTTGGTATCACTGGGAAGAATTGACCTCCAGGCCAATTGGCTGTGAGAATCAGCTGTGCCTATGGTGGGAGAACTTCTGTGCTGGAGACACCCTTATGGGGCAAGACTTGCTTCATTGGGGCTTTTGTGCTCACAGAGTCTGCCCCCTGAGTGTGTCCTTATGGATCTGAGGAGTTGTAATCTGGATGGTCCCACTCTGACCACTGGGTACACTGGCTCTTGGATCTCTAAGGAGGTGCTAATTTAGCTCTTCCTGAAGCTACCCAGCAGGAACTACAGAGAGATCTGAGGATTCCTCTTCTTTGTTTGGGGTTTGGAGGTGCCCAGATGAGGCCCAGCTGTGAAGCAATGCAAGCTGCTGTGGGGCTTTGGGCCTTCTTTTGGATGTTCTGGGTCTCTCTGACCCAGCTGCAGTTTGTTAGGTAATTTTAGATTGCAAAGGCCCAGGCCATTCATATGCAAAAGCCTCTGTGCACAGCTTGGGTGGGGCAGGGTCTCAGGGAATCAACAGGGCAGAGCAAACAGCTATGGCTGATCCTCAGTCCTTCCCTAAGAGGCCCCAGGTCTCAGTTCCCCGCAATAATCACTGCGAGCACCTCTGAGAGAAGGCCGCCCTCGAGTTCTGCCCGATGCGAGACAGTCCAGTTTCTCCCAGTATGAGTCTAGGTCCCCAGAGACTCGCCTGGAACTGGAGTTCAGTTCAGTCAGGAGCTTGTGACTCCCTCCCGATTGAAAAAGACAACCATGCCCTAACTGATTGGCTCAGTGGATGGAGCATCGGCTTGCGGACTCAAGGGTCCCGGGTTCGATTCCAGTCAGGGGCATGTACCTTGGTTGCGGGCACATCCCCTGTGGGGAGTGTGGTGAGGATGGCTGGTCGATGTTTCTCCCTCATCGACGTTTCTGGCTCTCTATCCCTCTCCCTTCCTCTCTGTAAAAAATCAATAAAATATATTTAAAAAAAGAAAAAGAAAAAGACAACCACGTCCTCAGTTGCCAGACCTTTCTGTGCGCACCTCTGTACCTCTGTAGTTTACTTCCACACCTCCTCTGAGTCTCAGTGTGTTTTTCTCTTTCTTTCTAGTTGTAGAATTTCCACTCAGCCAGCCTTCCTGTGGTTCTGGATGATGTCCATTTTGTCTTTTAGTTGTAGTTTTTGAAGTTGTTGTGCGAGGCAGCAATTTCAGGTATTTACCTATGCTGCCATCTTGGTTTCTCCTGAGGACTGTTTTTAGGCTGGCCATACCCCTTCAGGGTGGGAGTTCCCACTGGGGTGCCTGGCCAGCCTGGGTGAGGGGATGATGGCTGTTTGCAGGCTGGCCACACTCTCCAGTGGTGACTCTTACTCCATGGGGGTGTGGCCAGCCTGGGTAAGAGGCTAAGGGCCATTTTCAGGCTGGCCACAGTCCCTTCAGGGTGGGAGTCCCCACTGGGGTTCCTGTCCAGCCTGGATGAGGGGCTGAGGGCCATTTTTAGGCTGGCCATGCCCCCCGGCATCCCAGGCCCCCAGCCACTCCTTCAGCAACAGCCAGGGTGGGAGGGAAGCTTGGCTTCCTCTGTTGCCGGAGATAACCCAAGCCTCCTGCTTGCTCCAGCTCTGTGGCCACCGCCATCTTTGTTGGGTTATTTTGAATACTTGCCCTGATTTGGCTGGTGGGCATTGGGGAGGGACAGTCAATTTGCATGTTTCCTTTTATTAGTGTAGATACTAGTGGCCCGGTGCACAAAATTTGTGCATGGGGGAGAGGGGTTCCCCTCAGCCCAGCCTGCACCCTCTCCAATCTGGGACTCCTCGGGGGATGTCCGACTGCAGGACATCCCTCTCACAATCTGGGACTGCTTGCTTCTAACCGCTCACCTGCCTGCCTGCCTGATTGCCCCAAACCACTCTGCCTGCTGGCCTGATCGCCCCCAAGTGCCCCCCTTTTGGCCTGATCACCCCTAACTGCCCCCCCTTGCTGGCCTGATTGCCCCTAACTGCCCCCTGCCAGCCTGATCGCCCCCAACTGCCCCAACCCCCCCCCTCCCCCCACTGGCCTGCCTGTCCCTAACTTCCCCCCAACTGGCCTGCTTGCCCCAAACAGCCCCCCCTCCCGGCCTGCTTGGCCCCAACTGACCCCCCCCCGCCGCTGGCCTGATTGTCCCCAACTGCCCTCCCCTGCTGGCCTGATCACCCCTAACCACCTCTGCCTCATCCCCACCACCATGGCTTTATCCAGAAGGACATCTGGAAGGTCTCCCAATCTAATTAGCATATTACCCTTTTATTAGTATAGATAGATATAGATTGGTGGTTGGCCCAAGAAAATGGAATTATTTATGGCTGCCTTGTATAGCTGACCCAAATACCTACTATTGTTCCTAGTGTAGCTGGGAGACTCTCTGCTCACACTGCTTCTCTGTAACATTAAAGATCAAAGCTGTGTTATTTTTCCTCTTTGAAAAGGACTCCCCCTTGTAGTAATATCCAGTTGATGTAATATCTAGTTGCTGGCATATCCTGTGTTGGACATAAGTTGCTGTGGATCAACTTCAGTTAATTCAGAGTAATTCAATTATTCTCAAATGATGAATTTGGAATAGAAAAGCAAAATAGAGAGCCAGTCTAGGTTACATTATATACCCAAGGGGATTACAAAACAAGAAAACAGAATAAATGCGGTTGTGGTGGGGACCAATAAAGTAATAGAAAAATTTTAAGCATTGAAAAGACAAAGGTCTCATTTTGAGTCTTCAAAAGGAAAGGGTCTCAGGAGCCAGAAAACTCAGGGACAGTGCAGAAGAGGCCTGAATGTGTTACATGTTCTGGCGGGTTTTTCTGGAAATAATTTAGCCTATATCTTTGAAAGGTAAAAGTTGTTTTTAAAATAAGCACAATAGCACTGGCCCATGTAGCTCAGTGGTAGAGCGTCAGCCTGAACACTGAAGGGTTTCCAGTTTAATTCCCGGTCAAGGTTGTGGGTTTGTTCCCTGGCCCTGGTCAGGGTTTGTGGTGTTGGGGGGGAGGCAACCAATCGATGTGTCTCTCTCACATCGATGTGTCTCTCCCACATCAATGTTTCTCTCTCTCTCTCTCTCTCCCTACCCCCACCCTTCCACTCGAGAAAAATAAAAGTCAATGGAGAAGATATCCTTGGGTGAGGATTAACAACAACAACAAAAATACACAATGATTCGTTAATATCACCAAGTAACCAGTGAGTATCAAAAATTTCCTTTTTTTTCTTTTTTAACATTTAGTTTATTCAAGTTAGGATCCACACAAGGTCACACCTTGCATCTATCTCTCTGTAGGTTCTCGCTCCTCTCTTTTTAATTCCTTTGCAGTTTTCTGCGATGTCATCCAGTTCCTTACATTTAAAATTTTGCTGCTCGCATCCCTGAGAGGCTATTTTATGTGTTTCTCTATCCCCTGTCTTCCAGTTCAATATTTTGGCAAGAAAATCCCATGAACAATGTCATATGTTCCCATCAGGAGGCGCATGTGTCTGGTTGGTTGTTTTTGGCCGGCAGTCACTGGGTGGCTGCACAGTGTGGTGATTGCATTTGAGGTAAAAAAAATAAAAATAAAAAATAAATGGGACATTCTAATCTATCATTCCGTCCTCGGACTGAGCTGGGGCTCTTCAATATGAAGAGAAACTGTTTCAAGTAAACCACTGGGTTCCTGAGGTTTCAATGTAAAGTAAAGGCAGGAAAATGCTTGCTTCTTTCTGGCCATTTGCTAGTTTTCAGAAAGTGAGCTGGTTACCTCTGTGCCTCAGAAGAAACTGAATTGTTGTTGTTATTCATGTTTCACGCGTGGATTTTCACACATGGATTTTTCATGTGTGGGTTTTCACGCGTGGGTTTTCACACGGCAGAAGGGGCTTAATCTGCTGCTGCCATTATTCTTATTGATGCGCCCAGTGAGCCGTCTCTGCCAGGGAGCCTGGCCAGGCCGGTGGCTGAGTCCCGACCTAACCCGGAGCCTTTCTTCCTGTTTCCCGTGGTAAGATGCGCTGAGCCAGGCTCTTCTCCGCATCCCCCGCCCCTGAGCTGGAGTCAGCCGTTTCTCCCAGGAGCTCTGGCAGGTTCGGTGGGAAATGGGTAGCGATCACAGTGTGGATGCGAGGAGCACTCACTGCTGCTGGTCGCTCCTGGTTTCTGGTCTTGCTCCATGGACAGAGGTAGGGATGTGCGTTTTAAGAGAAAGCACATCAGGACTCTGGACTGATATTTCTATTTCAAATTGAGGTCTTCAGGGTTTTTATTTAAATACTAGTGGCCCAGTGCATGAATTCATGCACATTGAAAGGGAATTAATTAGAAGAAATATTTTAATATCACGATTTGCCAAGTCCTGGGTGTGGGCATCCGGCTCCCTCCTCCCTCTTGTCAGAGTCTGTGATGGTGCCAGTGGGGACAGAGTCAAAGCTGGCTTCCCAGGGGACATGGGGCTGCTGAGGGGGATGAGAGTGGTGGCCTGGCCCTAAGAAAACCGCCCTGGGCCTCCCTGGGTTACCTCTGGGTTCCCCCGTGGAAAGGACCAGAGGCGTCGGGGCTGAGTGCAGAGCCAGCGGCAGCCGTGGAAGAAGCGGTCATGGCTGGCTCTTTGCTTATCAGGGCGGCGGGACTGCGGCAAGCAGCAGAACATGCCTTGGTGGGAATGTCTCTATCAGATGAGCCAGGTAGGGGCTGTTTGAGAACGTGGCTGCCTGGCTACCAGGGTTCCATGTTCTGTTGGGCTCCATCGTCAGGAAGTGAGGTCACTGCTTTTGTCAGGAAATGAAATCACTGCTCTTGTGTGGGGAGAGGCTCAGGGTAGGGGACCAGGCAGTGACCAAGGAGGTTTTCTGTCATGCTCATACCCCAGGTCAAGGCTGGGGGGTGGACATGGAGTGTGGGCAGTTCCCGCTACCCCAGGTTTATCCCGACACTGGAGCTGAATCTCATTTCCCCCGGGTGGAGGTGGAGTGGGGGTGGTGCCCTTTGCCCTGATGTTTAGTGTGGGGCTGCAGGACTCCCCCGAGTCCCACCCCACGGCTGGCACCCCACGGGACTCCCCTGATGTACCTTCTGGTCAACTTCCCTCCAGCGCCCTTGCACACACAGCGTCAAGCCCAGCCCCGCCCACCTGCACGCACTGGCTGTGCGCGGGGCCATTTGTGACGGCGTGAGGGCATCATGGCATGACGGTGTGAGGACCACCTAGGCTTTTATTAGTAAGACTAGAGGCCTGGTGCACGAATTCATGCATGGGTAGGGTCCCTCAGGGTGGCCTAGGATTGGGCCCCAGCTCGTGTCCCCAGCCTTGCAGCCCCACAGTCCCGCCTGGCACCCTGCTGTAGCCTGGTGCCGCCCCCTCACCTGCTCCACCATCCCACCTACAGGGCAATCAATCGGGGCCTGGCCCCCTGCCCAGCTCCCTCAGCGCCTGGGAGCTGGGCAGCAGCCCCGCCCCCCGCCACCACTGCAGGTCACTGTCTGCCATTTGATTGGTCGGAGTGATTGGTCGGGGCAATCCGGGCCCTGCTAGCACCCGCCTTGGCCTGGTGCTGCCCCCTCACCTGCTTCACCATCCCGCCATGGTCCTGCTGTCGTCGGGGCCCATCGGGCCGGCCGCGCCTCCACTGCCACCCACTGCCAGCGTCACATTGCCGATGCCTGCCATGTCCTGTGCCGCCCCCTGGTGGTCATCAAACATCATAGTGAGCAGTCGAACCCCTGGTTGAACTCCCGGTCAAACAATTGTCATATTAGGCTTTTATTATATAGGACTTTTATTTGTTTCTCTGACTCTTCCAAATAGAAATACTGTTATAATAATTAACAGTATAATTACTGGGGAAAAAATTCCTTTGATGTCTTTTTGTCCTTAACATATACCTCACTAAGATGGACAGCTTTATAGTCAGTTAAAATAATTGCTCTGTAGGCTCAGCCAGAAACTGAAACCATAGCTTTATTTGTTTCATTCTGCTTTTGAGGAAAGGTCATATTATAAGCAAAATCTCCAAACCACAAGCAGTAACCTCTTCTATTTGTAGCGTGTATTTCATATGCTTCTTGGCCCTGGCCGGGTAGATCAGTTGGTTGGAGCATCATCCCGACACATCACGGTTGTGGGTTCAATCCCCAGTCAGGGCACATACAAGAATCAACCAATGAATGCATGAATAAGTGGAACAACAAATCCATGTCTCTCTCTCTCTCTCTCTCTCTCTCTCTCTCTCTCTCTCTCTAATAAATTTTAAAAAAATGAAAAATATGCTTCTTATTTGTATATATAACATCATTACAGAAATGGAATCAGTTACATTGGTTTTGTATTTGCTTTATTCACTCCAGGATATATCATAAACCTCTTCCCAAGCCATTGAAATATTTCTAAATCGCTGTTCTAGCACCTTCCCAGGACTCTGTTGTTGAGATGGATTACAACTTTCAGCCAATTCTCTATTGTTGACCAGTTAAGCTGTTATCAATTCTTCACAATTTTAGGTAACACTGAGGAATATCCTTGGGACCAAATCTGTCCATACATTCCCGCATTACTGCTTTAGCACCAACCCCCACAAATGTATTTTCCGAGCCATAAAAATAGAAGGATCACTTTAAGACTTTCGCTTCATGCAGCTAAATCGTTCTCCTGATGTATTTGAGAGTTCTGACATCCCTAAACTCTCACCAGCACTAGGCATTCTAATTCAATTTTTGATTTGTTTAATTTGAAAGTAATATAGCATTTGATAGTTGAATGTGTATTCATTTCTTTAAGTGAGTGACTACATATATTCATTTATTTACTCTTCCATTTAACCAAAATGTAACTTTGTCACACCCTGAACACAGCACCCTCTAACAGACATATCCGCCCCCCCTAGCCCACACGAGGGGCTCAGAGTCCATAGGGTAGGAAAGACATTTGAACAAGTATGCTTACAACGTGGATAACAGGAAGAACAATGCAAAGAGAAAAAGCAGCATGTGCAAAGGCCCTGGAGTCTGACTCATCCTAACATGCAGCCACCCCCTTCATGAGAGAGGTTCCGAGCGTCCACAACTCATCTTCTGCGTGACTGTGAGCAGCAGGACCAGTTGGTGGGAGACACTGATGCTGTTATCAAGGTTAAAAAGGAGAAAACAAGACTTCAGCACCTTGTCTGCGACTCCTTTCCTGAGCAGGTGCTTCTAGCCCTCCATCCTCCTGGCCATTATGAGCAACAGTGCCCCTTCGTCACCCCCTCACATCCTCCAGCCAGGCCACGCGGCCGAGGTGATTTACAGCAGCCGCTCATCCCAGGCAGATTAGAAAGAAAAATCTCTATAATTACACGAGCTGGCTGTTAGTTAAATATTTACCAGCATTAAACACCAAAAGGCTGTGCAAATGATCCAGGGATTCATATTGTTCTAAGCTAATATTCTTTGTGCAGTATTATGCAAATTGCATAAACTTTATTTTGTTGTTGTTGCTGCAAGCAGTGTATCCCAAGGCGCTCATTCGCTAAGTTGAAACAGATAAAGTTTTAATAATAAATAGTGATGATAAATAAGTCACAAAGTTTGTGCAATGCTAATGCACATGCTCACCCCGGGGTAGTTTATTAGATAAACAAGCAACGTTTCCTGATTTGCTTTTCCTCAAGTGGCGTCGTTTTTCTGGAAATGTTTGTGCCGTAAATTATTTCAGCCCATTAGGTGTTAACGAACAAATCATATTCACTTGCAATCTGTCGTGAATTGCTGAGAATTGAGATTTAAACACTGAAATTATACATTAATGTTACTTCACAAAAATAAAGCTGGTTAAGAGAAATTAAGCTTGGCTGAAATGGGAGAGAACAGTATGTCTGATGCTGAATATTTCAAGCCTGCAAAGAAGGCTGTGACTGGTTTCATTAATATTCAGAACACTTGGGCATTCCTGACAACGAGAAAATGCAAATAACCGTGCCAGCCGTTGGGGTGCCACCCGCAGCCCCTGGGCCATGCAGTGAGTGGGTGAGTCCGCCCAAAGATGCCTGTGCAGGTCCAGGGCAGGCAGGGCCCCACGCCTGCATGGTGGTCTGGCACAGGCTGGCCTGCCTCTCGGCAGCGGTGAGGCACAATTGATTCTGTTCAACCAGGTATCATTTGTCTGTGCTCATAACAACCTGCTTCCGTGTAGAAGGGTGGTTAGGAAACATCTTGGAAAATAGCAGCTGGAACAGCATAATTGTGCATCCAAGGGTCAAGGGCAGAAGGAAAATGCTGACCACCTAAAGACAGCCTCTGCGGCTATGGAAGAAGAGCTAAACACATCTGCTCTGAAATCCACATCCAAGGTATATGCTTTTTAAGTTTCTGGTCTGAATTTTATTAAGAAAAATCCTACTCACAGAAATGTGTGCAAAACCCTAAGTGCACACACACGGGTAGTCAACACCCACCTCGCGTGTCAGAACAGCCAAGTGCCAGAGCCCTTTACGCTCCATCGCTCCCACCCAGGGGTCCCCCGTTCGCACTCTGACATCAGAGATTAGAACCAGAACCATTTCCCTAGCTGGTTTGGCTTAATGGAGTGTTGGCCTGCAGACTGAAGGATCCCTAGTTCAATTCCAGTCAAGGGCACATGCCCAGGTTGCGGGCATGATCCCCAATAGGGGGTGTGCAGGAGGCAGCCAATCAATGATTCTCTCTCATCATTTCTCTCTCTCTCCCTCTTCATTCCTCTCTGAAATCAATAAAAACATATTTTAAAAAATCGGAGCCATTGATCCACCTCGCTGTTATAGTGTAGCTGGGGCATGCTCATTAGCGGCTGGTGTCCTGTTGTGTAAAGCACACTGCAGTGCAGTTACTCCGCCGCGGAGGGGTCCCTGGGCGCTTTCTGGCTTTGAACTCTTACGAACAGCGCTGCTCTCAGTGTCCTGTACAAGCCTCGGGGAAATTCCCACCGGCGCGGGGATGGAGGCCAAGGAGCGCGGTGGAGTCCACACACCGTGCACACGAGCCACCTGTCGGCTAGGGGCGTGCGCAGAGCCCCCTCTGAAGTGTTCAAAATGGCAACCGTGCTTGCCTTTGGGAAGAATGTCTAAGGAGCAAGGAGAGCGTTCCTGATATCTCACTACTGACATTTTTGCACTATTCTAAATTTTTTCAAGGAGTATGGGTTATGTTTACAATATAACATTAGTTCATCGAAGGGGAAATATAATGAATCCAGAGTTTGATCTGGACAGTGGTCACTGTTACATTAAATTTCCTTTCCTTCAGCGGTGGGTCCCAGTGTTATCAAAGCCTATTCATCTGCTTCTCACAGTAAAAGGCTCAGAGAAAACGTTCGTTGATGTCTCCTGACCGCACATGTACCATGATTGAATCCTCATAACCAGCCTAGGAAATGAGCTTCATTAATCACCCCACTTCACTAATGAGGAAATTTGAGGCCAGAGAGGCTGGCTGGGGTACCTGTGGTCACAAGTTCTCTGTGTTCATGAATGCCCAAGAGAGCCTAGCAGACACGGGCATCAAAATGAAGAGAGGAGCCCTAACCGGTTTGGCTCAGTGAACAGAGCATCGGCCTGCGGACTCAAGGGTCCCTCCCAGCTTTGATTCCGGTCAAGGGCATGTACCTGGGTTGCGGGCACATCCCCAGTAGGAGATGTGCAGGATGCAGCTGATCGATGTTTCTCTCTCATCGATGTTTCTAACTCTCTATCCCTTCCTCTCTGTAAAAAATCAATAAAATATATTTTTTAAAAAAGAAGAGAGGAGAAAGGAGATGAAGGGCGGGAGCTGGGTAACCTCCGGGGTGAGGGGTGCAATCCTGGAACAAACATGGCCCCCTCCCTCATCACTCAGTGCAGGTCACACCCTCAGTGACCATGAACATCGGCGGTTTCTGCGCTCCAGGCCTTACAGCAGGGTTGGCAAACACTGTCTATAAAGGGCCAGACATCACATCTCAGACTTCTCCACTCTGCCTCGTGAGAGCAGAACGTAGCCACAGACCACACGCACACGGCTGAGCACTGCTGTGCCCAGCAGTATTTGGAGCATTGGAGTCTGAATTTCAAAGAATTTTCACATCATGAAATACTCTTTAGTTTTCAGCCATTTAAACAGGCAATAAGCATTCTTATTCTTAGCTCATCGGCTGTACAAAAACAGTGGGATAGATTTGGCCCATTGGTTTCAGTTTGCCAACTTGTGCTTTAAACAGATACAAAAAAATAGTTTAAGACACAGTCACTGAACAAAAACTTATCAATTTAAAGTCAAAATCCTTTCAGTTGCAAAATGGGAACCAGACTCAAACTAGATAAATAAAAATAGGGAATTCATGAACCCGGAACTAAGAAGCCCAAGGGGTTGGTATTCAGACATGGCTGGCTTAGGGGGTCTGGATAATGTCAAGTTTCTCTCTCTCCCTCCCTCCATTTCTCCTTCCTCCTTCTCCTTTCCCCCTTCCCCTCCCCTGTGATCTCAGCATCGTCCGATTCCTCAGTCTAGACGAGCCTTCCTCCAGACAGGCAGGCAATGTCCTGTCCATTTGCCCTGAGGAAGCTCTGCTGGACTCACCCTGTGAAACTCTCCGCCCTGGTTGGAGAAGTTGGTCTCTGCTTCCTCCACTTGACACTGACCCACCAGCCATCCACTGAGCATCCTGACGGACAGATAAGAGTGAAGAGACGAACGATGCTAACCCGCCATCCGGAGCTTCAGGGTCCCGTGGGGGAGGCAGCCAAGTAAACAGGACGCTTTCTCCCGCATCCTGTAAGAGCCTTGCGATCTTCTCATTTCCTTGGCCATCTCCTTTATGATTGGAGGAGGCGAACAGCATGACTGACTCCTCCAGTCTTCCTGCTGCATCGCGTTCACTGGCAAATTAATGTATTGACAGGGTGTTAGGCACCATACAAGGTGCAGGAGACAGTGAGGCAGAGAAACGCCGCCCTTGCTCACATGAAGCCCATGGTCGAAAGGACAGCCCTGCCTCAGTGCCTCCGTTTCTTCACCTGTAAATGAGAATTACTCTGAACTCATCTAGCCAAAGTCAAGCCTTAGCTCCACTTTATGTTACTTGCTTTGTAAACTTCAGAAATCACTTACCTTCTGTGAGTCTAAGCCTTTAAAGCAGGCATGAGGGCAGTCCCTGTCTCACGGGGATGTGGTGAAGATATATTCAGATAATGCATTTAAAATGCTCAGCGGGGTCCTGAGGAAACCACTGGTGTTCATTAACATTAATATTATGCTGTTCTAACCCAGAGCCTGAAATGAAGTATATACTCAATAAAGGCCTTTTGATTGGATTTAATTTACCCCTTGAATTCTCTTAGAAAAAGTCTAATTCTTGTAGCCACCTCTGTTACCTCCAATCTCTTGTCCCATGCCTCAGAAACGCATAAGACTTACATATGGTTTCCAGCTTCCTTTCCCACATGCAAGGAGCTTCCTATTCCCTCAGCCCCGCTCTGTGCCCCACTCGGGCCCCAGTTCTTACCCCAGAGCCTCAGCTGACTGCAGCTCCACTGGACTGCAGGTCAGATCTCACTGTGCAGACTCACAGCTGGCCTCAGAAGATGCAGTTGAGAGCAGCTGATAGATACGCTCCCTCATGATGAGTGCAGATTTCTAAGTAGAGATGGGAACCACCTGGTACCCACCAGCCCCTGCCATAAATTGTTGTATTGTTCAATAACAGCAACCAGCACAGAACTCCTCAAAGCCCAAGGGTTCCATAGCCAACAGTTTTCCTGAAGCAACACAGCCTATCTAAGGATTTACGTTATAGCTTAATTACTCACTATTGATGAAAACCATTGTTGCGGTTAATAAAAACATCACCATAATCATAACATCAAAGATAATAGAAATCTCTAGCCTAAGTATGTAGAAAGGCAGGAGAGACTGTTGATACCATATGAGCAGTGAGAACAAGACAGATATGCCACAATATCAGGTTTCTAAAGACCCATCACAGAGATAAGAGCAAATGAAAACTAAGTGAACTGAGGCTCCCAATGGTATGAATTCTTCAAAGCCCAGACCTGTTTCAATCACAGATTAGACTTACTCGACCCTAACACTAGCCTCCTTACACAGAGAGCCTATGCTACCATTTCAAGGATAAAGCTTGTTTATTTGCTGCCAACTATTTCTCACATACAATATCTGGAATTAAAAATTGTGAGACATAGAAGAAGGAAAACTTGACCTATTTTGAAAAGAAAAAAATAGTCAAATTCATAGAGAACCTAATGGCCGAATTAGCAGACAAGGACTTCACTATCACTATAAAAATGTGTTAAAAGAGCTACCATAAAACAATCAACATGTATGGACAGATAGGATATTTTTGAAGAAAAAAAAAGTGAAAACTTTCAGTAACAATTAGAAATGCAGTAACTGAATAACACAATATGAGATGTTACTATTTCATCATCAGGCTTTCATAAAAGGCCTTTCACAGCAGAAGAAATGGTCAATGAACTTAAAAAGATGGCATTATAAACTGTTCAAACTGAAACTCAAAACGAAAGGAAAGCAATTTTTAAAAACAGAAGAGAAGGTCTGAGAACTAAGAATCAAAACCATAGTCTAATATAAGTGTAATTTGAGTTCAAAAAAGGAGATACGGAATGGTGACTAAACAGTATTTGAAATCCTGATTTGAGTTTAATAAAAGTGATATAGGGCATCAACCTACAGACCCAAGAATCTCAGCACATTCCAAGCAAGATAGATACAATGGAACCACAACTAGGAATATCATCATCAAACTGCTGAAGTCAAAGGTAGAGTGGAAAAGCATGCAATCTGGCATTTCAACAGAAACTATGAAGCTCATACTTCAGAAGTGAGAAATTCAAGACACTTTTAGACAGCCAAAGGCGAAGAGAATTTATATCCAGCAGATAAGCTCTACCAAAAAATTGCTGAACTATGTTGTTCAGGATAGTGGGGATGATACTAGACTTGACTGTTCAGAGCAAAAATGATAAAGAATTGAAAGGTTGACAACATACCCAGAAGTAAAATATATGACAATAAGAGCACAGAGTGTTATGGGTGGGGTTACATGGTTATAAGTTATTTACATGGTTCGTGAACTGGTAGCATTATTTGAAGCTGTCTGTGATCTTTGAAAACGAATATTGTAATATCTAGGACAACCACTAAAATAAGTACAGAAAATGTAGCTACAACAAAAAAAGAGGGGTTGTTGAAAGGAATACTACAAAAATATTCAGTTACCCCAACTGAAGATAGGGAAGGAGGCGGAGAACAACAAAGAACAATGGAACAAGTAGGAAAAATTGACAAAATGATGGGCTTAAATCCAACTATATTGACATCTACATTTAAAGTTAAAAGGCTGAACACTCCATGTAAAAGATTGTCAAATTTCAAGGGAAAAAATCGAGACCCAGCAGTATGCTGTTTACTAGAAACATTCTATTGTAGATATATAGGTTGAAAGTCTGAGTCAAAAAAGATATATCAGGCAAAAAATAAGCATAAGAAAATTACATTAATATCAGAAAAAAATACCTTAAGACAAGTAGTATCATAGACAGTGAAGGCTATTTTATAGTTTTTCAAATGTCAAGTGATGACATAGAAATCCTAAATGTTATGCAAATAAGAGAATGGGAAAATGTAAGTAAAAATCGGCAGAGATAAGAGAAATAGATTAGTCTCCAGTCTGAGTTTGAGATTTTAACATTTCTCCCACAGTAATTATGAGAACAACTGAAGAGCCACTCTAAGGCCATAGCACATGGCTCTGCACCAACAACCAACCTGACATTCAAGTACACGTGGAACATTCACAAGACTGAACCATTCAGAATATGTCCTCTCCCCAAAATAGTGTGAACTCATAAAACAATAACATCTAGAAAACCTCAGAATGGTTGGATATTAAGCAAAATTCTGTACCTCCAAATAACACATGAGTCACAGAATAAATTGCAGGGGAAAACCAAATGGTAGACCAACTGAATAATAAGGACAACAAATATCAAATTTATGTGAATAGAACGTCATTATGTGAATAGAACATCAGTGGAACAAAACACACGTGCCAGAAATAGAAAGTGCCTTGCTTGAGAAAGGCACCACGTCCATTCAAAGGGGGAAAGGAAAGCATTTTTAATAAATAATGTTGAAGAGATTATAGACCTAAATGTAAAAGCTGGACCCACACAGCTTCTGGGAGAAAACAGAATATTTTCACAACCTCGATGTAGGCTAAGATTTTTTTCAGACAAAACAAAATATCTAAAAAAACAACAAGAAAAACAAAGATTAAATGGAACTCACACAAAAATTTAAATGTGCTCTTTAAAGGACACCATCAGGGACATGAATACGCAACCACGGAAAAGGAGGAAATATTCAGATATTTATCTAACAAAGGACTTATGTTCAGAATGTTTAAATAATTCCAACAAATCAATAATAAAAAGACAAACACTGTAATTAAAATCCTGGGGGAAAGGCTTGAACAGACACTTCACAAAAGAAGACAAATCAATGCTAATAGGAGCACACGAAAAGGTGCTTGACATCATTAGTCCTTAGGGAAGCTCAGACTAAAGCATCCTCTGGTGTGTCTGAAGTCGGATCACAACACTCAGTTTGACAAGGACACAGGCTGACCAAGACTCTCAGACAGTCCTGGTGGGCATGTGGACAGCACTTGGGAGAACGGTTTTGGCAGTTGTGTATATACTTAAATATACAACTCCTCTCTAACTCAGTAGTTCCACCCCGAGGTGTTTCCCCCCAAAACTGAAAATGTGTGTGCACAAAAGGCTTGCACAAGAATGTCCATCACAGCCTCAGGTATCCGCTCATACCTGGAAACAGTGTAAGTGTCCATCAGCAGGTGAATGGTGAGGAAATTGAGGTATATTCATAAAGTGCAATGCTGCTTGTCAATAAAAGGAATGAACTATTTGGATGGATCACCAAGAAAAGTCAGATTTAGCATTATATAGGCTCTGTATGATTGCATTTCTATGAGATATAAGAATAAACTACAAAAAACAAAACTATTCTGTAGTGACCAGAACCAGAAAGTGCTTGCCCTTTAAGGATATCAATTGGCAAGAGGACTAGGAACCTTTGGGGGGGGGGGGGGGGGGTAACAGAAGTGTCCCAAGTCTTCTTTTGGGTAATCACGAGTGTATACAATTGACAAAACTCTTTGAACTAAATGTTTAAGCCTTGTGCATATTATTGTTCATAAAGTAATCTTCGATTATAAAACTCTTCTTTTAAATATCTGTCCTTAGATGCTGAGTGGGTAAAATTTCAGATGGAGGAGGCAGCATTGGTGGGAGAAGATGAGGTCGGAGATGACCGCAGTGGCCAACAAGCCCGGGCTCCCGATCCTCCTCCTGCTGATCCGCTGGGATGAGCTCAGCCCCTGGGTGGAAGCGAAGGAAAGGAAGTCAGTTCTTGCTGCAAAAGCCACCCTTCGGGAAATGGGGCCCCCCTTCTCCAGCTCCTCCCTGCACGGTGACACTGTGAGTGAGGCCACAGCCGGTTCTGCGTTTGGCTGTATTATAGCTGCTTGTTGGCTCCTCTCACTGTGATCACCAGAAGGTACCTATCCTGCCACCCCCAACCCCATCATCAGTTTCTCCTTCCAATGTCTTCCTTGAAGTTGACAACTAATCACCCTCTTTCTGTGCACTTAACATGATATACTCCTACTTCCATTTCAGAGAGGGTGGGAGGAGTGGCGAGGTCCCTGTCTCGGAATTTGAAGCAGACTGGACAGTGAGGTGCCTAGGGAATTAAAACCAGGGCAAGTGCAGCATTAATGGGGGCATGAGAGCAGCACAGGGTCTTTGCAACACATACAGCCCATGACTTTGTGACATCTTCCATGAATGATAGTACAGCCTAGCACATGAACAGCGTGGGTTAATGTAATCCTAGTCTAATTAGCTAAATTTAATTTGACCCTGTGTGCATTTTGTTGGAACAGAGGATAGAATTTCGAGTGTATTCATTCTGTGTAAGAAATTCTAAAATTTCCTTTGATCATCTGCTAATTTGCTGCTGTAACAGTTAGTGCAGCTCAGCGGCCCTGGGTTCCGGGCAGGACTTGATGCTTGTTCCAATTGCTTATCCTAAACCAAGGCGCCAGGGATTCCCACTGAGTCCTCTCCCAACTCCAGGCCATTTCCTGTGAACCCTGCAGCCTGCAGACTTGGACTTTGTTCTCTGAATTAAGCATCATATTTTGTGGAGTATTTAAATATCAATGCCCTCATTTCTTTAATTCTGCACACATCACCTCCCATAGTTGCCGTTATCAGTCAAACCAGCAGTCATGCCAGTGGTCCTGTCCTGTGGCCAGCGGCCTCTCCGGGGGTCCTGTGGGAGGAGCCAGGTCACCTCTAGTGCTGGCTTCTTTTGTGTGTTTTTGTTGTTGTAGCTGTTACTCCTCCTCCAGAGGAGGAGATTTTTTCATTGATTTTTTTTGGAGATGGTAGAAGGGAGGGTGCGAGGGGGAGAGAGAGAGACATTGATTGGTTACCGCCCGCACATGCCCCAACCAGGGCAGAGTATCAAGCCTGCAACCCAGATATGTGACCTTGACTGGGAATCAAATCTGCTACCCTTCAATGCTCGGGCCAGCGCTCTGACCACTTAGCACACTGGCCAGGGCTCCAGTGTGGGTTTCTAAAGACAGTTCAGTTCAGTTGAAAGTACATTTCAGTCCTCAGAACAAAGACCTATGGAGTCCTTGGCTCCGTCTTATCAGGACATCATTGTGGTTGGTTCCTGCCTATACCTCCCATGTCAATTCACTGTCTCCCTCCACCTAAAGGACTGTTCCCAATCTTCACAGGAATGTAGATGGATGCCGACCTGAGAGCAGTACCCAGACTTCACTGTATTGTCTCTCCACCTACAGCAGATATGATGGCCTCAGGGGACAGTCCTAACTGTAGCTCAATATGAATCTGGCCTAATAGATTGCCCCATTCACCTCACTTTTTAATCCAGGGTCTAGTTAAAAAATCCAGAAGTTTAAATGGCCAGGTGTCACTGAGTGGCAGCATCATCTGGTCCCTGCCAGAGAACAGGGTGTGTGGATGCTGGTCTCCTCCCTGTAACCAAGAGACAGCCCGTCAGCATGGGCATTTCCTGAGCAAACCATGACCTACAGGGAGCAGGCAGCACAGAGAGTTATCAAAGACGGTCTGGTTTCGGATAACTCGCAAATATGCCAGAAGAAAGAGAAACCAAATTCTCTTCATTTTTAAAGCAGAAAGGATTGGACACACATGCAGGTGATCTCATGAGAAGTGTATGTTCTGCTTTAGAAATCCAAATGCCACTCATTAATCAGAAGGATCACCATGGTGTTGATCCCTGAAAGCACAGAATCCCCCAAAAGCTGACCTCCCCCTTTCTCCTATTCTCTGTACCTTTCCTGGTTTCCCTCTCGACACTTGTTTGTTTCTCATCCTTGGTCTACTATTTATGAAACAATCCTCAAAGTTTCTGCTTCACACAGAAAACTGAGAGTTTGAATTGCTTTGAACATTCTGTTCCCAAAATGGGGCACATTTCCCCAATGCCGCGGTGCTCTGCCCACCATTTCACAAGGTTTCTGAAAAGGTCCACTGAGGTCATAAGGGAGCTTGCAACATTGTCCGGCCTTGTGCAAATGTAAGAAGGATTAATATAAAAATCACCTAAACTGGAGTGAAGCCCTCCAATCATATCTCTATTGGGGAAGCCCTCCAATCATCTCTCTATTGCTTGCCAATGTCTGTTGGCCTCCCTATCCAGGGCAGAGGAGGGGGCATGGAGATGAATGACACATGAAGGGGCCACTATCCCTGACATCCCAAGACTGATGGGAGCCTATAAGCAGAGCATATGTAGAGTGGAATGGATGTCAGAAGGGAAAGACACCAGGCACTGTGATGCAGGAGACAGACAGAAGGAAAAGGTGCTGTGATGAAGGAGACAACAGGAGGACAACAGGTGCTGTGATGAAGGAGAAAACAGGATGACACCATGCGCTGTGATGAAGGGGACAGCAGGAAGACAAGGGCGCTGTGATGAAGACAGTGGGAAGACACCAGGCGCTATGATGAAGGAAACAGCAGGAAGACACAGGCACTATGATGAAGACAGTGGGAAGACACAGGCACTGTGATGGAGACAGTGGGAAGACACAGGCACTATGATGAAGACAGTGGGAAGACACAGGCGCTGTGATGGAGACAGTGGGAAGACACAGGTGCTGTGATGAAGACAGTGGGAAGACACAGGCACTATGATGAAGACAGTGGGAAGACCCAGATGCTGTGATGAAAGAGACAGTGGGAAGACATAGGCGCTGTGATGAAGACAGTGGAAAGACACTATCATGAAGACAGTGGGAAGGCACTATCATGAAGACAGTGGGAAGACACAGGCGCTTTGATGAAGGAGACAGCAGGGATACACAGGAGCTGTGATGGAGACAGTGGGAAGACACAGGCACTATGATGAAGACAGTGGGAAGACACAGGCGCTGTGATGAAGACACAGGTGCTGTGATGAAGACAATGGGAAAACACAGGCGCTGTGATGAAGACAATGGGAAGACACAGGCGCTGTGATGAAGACAATGGGAAGACACAGGCGCTGTGATGAAGACGGTGGGAAGACACAGGCGCTGTGATGAAGACGGTGGGAAGACACAGGCGCTGTGATGAAGACAATGGGAAGACACAGGCGCTGTGATGAAGACAGTGGGAAGACACAGGCGCTGTGATGAAGACAATGGGAAGACACAGGCGCTGTGATGAAGACAGTGGGAAGACACAGGCGCTGTGATGAAGACAGTGGGAAGACACAGGCACTGTGATGAAGACAATGGGAAGACACAGGCGCTGTGATGAAGAAGACAGCAGGAAGACACAGGTGCTGTGGTGAAGACAGTGGGAAGACACAGGCGCTGAGATGAAGGAGACTGCAGGGGGACACCAGGTGCCTAGTTCCCATGGCAAACCACTAATGAGTTTAGGACATACTGCCCCAAATCTGTTCATGGGGCATAGTGAATATTTTAAGCTGAATAAGTTTGAGAAACCTGAATATGCGGGAGGTCACGCTGACCTCCTCCTTTCTCTTCCTCCCCTGGAAAGCCCTCACGTGAGAGATTCCCTCCCTACTCCTAAGGGAAGATCATCCTGTCTCCCAAGGCAAGGGACCCAGAAGATTCCCAATGAACAGTCCTTGCTGTTTCCCAGTTCACCACACTTACTTCATACTCCTGGCCTGTCATCTTCACCATGACCACTGTCCACTCCTGGTCAAACCTGGCACAGAAGCTCTCAGATCTAACTGCCTTCATGTCCTCATGAAGGCTCCATGCAATGTGAAATATGTATTTTTCCCTCCTGTTAATTGGTCTCTGTCAGATTAATTTTCACACCCACTCAGGGACCCTAAGAGGGTTGAGGAAAACTATTTCCTCCTACACACCACCACCCAGAAGTCTGGCGAGGCCCATGAATCCAGAGAGCAGCTGAGCTTTGCCCATCAGGAGTCGTAAACTGGGAGGAGTGCTTGGAGAGTAATTTGACAAAATGCTATGACTGAATGTACTAGCTCAAAAGTGGGAAATTCCCAGGGCTTCAGTCTTAGGTACCCCCACACTTCTGACTATCTGCAGGAATGCACCCACCTTTCAGGTTCTCATGGGAAACCCCTAGAGAGATGCCCTCCTGGGGAGAGTAATCCTGTGTGATACCCAGGAGCCATCACAAAGAGCCTGCAGGGGCTCTTTATACGACTGAGAAATCCTAGTGATGCCCAGTACCAATGAGGGCTTCCTAGCCCAACACCTTGATCAGCCAACTTCCTTCCCATCAAGCTCATCACCAAGAAGCTGAGACAATATTATAAACATCCGTATTCTGGTCATTCTGATCACCCTTGATCTTCATTCTCAGATGCAGCTCAACACTTGGCATATGGAAGACTCCTAAAAATAACTTTCAAATCAGTGAGGCAGTAAATGCAGGAACGCTGCACAGGTACCCCCAAGGATGACAGCTCTCTCCCTGTGCTTTGCTGACCTCACAAGGAAAGTGGGGGATCCAGAGGCACCTGTGTCCACCTCCACGGAGTGCTGTCTCCTCCCTGTGAGCCTGGTGCTGACTCCCCAGCACAGCGCTGAGGGGATCTGGCCCCATGGCCTCTTTCAAATCAGCTGCGACTAGAAGACCACATGGGCCTTCAGACATGATTCAGGGGCAGAAGAAAATGGAACCAAGACCCACTTCTTGAGTTCCGGACTCCACTCAGGAGCTCATATGTGTTGAGGCCTTCTGATGGAACCATTTCTCAGTTCATCCTTTCAGTTGAGTCATTTTTAGTCATGTCACCAAGTTCGGTTGGGCCTCTGTGCTGGATGGAGGGTTGGGGGAGGGCACGAAGAGGCATCTCCTCCGTCCCCCTGCTCAGGCCCAGTACTGGCAACAACAGAGAAAGGGAAGACAGCAGAGTGTGGAGCAAATGTGTCTTGACGAAGGCACAGGCAGGATGCTGGGGCCATGTAACACGCAGGAAATCTGACCCATGAGGGGGAGGCCAGGGTGGCTCCTGCGGGAGCTGGAAAGAGCAGCTGCTCCAGGCAGTCTCCTGGAGACGCGATGCCTCCGCTTTCTGGGGAGTGCTTGGCCCCACCTATGCCAAAGAGGTGGCAGTTACCCTGGCAGCAGGTCCCTTCTACCTATTGATCTAGCATTAAACTGGCAGCAGTGTCATGAAATTGGCATTTTCATATATTTCTGGAAGCATCTGGTAAACCAGCAAATTGGAATAATAAGCTTTTGGAAAGTATCAGTCAACACATATGAAGAGCTCTTACCAATGTCGGTAGCATTGGGCCCAGCAATCAGATATGTATAAATCTGCCCTGATGGATGGTAAGTAGATGGAGAACGACAGTCTTTCTCAAACACTGCATGTTTTTAGACAAATGGAAGCAACATAGATGTCAGAGAATGGCTATGTGAATGGGTACTGACCACTCAAATACACATCTTAAAATCACGACTCAAAATCTTACTGAGTGTGATGGCAATTATCAAATAAATCATAAATATTGGGGGAAATAGTGGAAGAAATTAGAGCAAAATAATAGTGCTGTCATTAAGATGACGATCGGATCTTTTTAATTCTTTATTTCTCTACTTTCCAAATGACCTAATATTTATTATAGATAAAACACAGAGTGAAAAATATTAGAGCAAGAAAGAGAGAATGAATGGAAGGTCTCCTCCTTCTGTTTGAAGGGGATAAAAATAGTCAGAGGGTTTCTCCTCAGCAGCCATTATGGGACTTCCTTTTCCTTCTCCCTTTTCTTTTGCTGAAAAGGGGTCTCCCAGGGAACTGACGTGTTGGGTGGGGCTGCTTGACCAGAAAGCTGTAAAGCAACAAAGTAACAGGACAGATAGATATCTGCAGCTGGCGCTGCGACTTCTTTCAGAGCTGAGCTGGCCAGCCAGCGGCAGCCGCAGCCGCTGAAGTCCTCGCACTGGGGCGGCCTGGGCCTGGGCGGGTCTGAGCACAAGAAAGGCATCCACAGTGCAGGTGACGAGGAGGGAGCAGCGCCAACGCTGAGCAGGAGTTTGAGCTGGAGGCTGAAGGATAACACCAGGGCAGGCGTGGGTTTGTGGCCAGAAACCTCTCGGTGCCTGCTGCCCCAGCCCTGCTCTGCGGAGCCCGGCAGTCTGGCCTGTGGGAGGGCTTCCCAACATCCCCTTCCCATTCCAAAGCAAAACACTCTTTTTCTTTTCTGTACCGCGGCTTTTGCTTCCTCACGTAATTTCGGTTGCACAAAGCTTTAACATATTTGAAAACCTCCACTTAATTTTATAACTAAACAGAATATTATTTCTCATTTTCTTAATAACTATTTTAATATTTACTTTCCATTAATTTTTTATATTTTAATAAAAAGTATGGCTTTGAGTTAGATAAAACAGTTGTTCTTTGTTAACTATCATATGTCCTTGCCAGCTATTTCTCACAACAGATTATAAGCTCTTAGCCCTTGCCACCCTCTTAGCCTCTAGGCTCCATGATGCCAGAGCTCTCTCTGCCCTGGTTCCTGCTATGCGAATACCCAGCACAGTAGGTGTTGGGCAAAGTCTATTTTTAAAAGAGTGGATGCTGCCACCTGGTGGTAGCATACCCAATTTTTATGCTTAGCCCTTGATCCCTTAATACAATTCATGGGAAATGGAATCAGAAAACTCGAGGCATGAATCTCAGTGACAGTCATCTCATTTCCTTCTTTTAGCTTGTTTCCTCCTCAGCGCAGATTGGAGCCATGGGAGCTCCCGGCCCCACATCTGCTCACATCTGTCCTCGCGGCACAAAGCAGCTGCTGCTGTGTGGTGACTGGGTGGCCCCTCTGGAGGACAGTCCTCTCTCGTCACCATAGAGCTTCTCGGGCAGAGCAGGGCCCTCGTCTTGTGGCCCCGGGGCACTTGAAAGGCTGCGTCCACAGCTGCCCACTCCTCGCTGACGGGCAGCGCCATTCAGTGAGCTAACTCGGGGCTGGAGGCGCTGCTGCTCATGGGCAGGAGGAATTTAAATTATTTAAGGTGAAGCAGTAAAGAATGTGGGCCCCCCTCTGGCGCACCGCCTAACTGGCAGATTCATATGACAAACCACTGGTTACGGAGCCGCACCCCTCTGACTGTCACGTTGTGCTAATCAATATTAATTCCGTTGATATAATTATTTAAGTTTAATTTTTTAGGACTGCTATCAAATATTAACGTTGTAGTAGGTAGAGGACATAACTAACTGGAGCACACACGGGGGCCTTAATTGCTAGTACAGTGGAGGGGAATTACTGTAATGAGAGCAAAGCCAGTGTCTGGCATGTACATATGACTGTCCCAGCAACGTCCCTTAAAGTGACAGTTGCTGGACTCGAGCTCCTGAAGGACGCGGGCACATCACCTTCAGAGATATGGCTCCGTGGTGGTGCTCACCAAGTGCGGGTTGACTTGATTTGAAGGGGATCAAGGACAGAGAAAGGTCACAGGCCTGGAAAGGTCCAGGGTGTGGATAACGTACACTGTGGTCACAGCTGCTTAATCCCGCGGCATCCAACAGGGAGCAGGCGGAGCCACTGTGCCACGGCCACCTGCCAACCTTGTGCTCAGAAGAGAAGCTGCCGCCCCGCTGTGAGCAGTGACTGCCCGCCGCCCAGATTTCTCTCCAGGCGAACGCCACGCCACACTGTTAACCCTCCTCGTAAATATTCAGAGCTCCGGCCACGCCGCCAGCGGTTCCCAGGGTGCGCCTGTGACTGATAGCTGAGTCTCGCTCCTTGCCTGTACAGTGGATCGGCAGCTGCTCTGCTGGGCTGCGAAGCAACTGAAAATCAGACCTGTGCAGTGCCCGGTGCAGGACCTGGCCCAGGCACACCTCCTCAGGGCAGTGCCGTCACTGCATGGCCCGTCGCTTTTCTGAGAACCAGCCCTCTCTGCCACTTTTAGACACAAACTCTGCTCCATGTGCTGGACGGGGTTCTGCTAAAGAGGCTCATGGAACTTTAGTACAGGTAGCGTGGCTTTGCACAGCACCCGTGTGACACCCAGGGATGCCAACCTGATTTACCTGGAAGAGGTCCCCTGTCCATTGTCTCAATGTGCACGATCAGTTCAGCCAATCTTATTTTGTATATTTTGGACATTTTGCTTGTTTCTGTTTGTTCACTTTTATAAATAACTAGGGTCCAGTGCACGAATCCGTGCACCTTGAAAGGAACTGTGGGCTGCGAGGCTGCAGTGGACACCAGGGCAGGTCTCAGCCCATCCTCTGTGCCCCTGCCTGGCTCCTCCAGCCACGGCCCCCGGTCCCACCTGCTGACAGGCCGCTCCCACTGCCACCGCTCCCACGTACTCTGTGGGGCGATTGGGTCAGCATTGGCAGCAGGTGTGAGCACCAGGCGGGACCGCGGCGCGCAGGAGCAAAGAATTTTCAGTAGCCACCAGAGCCTCGCCCTGATGACAGCAACCAGCACCCGCCTTGGTCTGGCACCCCTGCTCACCTGCTCCACCATCCCGCTGCGGCCGATGCCCTCCATGTTCCATGCTCTGCCACCTGCTGCCAACACCCACCATGTTCCATGTGTATCCCCTGGTGGCCAGCGCATGTCATAGCGATCAGTTGTTCTGCTGTTCTGCCATTTGGTCTATTTGCATATTAGCCTTTTATTATATGGGATACTTTAGTTAATAACCGGGCACATATATCTTCACACACTTGTGCAGTTGTTTCCTTAGGGTAAATTCGTGGAGGTTGGATGCTGGGCTAAGGGTTTTCCCCCTTATTGTTTTTAGGTCTTTTTAAAAATGTATGTTGTCATGTTACCTCCCAAGAAAAGGAGGTAACCTTATATTCACACTAGCCACACTATTATTGTCAAACAAGTTTATTTTTTCCACTTAAAAAATGTCCAAGTAAGACCTATTTCCAGAAGTGGAATTGCTGGGTCATAAGGCAATTCCATTTTTAATTGTTTGAGGACCCCCACACTGTTCTCCACAGTGGCTGCGCCGTCTGCATTCCCTCCAGCAGTGCATGAGGGCTCCCTTTCCTCTGCATCCTTGCCAGCACTTGCCATTTGTTGATTTGTTAATGGCAGCTATTCTGACAGGTGGGAGGTGATACCTCATTGTGGTTTAATTTGCATCTCTCTGATGGTTAGTGACATTGAGCATCTTTTCTTATGTCTCTTGGCCTTCTGTGTACCCTTTCTGTGAAAGATTTCTTTATGGTTCTTTGCCTATTTTCTAGCTGAATTGTTTAAGGTTTCTCACTGTTGCGTTTTGAGAATTCTCCATGTATTCGGAGGACCAGCCCTTTACCAGATGTGCAGTTTGTGAATCTTTCCTCCCATCTTCTTCCCTGGGCTTGCGTGGGGCAGGTTTCCATTCTGGGGAGCTGAGTGCACCCCATCTTAAGTAGGTCACCCTCTTGGTGTCGAGTCTGAGAACCATTCGCCTTGTTCGTGATGCGAGATTTTATTCTGTGTTGTGTTTTTGCCCTGGAAGCTAATGGCTGCAGGTTCACATTAGGGCCATCATCTATTTTGAGTTCATCCTTGAATAGGTGTGAGGTTTTGGGGGTTTTGTTCTCTATGGGTCCAGTTCCTCCAGCATTTGTTGAGAGTCTGTCCTTCCTGCCTTGAGTTGCTTTCTCACCTTTAGCAGAAACTAGCTGGGTTTGTTTGAGTGGGTCTCGCCTCTGCTTCAGGATGAGGCGGGGAGGGGGTGGGGCCTGCCCGAAGAGGGCCGGGCTAGGCGGGGGACACAGGCCCCATGGAACTAGATCCTGCATCTGGACCTTTCTCGTCTCTCCCCTCGAACACCACAACAAAGGCACACAGACAGGATCTGTGAGCAGGGGCGCTTATGTGAGTGGGAGAGTGAGCTCACAGCGGCTGTGCCGGGGGCTCCTGGCAGCCTTCCCCCTGCGGACCGCAGTCTTTTCACTAGCGAAGCCAGTGAGCCTCGCCTCACCTGGGCCCAGATTTTCATCCCCTTTCATCTCCTCCCCACCTTTTCCCTTCTCCTTCTTTTTCCTGGAGGTGGCATAAAATGCAAGAAATATTTAAGCTGCTGCTACACCATTCATATTTTTAATTTGACAAGAAAACTGGTGCAATTGCACGGAACATTTATCTTTTTCTGCAAAATGTTGCTCTCCTCTGTGAATAACAAGCAGGCTCTTCAGGCAGCACCACCGGCCCTGCAGCAGGCCCCTCCCCGCGTGGCAGCCCTGCCCGTGCCCTGCTCCGTCTGCTCACATGCCCGGCACCTCCGGGTGACCCACTCACACTGCGTATGTCCCCAACCAGCTACCAGCTTTGTCCTGGAACTAGATCCTGCATCTGGGACACAAAGGAGTGGACAGATGCCAGCACAGACCTCGGGACTTGAGACACAAGACCAGCACAAGTATGGACAAAGCAGCCTCCTGCACAACGGGACACACAGACGTGGGCGTGCAAACCTGACTCCTGCCCGGCTTTGTGGGCCACCCTCGCCACTTTTGCCCCACCCCCGATGCTTGCCTATGGAATGCCCCTCATTCCTCCAGGAATTCTTCTGCCAAAAGCAACTTCTCTAAGAAATAATTGTCCAGATATTCCTGCCCATCCCCACTGACTGGTCCCCTCACACCAGTGTTTGTGGGCCACTTCTCCTTCGCCCTGCGCTGTGTAGCGCCCCCGCTCCCAGTCGTGACAGTGGCAGTAATAATAACAGCGCCACTCGGAGTGTGTACGGCATGGGCATGTCTCATAAGTTATCTCCCCGGGCCTCACATGAATCATGCCCACTCAAGGAGGAAACTGAGGCACCTCCAGGTCAGCAGAGCAGACGGATTATATAGAAAAAAAACAGAATGTGAACCCACGACTGCAGAACTCAGCCTTCTCACACGGGGCTAGGCAACGCACCATGAATGGTATTATGGATAACAGAAGCACCAATTCCATGCCCTGCATTGTAGAATATTTAAAATAAATGAAATGCATTATTCAAGTCTGCAAGCAGGGAAAAGCGTCATGTTATTCCAGGCGTAGCCAGCATCCTAATGAAATGTGCAATTAAAGGAAAGCATCCAATTCCATTTATATCAGGTTGAGCGACGCCCAGAACCGCTCCCTCCATCCCCCCCTCTGCCTCGGGAGATTACAGCTCAGGCCTTTCTGCACCACAAATGTTCAGTGTGAGCTCTTCAGTTCCGCCCGGGGGGCGTCAGAGCCCCATTGTCCTTCCAGATCGCGGCCAAGGAGCCGAGCGTCACTGGGGGCGTTGGATTCGGCTCATGGAGAACGACCCCGATGCACGCAGCCAGCGAATTCCAGGGGAAGCCTTTCCCGCCCGTCTGTCCTCAGTGACGCTTGTCTAAGAAAGACCAAGAAGATGAAGTCCTCCCAACCAGGGAGCAGCCGTGCTGGGAGAGTTACTGCAGCCACGTTTCCCTTCTCTGCTTCGTGGTTAGATAACACTGAGAAGTGAGGGCCAGCTGCCCCGAGGTCTGAGAAGTCGGGATTTATCACCGGTGGCGAAACCGGAGGAAAGTGCTGGAAATGGGTGGCAACAAGTCAGCGTGTAGCTGGGTAAACCTGTACGAGAAACTGACCAGCAGTCTGTACCAGCCGCCTCCGCGTCTGAGAAGTGAGCCCTCTGACCTGCAGCCACCACCTGGTCCGCACATCACAGTGAGGACCAGCGCAGGAAGCCGGCCTCCTGGCGACGCCAGGCCTGGCCGAGCTGAGGCGTCAGCACGTGAGGCATGGAGAGCCTTGTCCCAGAGAGGGTGAGGCTTCTGTCCTGAGCTGGCTCATAGATTTGTCACATAAATTAACAGCCCAGTGGCCGTGTTCACTGTGGGACCTGGGACAGCGTCACCGCTCTGAGACTGGGCTTCGTCATGGTGAGCTGAGCTGGAGCAGGCGAGACGTGCATCCCGGGCCTGGCACCCCACCCCATGGGACCAGGAAGCAATGCTCTGTGTGTTCCATGCCAGGCAGCTTTTACTGGGAAACCCTTAGGTTTCTGCTCTTGTACTCCTTGTTGGATTAAATCCCTTCCTGCCAGAGATGCCTGGAAAGGGCAGCTTGTTAGCCGTGAGGGACCCAGTGACCCAGGTCCATCAACACTCAGCGGGTATGTTGTGTCTCTTCCGTCCCTGTTGGGATGCCCTCACAGAAAGCCATGGCCGTGGAGCTGACCACCTGGGTTCATCTGGTGTCGGTTACCCCCGTGGCCTCAGTCTTCTAAATCGCTGAAGGTGGTGATGGGAGACCCTCAGGGAAGGAGTGAGGTAACATCTGTGAAGCACCTGCAAAGGAGCATCCTTATTGCTAGAAGCCTGGTGATGTGAATATGATGCTGGCCCTATGCTAGGGACACGCTGTAGGGAAGACACAAGCCCTCAACCACTGGGTCACGAGGCAGGGGACAGCAGTGGCCCATGAGAAGCAAGGACAACACTGAGTATCCCAAGGGGGAAGAGGTGATGTGGTTGGAAGAGATGACAGCAGGAGGAAGGCACAGGGACAGGCGGGTCCTGGCATGGAGACCGGCATAGGGCAAGACTTGGAAGGCAGACACGAGGGCAGGAGGAGCTGTCAGTGGCTGAAGCAGGAACGTGAAGGCGAAGCTGTGGGGTCTGCCAGCTGGCCTCTTGCAATGCCACAAACCACGTGGAAATTTAAGGTTGTAATAACCAACTATTTGTCATGATTCTGTGGCTAGTGAGTAGGTGGCTTGGAAGACTGTGTGGCCATTCGTTGCAGACAACTACATAAAGAATATCCTAGAAAGCGAATAATGTGGTACAGTCCGTGGAAGTTTTGACAGGTTTGCTGAGTCGAGTTGAGCTGGGCTCCCTGCAGATATGCATGGGGAGTGCAGGTTGGGAGGGATCAAGGCGCACCAGTCCCAGGCCGCTGCTGGAGTCCCAGCAAGGAAAATGAGGGAGCCCAGAATTTCACTCTTGTGTATAAACCAGTGGTTGGCAAACTGCGGCCCCTTGAGTGTGGCTCTTCCACAAAATACCACGTGCGGGCGCGCACATACAGTGCGATTGAAACTTCGTGGCCACACTCAAGGGGCCAAAGAGCTGCATGTGGCTCGCAAGCTACAGTTTGCCGACCACTGGTATAAACCCACATAAACACCTATGTGCATTCACCAAAATGAATTCATAAGGATAATCACATAGAAGTATTAAAAATAGTCCAAATCCGCCGAAACCGGTTTGGCTCAAGATAAGTGCATTCGGAATTTTAAAAAGAAAAGAAAAGAAAAGAAAAGAAAAGAAAAGAAAAGAAAAGAAAAGAAAAGAAAAGAAAAGAAAAGAAAAGAAAAGAAAAGAAAAGAAAAGAAAAGAGAAGAGAAGAGAAGAGAAGGGAAGGGAAGGGAAGAAAAGAAAAGAAAAGAAAAGAAAAGAAAAGAAAAGAAAAGAAAAGAAAAGAAAAGAAAAGAAAAGAAAAGAAAAGAAAAGAGAAAAGAAAGAAAGAAAAGACAGAAGGTCTGGCCGAGGCTAGAAGCAGCAGCCAGCAAAGGAGGAGGGAAGGATGGCCCCTCCCCGGCCTTAGCATCCCTGTGGCTGGAGAGAGGAGGGCAGTCAGGGACACCAAGGCTGCCAGTGACGGGGAGGCAGTGCCCAGAGCAGGCAGAGCCTAGGCAAGTCTCCAAGGCCCCAAACCCTTAGGAGGGCTGGAGGCAGGTGAGGTGAGAGATGTGAGGAGTTATTCCAGGAGCATATGGGGTTCATAATTCCATAAGATTTTGGGTGCGGACATGGTGGTGAGCAGAAAGGACATTTTCAGCACTCTATGAATGCAACATGCACACACTTGGCACATTTGCACATGCATTCATGTATGCATAGGTATGCATCCACACTCATGTGTACATACACGTCATAACACATAGACACACTCATGTTCACAAGTATGAACATACATGCATGCACTTACACACACATGTTCACACATATATTCAGACATTTGTATGAACACATACTGAGACATAGGATCACCCACATGCACCCTTGATCATGCACACAGAGGTGGACATACATGCACAATCATGCGCATTTGTGCAGGCATACACTCACACACAGCTCCCGCAAACATCACATGCATACACTCATGTACACAAACACTCATACACATAATCACACACATTCACACACACATGCATATACACCTATACCCTGGCCACTTCTCTGTGAGACCCTAGCATGATAAGCATATGACACGTATATGTTAGACAGTCAGTCCCTGAGGCTGGGAATGGCTCCATCATGAATAGCAGATGCAGGTAGGAAGGGCATTGCCCAAGGTGAGCTGGAGCTGCGTCCCCTGAAATCTCCCTCCCAGCCCCTCCCTGCACCCGAGGAGCACAGGAAGCCACCGGCAATCTGTTTGTACTTGGTGACCAGGGACAGAAGCCCGGGTCATTCACACAGTGAGGCTCCATAAAGACTCAGTAGGCAAATGAATGAATTCAACAGCCATATGCAGAGCATTTAAGGGGTTTGGGGCATTTAAGATGCCCAAAACCAATGTAGGCATCCTCAGGACTCTGCTTTTGGTGGGTTGGTGAGAATCTCTTGTGTTCCTAGGAGCCAGTTGAGTGAGCCATCTGCCAATGGGCCACACATGTGAAAACACTCTTCCAGCAAGAAGCGCCCCCTCCCCACCCCCACGTCACACAGCACCATCTCCATCAGGAAGCCCGCCTGCCCCGTCACCCAGCTCCATCTCCATCAGGAAGCCCACCTCCCCCGTCACCCAGCTCCATCTCCAGGAAGCCCGCCTCCCCCGTCACCCAGCTCCATCTCCAGGAATCCCGCCTGCCCTGTCACCCAGCTCCATCTCCAGCAGGAAACCCGCCTCCCCCGTCACCGAGCTCCATCTCCAGGAAGCCCGCCTCCCCCGTCACCCAGCTCCATCTCCAGCAGGAAGCCCGCCTCCCCCATCACCCAGCTCCATCTCCAGGAAGCCCGCCTCCCAGTCACCCACCTCCATCTCCCGGAAGCCCGCCTCCCAGTCACCCAGCTCCATCTCCAGCAGGAACCCCGCCGCCCCCCCCCCCCCGTCACCCAGCTCCATCTCCAGGAAGCCCGCCTCCCCCGTCACCCAGCTCCATCTCCAGGAATCCCGCCTGCCCTGTCACCCAGCTCCATCTCCAGCAGGAAACCCGCCTCCCCCGTCACCGAGCTCCATCTCCAGGAAGCCCGCCTCCCCCGTCACCCAGCTCCATCTCCAGCAGGAAGCCCGCCTCCCCGTCACCCAGCTCCATCTCCAGGAAGCCCGCCTCCCAGTCACCCAGCTCCATCTCCAGCAGGAAGCCCGCCCCACCCCACCCCCCGTCACCCAGCTCCATCTCCAGCAGGAAGCCCGCCTCCCCCATCACCCAGCTCCATCTCCAGGAAGCCCGCCTCCCAGTCACCCACCTCCATCTCCCGGAAGCCCGCCTCCCAGTCACCCAGCTCCATCTCCAGCAGGAAGCCCGCCCCCCCCCCCCGTCACCCAGCTCCATCTCCAGGAAGCCCGCCTCCCAGTCACCCAGCTCCATCTCCGGGAAGCCCGCCTCCCAGTCACCCAGCTCCATCTCCCGGAAGCCCGCCTCCCAGTCACCCAGCTCCATCTCCAGCAGGAAGCCCGCCTCCCCCGTCACCCAGCTCCATCTCCCGGTAGCCCGCCTCCCCCGTCACCCAGCTCCATCTCCAGGAAGCCCGCCTCCCCCAACACCGAGCTCCATCTCCAGCAGGAAGCCCGCCTCCCCTGTCACCCAGCTCCATCTCCAGGAAGCCCGCCTCCCCCATCACCCAGCTCCATCTCCAGCAGTAAGCCCGCCTCCCCCGTCACCCAGCTCCATCTCCAGCACGATGCCCGCCTCCCCTGTCACCCAGCTCCATCTCCAGGAAGCCTGTCTACCCTGTCACCTAGCTCCATCTCCAGCAGGAATCCCGCCTCCCCGTCACCCAGCTCTATCTCCAGCAGGAAGCCAGCCTCCCCCATCACCCAGCTCCATCTCCAGGAAGCCCTCGTCCCCCGACACCCAGCTCCATCTCCAGGAAGCCCGCCTTCCCCGTCACCCAGCTGGATCTCCAGTAAGCCCGCCTCCCCCGTCACCCAGCTCCATCTCCAGGAAGCCCGCCTCTCCAGTCACCCAGCTCCGTCTCCAGCAGGAAGCCCGCCTCCCCATCACCCAGCTCCATATCCAGCAGGAAGCCCGCCTCCCTGTCACCCAGCTCCATATCCAGCAGGAAGCATGCCTCCCCACGCCACCCAGCTCCATCTCCAGCAGGAAGCCCGCCTCCCCTGTCACCCAGCTCCATCTCCAGGAAGCCCGCCTTCCCCGTCACCCAGCTCCATCTCCAGGAAGCCCGCCTCCCCCGTCACCCAGCTCCATCTCCAGCAGGAAGCCCGCCTCCCCCGCCACCCAGCTCCATCTCCAGCAAGCCCGCCTCCCCCGTCACCCAGCTCCATCTCCAGCAGGAATCCCGCCTCCCCCATCATCCAGCTCCATCTCTAGGAATCCCGCCTCCCTCGTCATCCGGCTCCATCTCCAGCACAAAGCCCGCCTCCCCGTCACCCAGCTCCATCTCCAGGAAGCCCACCTCCCCCGTCAACCAGCTCCATCACCAGGAAGCCCGCCTGCCCTGTCACCCAGCTCCATCTCCAGCACGAATCCCTCCTCCCCTGTCACCCAGCTCCATCTCCAGCAAGCCTGCCTCCCCCGTCAACCAGCTCCATCTCCAGCAGGAATCCCGCCTCCCCCATCATCCAGCTCCATCTCTAGGAATCCCACCTCCCCCGTCACCCAGCTCCATCTCCAGCAGGAAGCCCGCCTCCCTGTCACCCAGCTCCATCTCCAGCAGGAAGCCCGCCCCACCCCACCCCCCGTCACCCAGCTCCATCTCCAGCAGGAAGCCCGCCTCCCCTGTCACCCAGCTCCATCTCCAGGAAGCCCGCCTTCCCCGTCACCCAGCTCCATCTCCAGGAATCCCGCCTGCCCCGTCACCCAGCTCCATCTCAAGCACGAAGCCCGCCTCCCCTGTCACCCAGCTCCATCTCCAGCAGGAATCCCGCCTCCCCCATCACCCAGCTCCATCTCTAGGAATCCTGCCTCCCTCGTCATCCAGCTCCATCTCCAGCACAAAGCCCGCCTCCCCGTCACTCAGCTCCATCTCCAGGAAGCCCACCTCCCCCGTCACCCAGCTCCATCTCCAGCACGATGCCCGCCTCCCCTGTCACCCAGCTCCATCTCCAGGAAGCCTGTCTACCCTGTCACCTAGCTCCATCTCCAGCAGGAATCCCGCCTCCCCGTCACCCAGCTCTATCTCCAGCAGGAAGCCCGCCTCCCCCATCACCCAGCTCCATCTCCAGGAAGCCCTCGTCCCCCGACACCCAGCTCCATCTCCAGGAAGCCCGCCTTCCCCGTCACCCAGCTGGATCTCCAGTAAGCCCGCCTCCCCCGTCACCCAGCTCCATCTCCAGGAAGCCCGCCTCTCCAGTCACCCAGCTCCGTCTCCAGCAGGAAGCCCGCCTCCCTGTCACCCAGCTCCATATCCAGCAGGAAGCCCGCCTCCTTGTCACCCAGCTCCATATCCAGCAGGAAGCATGCCTCCCCACGCCACCCAGCTCCATCTCCAGCAGGAAGCCCGCCTCCCCTGTCACCCAGCTCCATCTCCAGGAAGCCCGCCCTCCCCGTCACCCAGCTCCATCTCCAGGAAGCCTGCCTCCCCCGTCACCCAGCTCCATCTC
Source organism: Myotis myotis (assembly GCF_014108235.1). Classification (NCBI taxonomy): domain Eukaryota; kingdom Metazoa; phylum Chordata; class Mammalia; order Chiroptera; family Vespertilionidae; genus Myotis; species Myotis myotis. The sequence continues at coordinate 90,206,991 of NW_023416401.1, read as the reverse complement.
CAGCAGGAAGCCCGCCTCCCCCGTCACCCAGCTCCATCTCCAGCAAGCCCGCCTCCCCCGTCAACCAGCTCCATCTCCAGCAGGAATCCCGCCTCCCCCATCATCCAGCTCCATCTCTAGGAATCCCGCCTCCCTCGTCATCCGGCTCCATCTCCAGCACAAAGCCCGCCTCCCCGTCACCCAGCTCCATCTCCAGGAAGCCCACCTCCCCCGTCAACCAGCTCCATCTCCAGGAAGCCCGCCTGCCCTGTCACCCAGCTCCATCTCCAGCACGAATCCCTCCTCCCCTGTCACCCAGCTCCATCTCCAGCAAGCCTGCCTCCCCCGTCAACCAGCTCCATCTCCAGCAGGAATCCCGCCTCCCCCATCATCCAGCTCCATCTCTAGGAATCCCACCTCCCCCGTCACCCAGCTCCATCTCCAGCAGGAAGCCCGCCTCCCCGTCACCCAGCTCCATATCCAGCAGGAAGCCCGCCTCCCTGTCACCCAGCTCCATCTCCAGCAGGAAGCCCGCCCCACCCCACCCCCCGTCACCCAGCTCCATATCCAGCAGGAAGCCCGCCTCCCCTGTCACCCAGCTCCATCTCCAGGAAGCCCGCCTTCCCCGTCACCCAGCTCCATCTCCAGGAATCCCGCCTGCCCCGTCACCCAGCTCCATCTCTAGCACGAAGCCCGCCTCCCCTGTCACCCAGCTCCATCTCCAGCAGGAATCCCGCCTCCCCCATCACCCAGCTCCATCTCTAGGAATCCCCCCTCCCTCGTCATCCAGCTCCATCTCCAGCACAAAGCCCGCCTCCCCGTCACTCAGCTCCATCTCCAGGAAGCCCCCCTCCCCCGTCACCCAGCTCCATCTCCAGCACGATGCCCGCCTCCCCTGTCACCCAGCTCCATCTCCAGGAAGCCTGTCTACCCTGTCACCTAGCTCCATCTCCAGCAGGAATCCCGCCTCCCCGTCACCCAGCTCTATCTCCAGCAGGAAGCCCGCCTCCCCCTTCACCCAGCTCCATCTCCAGGAAGCCCTCGTCCCCCGACACCCAGCTCCATCTCCAGGAAGCCCGCCTTCCCCGTCACCCAGCTGGATCTCCAGTAAGCCCGCCTCCCCCGTCACCCAGCTCCATCTCCAGGAAGCCCGCCTCTCCAGTCACCCAGCTCCGTCTCCAGCAGGAAGCCCGCCTCCCTGTCACCCAGCTCCATATCCAGCAGGAAGCCCGCCTCCCTGTCACCCAGCTCCATATCCAGCAGGAAGCATGCCTCCCCACGCCACCCAGCTCCATCTCCAGCAGGAAGCCCGCCTCCCCCGTCACCCAGCTCCATCTCCAGGAAGCCCGCCTTCCCCGTCACCCAGCTCCATCTCCAGGAAGCCGGCCTCCCCCGTCACCCAGCTCCATCTCCAGCAGGAAGCCCGCCTCCCCCGCCACCCAGCTCCATCTCCAGCAAGCCCGCCTCCCCCGTCAACCAGCTCCATCTCCAGCAGGAATCCCGCCTCCCCCATCATCCAGCTCCATCTCTAGGAATCCCGCCTCCCTCGTCATCCGGCTCCATCTCCAGCACAAAGCCCGCCTCCCCTGTCACCCAGCTCCATCTCCAGGAAGCCCGCCTTCCCCGTCACCCAGCTCCATCTCCAGGAAGCCTGCCTCCCCCGTCACCCAGCTCCATCTCCAGGAATCCCGCCTGCCCCGTCACCCAGCTCCATCTCTAGCACGAAGCCCGCCTCCCCTGTCACCCAGCTCCATCTCCAGCAGGAATCCCGCCTCCCCCATCACCCAGCTCCATCTCTAGGAATCCTGCCTCCCTCGTCATCCAGCTCCATCTCCAGCACAAAGCCCGCCTCCCCGTCACTCAGCTCCATCTCCAGGAAGCCCACCTCCCCCGTCAACCAGCTCCATCTCCAGCACGAATCCCTCCTCCCCTGTCACCCAGCTTCATATCCAGGAAGCCTGCTTCCCCCGTAACCCAGCTCCATCTCCAGCAGGAAGCCCGCCTCCCCGTCACCCAGCTCCATCTTCAGGAAGCCCGCCTCCCAGTCACCTAGCTCCATCTCCAGCAGGAAGCCCGCCCCACCCCACCCCCCGTCACCCAGCTCCATCTCCAGCAGGAAGCCCGCCTCCCCCATCACCCAGCTCCATCTCCAGGAAGCCCGCCTCCCAGTCACCCAGCTCCATCTCTCGGAAGCCCGCCTCCCAGTCACCCAGCTCCATCTCCAGCAGGAACCCCGCCCCCCCCCCCCCCCCCGTCACCCAGCTCCATCTCCAGCAGGAAGCCCGCCTCCCCCGTCACCCAGCTCCATCTCCAGGAAGCCCGCCTCCCAGTCACCCAGCGCCATCTCCCGGAAGCCCGCCTCCCAGTCACCCAGCTCCATCTCCAGCAGGAAGCCCGCCCCCCCCCCCCCCGTCACCCAGCTCCATCTCCAGCAGGAAGCCCGCCTCCCCCGTCACCCAGCTCCATCTCCAGGAAGCCCGCCTCCCCGTCACCCAGCTCCATCTCCAGGAAGCCCGCCTCCCCGTCACCCAGCCCTTTCTCCAACAGCAGCCGTGCAGCCTCTCTTCCAGCAGGAGGAGGAACCATGAATTATCCATGCTCTCAGGAGGAGGTGTCTGACAGGGAAAGCCGGAACGGCTCTAGACAGGTTGCAGGCAGGGGACTTGAGTCTTATTACTTCTCACTGTCACTTAGCAAAACTGCCACATCTTCTGGGAGGAAGGGCCCTGCCTGTCTTCCTGGTGGAAGCGGGAAGGGAGTCAAACAAACAACCCGGGCTCTGCAGCATACAAAGCAGCGAGGTGAGCCAGTGAGTCGCTTTAATCTCAGGGAGGAGACAGTTGTAGCCAAACTCAGACAAAATGCCTGTGAGGACATGGGGCTCCGTGGAAAGGCAGGAGGCTGGGATTCAGGGCAAGTGCCTTTTCAGTCAGCCAACTGGCAGGTTTCCTGACTGGCCTTAGTGCCTCTGCCACTGGTCTCAGCCCTCAGGCCCCGCGAGGCCCTCAGTGCCTGTGAGAGGCAGGGTCCCACAGGGCAGAGCTCTCTTAGGAGCCGCCACGCTGCGGCTTCTGAGACATGTGAGCTGGAGACCGCCCACCTGTGGCCCCAGTGTGAAGTGCCCAGTCCTGATCTCATCCTGAGTGACCAGGCACAGGGCCATCACTCCAGCCAGTGCCCTGGCTGTGGACTGACGGCTGTTGCAGCACGTTGGCTGCACCTGGGTGGCCCTTTTCAGGTGCATGGACCACCTCGTGTGACAGGAGGCACGTGGACCACCTCATGGTGACAGGAGGCACGTGGACCACCTCGTGGAGGCAGGAGGCGCGTGGACCACCTCATGTGACAGGAGGCGCCTGGACCACCTTGTGGTGACAGGAGGCGCGTGGACCACCTCGTGGGGGCAGGAGGTGTATTTTGAGATGTAATATCATGGCCAGATTTTCATCTCAAGACACTCGATCAGTGTGCAGCTGGAGCGATGGTCCGGGACTCAGGAAACCCATGGGCTGCTTTATTTGTGTCTTTTGCCCCGAGAGAGATTTCCAGTCAAACAATACAGAGCAGCGTATGCAGAGAGTATCCAACCCGAGAGTATCCAAACCGCCAGGAAATCGGCCTCCAGGACTGTGCCCCTCCTGGCCTTTGAGGTGAGGAGGGCTGGCCCCTGCCTGTGCGACCAGCCGTGTACTTATCTGTCATCACAGCTGAGGTTTGTGGCGCTTTGTGAGGCCTGGGGACACTCCCATAGTCAAGGCCAAGGACGGGCTCTCCCTCCCCCTGGGCTCCACCCACATCCCGTCCCATCCTTCCCCACTTTGTCTCAAGGCCCCTGGGCCCTCCTGGCTCAGTGTGCTTTTGCTCTAGTCCCTGTGGCAGCCAGTGCTGGGGTCCTGCCCCAGCAGGTCCAGGGGTCCCCAAAGGTGTGGGCGAAGAAGGAATGACACGGAGACAGCGTTCAGTTGATCAGCAGCCTAGCCAGGATCTCTAGCCTCCACTCTGACAGCCAAGTTCTGGTCTGGATCTCCAGCGAAGTTCTGGTTTGGATCTCCAGCCAGGTTCTGTGTCCATGTTCTCTTGCTAGGTTCTCCAGCCAGGTTCTGTCCAGGTTCTCCAGCCAGGTTCAGTCACCAGGTTCTAGTCAGGTACTCTTGCCATGTTCTATCCAGGTTCTGTAGCCAGGTTCTGTCTCTAGGTTCTTCAGCCAGGTTCTCTCTAGGTTCTGTCTCTAGGTTCTGAGGCCAGTTTCTGTCCAGGATCTTTTGCCATGTTCTCTCCAGCGAAGTTCTTCTGTCTCTAGGTTCTGTGTAGGTTCTGTGTCTAGGTTCTGTGTGTCCTGTTCTTGTTACATCTGTATTTATACCAGTTGATTCCAATCCTATCAATCTCTATTCTAAAGGTTAGGGCGTTTCTTATCTCCATTCCAGGGAGTAAAGATTATGTAGCTTAAGCATGATAGTTCGTAGTTAAAGTGATTAATTACCCACCTGGCACTTAGTTAAGGGGTTTTATTCCCTCCCTAACTTCAGGGGAAAATCCCTACGTGGGGAAACAACCTTTCTCAGAGAGGTGACCTTGGTTAAAACACATAGTGCCAAGAAGGTGAGCAAACATATTAAGAACAGTATGCCATATATGCCAGGTCCCTTGAAACAGCAAGGATGGACCAGCTCCGGGCAAGCCTGAGGTTTCCCGAGGCCTTGCCTGCACTTCCTGAGAGCACAGGTGCCCACCCAAGGGATCACGGCCACTAGGTCAGCCTCAGCCAATGACTGACCCCTGTGGGCAATGTGAGCCCCAGTCTGAGAACCCCCTGGCTCCCCTGGAGGGTCCGGCTGGAGCCACCTGTGGGGACTTGCCTGGCTCTCTCGGCCTATCCTGTCCTGTGGACCCACTCCCTCCCCAGAGGCTCCTGGGAATGCTCCCTGCTCACACCTGTCACAAGGCCTGGTCACTCCCCTCGGGGAGCATGTGCTGCTCCCAGCCAGTCCCCCTGCCCATCTCTGGGCAGTGAGGGTGGCCCCATTGGGTGCCCCAAAGATAACACCTCCGCTTGCTTCCCTGATCAGCAAAGCACGCCTCAGAACCACAGCGATTTCCCAGTTACAAAGGGGAGACCAGTGGGGAGTCCTCCTTGGGAGTGAGCTGACCTTTATTAATATTCTGCACCTTCCCTCACCTCCCCCGCCACTCAGCGCCCAACGGGGAAAGGCAGACCAGCTCCAGGGTTTCCTTTCAAAAACGTTGAAGTTTTGCTTCTCCTTGTGGGCTAGGGATGGGAAGGGAGGTTTTTGTTTCTTTTCAAAGAGTTTCCCATGATTTCAACAGGAGGGGTCCAGGAAGAGCATTTCAGAATGACAGTTGGTTATAAGAATCTGTTTTGGGATTTTTGTGAAAATAAAGAGACAGGTTCAAGTTTTTCTCCTTTTTTTTGTTCTATGAGAATTTATAAAATATTCTCTTCTCATGACAGCTCTCAAAGCAGGGAGCCTCCTTCCACCAGCCCTAACACTGACGCTTCCGGGGGATGAAACGCTGAAGGTGTGTCACTTGCAACTGGATGACTGTGGCTGCAGGACAAGCTCTTCCTCTTCTGAAGTCACCAGATCACCTTCAAGTGGGTCTGGTCTGTGCGGACCCAGGAAAACTGAGCCGTGTGGGTGTGGGGAAGAAAAAATAATTTTCCTCCAAACTTTCTAAATTCTTCTGGCCAGACTAATAATCAAATTTGCATGAGACAGATTAATAGGAGACAATGACCAAATGTATGACATATGCACATACGGCGGGGGGGAGTGGTCCGTCAGAATTTGGCCCTGAGGACAAACCAGGCAACTGAGGGTACACTAGTACCTGGCCCTGAGCTAAGGTCGGGGGCATGCTTGTATTTTGGGGACCTCAAAGGGCAGGAAGCAATTTACATGAAGATAGAAAAGCAACCGTTTGTAAACGAACGTTTGCTGGGCCTTATGTCACAGTGGGGCTCAGAGGGAACTTGGAGCAGCGGGGTTTGCTGGGTCCCTCCCTGCCCGTCACTCCTGCTCCCCGTGAAGTAGCTCCTTCCTGGGTGGACACCCATCAAAGCTCTTGGGCAGCTGGAGGGAAGGCCAGGGTTTCTTCCCGAATCTTTTAAGAACAATAAGCTTAAAATCATCAGTATCCCAAGAAGGCAGATTCTCGGGTGGCAAATTCTGCTTCCCCTCATGAGGTGTGAGTCACACGTTAACTAGAACAAGATCACTTTCCACCAGGCACTTTAGAAATGACCCTGAAGCCGGGAATGGCCCGCTGCCCTGACACAGGCGCAAACCTGAAGATGAAGGAACACAGCAGCAGCCCGGCAGCAGCACCAGGGCAGGCCCCGTGCCGGGCGGGGCCCGTGCTTCCCACACAGCAGCCTCCCCCAGGACCCATTTAAACCCAGAAATGCTCCCTCCCTGGAACTGCCTCTTCCCGCCGGGAGCGCTGACGGTACAGCTGTTTGCAGGAGAGCGAGAGCGCTGGAACAAAACGGAAAACAAAGGCAGCGTAGCGAGTGACATTATCCCAGGAGATGCCTAGTTTGAGTCTATCTCCATTTTACTGTCATTTTTAAGATCTTTATCAAAATTAGTGGCACATGCTCTGGTTTTAAATGTAAGCGCATTGTTTAGAGTTTCTTTACGCAGGAGGAGGCTCCGCTCTGGTCTTCTTGCCGGTAGCTTTTCTGAATCGCCATCCATCACTTCTCCTCTTCCCCTCTTCACATCTCTGCTCTTCCCTTCAGCAGCAGCTCCTAGAAAATTCCACGCAGGAACCCTTTTGACAGGCCCGTGGACAGGTTGCTTGCTTTGATCCGTCCCTTGTTGCCCTTAAAAGCATCACGTCACTTTACAATCCACCTCGCGCCTCTCAGCTGTGATGTTTACCTAAAGGCCTTTGAATGCATTTTGCTGGCATCAAAAGTAATTACTCTGCAAAGTTCATTTCCGACTTCAGTGTCTTCTTTGCCACTGAATAAATATTTCATAAGCTGGAGGCTCAGAGGTGTTTGCGTCTCTCAGTTTTGCAAGCCTATTTTTTTAATAGCCGATCAATATGCCTGTGTTATTCTTTTTCTCTAGATTTCTTCATATCATTGTACCGAATAAGATACTTTTGAAACAAGTCTGAGACTTTCCCCACAGAATAAGGATGTCGTTGCTCGGGGGCACGGGGGAGCCGGGCATGTTTGCGTGAGGAAACACCACGCGTGGCGGCCTGCCGTGGAGGGCACTGGAGGCGACTGTTCACACGTTGTTCCCGGGGACGCGGCTGATTAGCTGACTTGGAAACTGAGATCTCAGGCCAAGGTGTGCAGTGCACCATTGGAAAGACTCCCAAACCCCCCGACAGTAGCTGCCACCTGCTCCTGTCTGCCCGCCTGGAGGAGGAATATCTGCAGTGGCGGGGGTGCTTCTGCAAAATCCCGACTTCAGATAAACACTCGGGGTCAGCGGACTCCAAACTGACAGTCCCTTCTCATTGGGCAGCAGAGGACGGTGGCTTCAGTACCAATGGAGGGCGGCACTGGGTATGGGGGGGGGGGGAGCTGTGAGCCAAGGTCACCGAGGCCTGCAGGGGACAAAAGCATTTTGGCTATGGCATCTGGATTTACTGGGGCCCTCCCTGTGCCCAGGCTCAGGGCATCTCCGTGAAGGCGATCTCCTCCCTGTGCCCAGGCTCAGGGCATCTCCGTGAAGGTGATCTGCCTGTGCCCAGGCTTGGGGCATCTCCATGAAGGCGATCTGCTCCCCGTGCCCAGGCTTGGGGCATCTCCATGAAGGCGATCTGCTCCCTGTGCCCAGGTTCGGGGCATCTCCGTGAAGGCGATCTGCTCCCTGTGCCCAGGCTTGGGGCATCTCCGTGAAGGCCATCTGCTCCCTGTGCCCAGGCTCGGGGCATCTCCATGAAGGCCATCTGCTCCCTGTGCCCAGGCTTGGGGCATCTCCATGAAGGCGATCTGCTCCCTGTGCCCAGGCTTGGGGCATCTCCATGAAGGCCATCTGCTCCCTGTGCCCAGGCTCAGGGCATCTCCATGAAGGCCATCTGCTCCCTGTGCCCAGGCTTGGGGCATCTCCATGAAGGCGATCTGCTCCCTGTGCCCAGGCTCGGGGCATCTCCATGAAGGCCATCTGCTCCCTGTGCCCAGGCTCAGGGCATCTCCGTGAAGGTGATCTGCCTGTGCCCAGGCTTGGGGCATCTCCATGAAGGCGATCTGCTCCCTGTGCCCAGGCTTGGGGCATCTCCATGAAGGTGATCTGCCCCCTGTGCCCAGGCTTGGGGCATCTCCGTGAAGGTGATCTGCTCCCTGTGCCCAGACTTGGGGCATCTCCATGAAGGCCATCTGCTCCCTGTGCCCAGGTTCGGGGCATCTCCGTGAAGGCGATCTGCTCCCTGTGCCCAGGCTCGGGGCATCTCCGTGAAGGCGATCTGCTCCCTGTGCCCAGGCTCAGGGCATCTCCATGAAGGCCATCTGCTCCCTGTGCCCAGGCTTGGGGCATCTCCATGAAGGCGATCTGCTCCCTGTGCCCAGGCTTGGGGCATCTCCGTGAAGGCGATCTGCTCCCTGTGCCCAGGCTTGGGGCATCTCCGTGAAGGCGATCTGCTCCCTGTGCCCAGACTTGGGGCATCTCCATGAAGGCCATCTGCTCCCTGTGCCCAGGCTCAGGGCATCTCCGTGAAGGCGATCTGCTCCCTGTGCCCAGGCTCAGGGCATCTCCATGAAAGCCATCTGCTCCCTGTGCCCAGGCTCAGGGCATCTCCGTGAAGGTGATCTGCCTGTGCCCAGGCTTGGGGCATCTCCATGAAGGCGATCTGCTCCCCGTGCCCAGGCTTGGGGCATCTCCATTAAGGCGATCTGCTCCCTGTGCCCAGGCTTGGGGCATCTCCATGAAGGCGATCTGCTCCCTGTGCCCAGGCTCAGGGCATCTCCATGAAGGTGATCTGCCTATGCCCAGGCTTGGGGCATCTCCATGAAGGTGATCTGCCTATGCCCAGGCTTGGGGTATCTCCATGAAGGCGATCTGCTCCCTGTGCCCAGACTTGGGGCATCTCCATGAAGGCGATCTGCTCCCTGTGCCCAGGTTCGGGGCATCTCCGTGAAGGCGATCTGCTCCCTGTGCCCAGGCTTGGGGCATCTCCGTGAAGGCGATCTGCTCCCTGTGCCCAGACTTGGGGCATCTCCATGAAGGCCATCTGCTCCCTGTGCCCAGGCTCAGGGCATCTCCATGAAGGCCATCTGCTCCCTTGAGGGACAGGCTGGCTTCTCCAACAGGGTGGGTGGGAAATCCGAAGACAGCAGGTCCCACCTGCTTGATGCCCAGCAGTGCTCTGTGCTGTGCTCTGTGCTGCAGGGGCTCCTGGTTCTGAGCTTTCCGTCCATGCTGTGAACCGGCCTCCCAACAGCCTTCCAGTAGACTCCTTTGCTGCTTAAAATACTGCAGGTTTCTGTCGCTTGCTGCCAAAGAAGACTAGAAAGCTCAACAGGAACCCAGCCTGGAGCCAGGATCTCCATGCAGCCCAGCAGCCCCTTCTCCGCAGGCTGACGCTGCGCACTCACCGGCCTCTCTCCGCAGCCCGGGAGCCCTGGGCGGGATTGCCTGTTGTCCCCGAGTGCCCTTCAGACTCTGGCTGCTTCTTCCAATAGAGATGAGGGAAAGGAGGCTCGGGAGAGGTCACGGGTAAGGTCATAGGGGAAAGGGCGCGGAGGCCTGTTTGACGACAAGGTCCTTTTACTCCTGAATTCCAAGCCTCCAGCATTAAGGAGTGAACAAATTGATCTCTCCTTCTTAAATAGTTTAAAGCCGATATTTTAATTAACAGCTCCTCCCCCTTTGAGTTAATAATAGTCCTTTGGGGTTTCCTCTGCACAAAAAATCTTATTTGGCATCTCAAGTTACCAGATAGAAGAGGAGCGGAAGGGAGGGCTGGGGTCTCTCTCTAGCCTGCAAAGGGATCCACAGCCTGCCCTCCCCCCCCCCACCCCCCACCTCCCAAGCCCAGTGGAAACAGTTGCAGAAACCAACTGTTCCAAGCAATTTGGCTTTTTCGTCAATTCAAACAGGACCGCAGTCTCTGACCTGGAAGTTTCTGACGCGGGTCCGGAGGAGCTCAGAGCTGCGGCAGGCCTCCCGGAGCCTCTCTCCACATCCCGTCAGCTCAGACGTTCCATTCCAGCCCCCATCTGACCCGTGTTCCTTAACTGGGAGCTGTTCATCCTGTTCATGCTTAGGAAGCTGCAGACTCCGTGGAAATGTGCGCTCTCTGGTGTGTCGTAAACCCTGTCTGGAACAGAGCCGCAGGGAGGTGGGTGCACCTGTGTCCGGGAGGAGGGCTGGACAGTGGCCTGGGCACAGGGTCCCCTTGGTCCCCCTCAGGGCTCTATAGCCCAGCCCCGCACCGGGATGGCGCGGACATGCGAGCCCAGCGCGGTCCATGCATGAGCTTCATTCCTGGAGTCTGTAAGCTCGTAAGGCCTGACAGACATGGAATACTCCACACTTCACCGCGGGCACCTACAGCTTGCTCGGAGCGCCGCGCGTCCTGGGCGCCCTGGGAGGCTGCTTCCAATGTACTGCTTTTGTGGGTTTCTCTCAGGGGATGTGCATTCTATGGAGGCGCTGCTTCGACGCTGCACCTCCTTCCATGGAGCTGAGGATTGTGTCCTGCTTCCCCAGACTCAGGCGGCTGCTTACTCCATCTTTGTGCCTCCTGCCCCCTGCCCCCTACCCCCTGCCCTCTGCCCCCTGCCCCCTGCCCCCTGCCCCCTGCCCCCTACCCCCTGCCCCCTGCCCCCTGCCCCCTGCCCCCTACCCCTTGCCCCCTGCCCCCTGCCTCCTGCCTCCGCAAACGCCAGGTGCCTGAGCTGTCTCTGGCTGCTGCCAGCTTGGTCCCCACCCCAGCAGGGGTCCGGGGCTGGCAGTGCCCTGACCTCCCTGCGTTTTCATCAGAGCAGACGCGTCACTTTCGGAGCAGAACCACGATTCAGGGAGAAAACACGAGGCCACTCGGCAGTCACCTTGGAAAGTCAGGCTTGTAGAGCAGGTAGGTTCACTTAGACCTTCGGACCAGATCTCTCTCGGGGGTGGGGCTGGCCTGGGCATGAGGAGTGCTTGGCAGCCTCCCTGCCCCCAGCCCTACCTGCCTGTAGCACACCCCTCCCCTGCAAGGTGTGAGCCCACAATGTCCACAGACATTGCAAAAGTCCCGGGGGGGGGGGGGCACTCCTCAGGGACCTCGGAGCTAGCTGTCCCCGTGGTTACGGTGAAGGCCACCTTCCGGGAGCTGGGTCCGGAGCGTAATGTTCTAAGCACCAGGAACACTCGCCGGCAAGGCTCAGACTTCATCAACGCCCACGTCTGTGGCCCAAACTCAAAGCCCATGACAAGAGGCATCGTGACCATTTCCACCCCCCAGTTCCACTCGGGGCATTTGTCCAAAGAACTGAAATCGGGATATGAAGAGGCACCTGCACCCCGGGCTCATCGCAGCCACGTGCACGCAGCCGAGACGGGAAAACAGCCCGTGTCCGAGCGCCGCCTGGAGAAGCCAGTGCTGCCGGTGTATCGCCTGCGGGCCCACAGCAGCCTTTGAAAGGAGACCCTGCCACATGCGACCAGAGCATGAGCCCGGAGGACGTTATTTCAGTGAAATTAACCCGTCACAGAGGGCAAAGGCTGCGAGATTCCTTTTCTATGAGGGACCTGGAGCGGTCAGATTCAGAGATTGAAAGGAGAATGGCGGAGGCCAGAGGCGGGTGGGGAAGGGGAGCTGCTGCTGGAGGGGCAGCCCCAGGTTTCAGTTCTGCATAGTGAGCGCTCCTGCACCATGTAGCACCTGGGGTTAGCAACACAGCCCTGTGCACGAAAAACCGGTCTGAGTGTAGATTGCACATTAATAAGTAAAGGTCAAGGAGTCCTGGCCAGTGTTGCTTAATGGTTAGAGCATCATGGTGGGGTGGGCTTTGATTCCAGGTCAAGGGGGCATACCTGTTTTGCAGGTTCAATCCCCATCCCAGTTTGTTGGGGGGGGGGGGGGGGCGGCAACCAATAGATGTGTCGAGGGAGGGAGGGAGGGAGGGAAGAAGGGTGAGCTGAGCTTTTTGAGTCCTAGAAGGGGAACTTGACAGTGCAAACGAAGCCCTCAGGAATCCTCAACAGCCATGACCCCTGGTGCCTCCATTTCCCTGTCCTACCATTTCTAAACAGTCAGCTGTCTAGCCTGAAATACAGGTTATATTGGGTTGTCACATGGATTCTTACGGCAATAACATTTGGAGCCTTTTACTAGGACATAAACTGTAAGCTCAAATGTCACCAGACTTTATGAGACAATCTCAGCTTAATTGCAGGTAAGTTGATGTCCTCGTAAAGGCGATGTAAGACTGCGTGGGAGCGGCCTGGGCCGGCCGCTGCGCCAGGCGGGCCTGGGCTGACGTGTCTTCCACTCCAAGCCACAGCTTGGCGCAAAGCGCAGGAGGGAAGCATGGTGTTGGCAGGAAGCAGCATTATTACTTAATAACACACAGGGACCAAAGCTTGAAAGAGGTCGGTGCAAACCATGTTCCAACACCATTTCCTCTGGAATAAAGAGCTCTGAGTCTCTGTTACGGCCCAGGAGACGTCACTGGAAATTAGTGATGATCTGAATGACAATCTGCTTGCTGGGAGATGGATTGGTTTTTGAGCTGATCAACAAAAAGCATTTGTATGCAAACATTGGTAGTCTTCTCCTTAAAATTTTTTTTCTTTAAATTTATTATTGATTTTTGAGAGAGAGAAACATCGATTTGTTGTTCCACTTATAGATGCATTCATTGGTTGATTCTTGTGTGTGCACTGACCAGGGATCGAACCCACAACCTTAGTGTATGGGGACAACGCTCTAAACAACTGAGCTACTTGGCCAGAACAGCTGGCTCCCTTTTTAAGGGAGGAATATGTTTAATACTGTGAAGAGTTCGTGGTTTGGGTAAGATCTTGTGTTTTCACCATATGGCTTCAGAAGGATTCAGCCTTAGTAACAACTGCAAGAAAGAAATTTTATGAATATCAAAATGCCCATCAATATACCTGAACAGGCCATATTTCTTAATTATTAATTTATCACTTATTGATTGGTTTGTCCCAAATTGCAATTCTCTGCAGTTCCTGAATAAACCCATTTTGCTGGCAAAATAACTGGCTGCTTTATGTTTAAGTCTGACGGTTCCAATCTTACGAATGAGAAACAGGAGGTGCAGCCAGCTGCAGGCAGTGACCATTTGACAAGACTCTAAGGCCGTGGTTCTCAACCTTGGCTGCACATTAGAATCACCTGGGAATCTTTTCAAAACCCTGATTTCTGGGCCTCATCCTCCGGAAATTCTGTTTCTTTGTTACTAATGTTGTGCCGCCCACCCCCACCCCCACCCCCCAATAACAAAGAAACAGAATTTCCAGAGGATGAGGCCCAGAAATCAGCATTTTAAAAAGATTCCCAGGTGATTCTAATGTGCAGCCAAGGTTGAGAACCACTGCTCTCAGGGGAAGAGCAGGGGGGAGGCTGGGTGCCTTCAGGGCCACGCCTCCAGCGTGCACACCTGCAGCCTCCCGCCACCGCCAGTGCAGGTGTGCCAGGCCACCCTCCTGCTCCTGCCTGGCCCCACGCAAATCACAGCGAGGGACTGAGGGGCGTGTGGGCTTCCGCAGGAAGGAAGGTCCGAGCCTGGTTGACTGATGTGGCAAACTTTTCGCCTCCGAGCCTGCGGGGGCAGTAAGCTGCTGCTGCTACAGGGTGTTCCCAGGCAGGTGCGGGCTTCTGTCCTGTGGCTGTCCTCCGTGAAGTTAGCAGCTTCCCTCCACAGGCTTGTTGGCTTAGCAAGTAACTTGGGTCAGAGCATCTCTAAATGTGGCCATTTGGTGCATACGAAGCATTTCATAGCCTCATTCGGAGGTTCCAGGAGTGTGTCGCTGAGCAAGCCTATGGATCACTGGGCAATAAATTCAGAGCACTCTCCTCAGCATTTATCTAATTTGGCCATGGTTTTAATTAAGTGTTTCAGCTAATGATTTCCACTTATGTTGAATAAAATTTATAGTGTAAAAATAAGTTATCAAACCCCAATCTACTTGAGTTCTGAGAGCAGCGTGTGCTAGGAGTGACAGTTTCCACGCACCGCCTCACCGAGGCTGAGACAGGCCCTGGGCAGAGTGTGCACTATCGCCTTGAAAGCCGTGGACACTGAAGGCGGAAGGCATGGTTCTGTTGCCTTTGTCTGGGGTTCTGGAGAGCAGCTACAGGGTTTGGACAGGTTCAAGCCTCAGACTAATGCAAGGGCACAGTCCTCTCATTGCCACGTGCAAGTCCCAGCTTGGAGGGCAGGGCCCTCCCAGCACAATTATAGCCAATGGCTATGGTTGTAAGCTTGAACCTATGGTCCGAACACGTGGCTCCACGTGCCTGAGTGATGTGGGCTTGATAGAGTTCAGGTGCATGTAGTTGAGTAGGATTGAAACCCAGGAGAATGTTTGTAAACATCTTGACCACGTCCTTACTCTGCCTCGTGGAATTTGCTATAAAATAAAGACACGGCTGGTAGTCCGTGGTGCTGTCTCTCCATCCAGGAGCAGTGTCCCACCCAGACCCAGCTTTTATTCTCTTGTCTGTCTTTTCGCCATCTTTCACTGCCCCTCTCACGGTCACTGAACCTGGCTGAGCTGGTGTGGCACATAAGGCGCCCTGGGGCTGAGTATGCCACAGCCGTGCAGGCTCGCCACATGGGGTGATCCATCCTCTCGCAACTCCACCCCCTGCAAGCCCATGCCCTTTCAAGGCAATCTACCTTTAAATGTGTCAGGACCCCGAGAGCCTCGGGCTCTGCCACACCCCGTCCTGATGGCCGGACCTCTGGTCTTCAGGCTGCCCCAGTGCCCGGGCTGAGGGCCCCGCCCCGCCCCACCCACCACGCCCTGCCCTCCCCATCCCTGGGATTGCTGCTGAGGACGGCAAGGCCACGCCCCACCCGGGAAGCCCACACCCAGTGATGGACTGAAGGCCTCTGCTCCCAACAACTCTGAAGTGACCCCCAACCTGAGGGCAGCTTCATCACAGCCTAAGGTCCCCTCAGCCCCACCTCACTGCCTCGACTTCCCCAGATGTGTGGATCCTGAGAACAGCCCACCTCAGCCACTCAGAGTCCACTTCATGGGGACCCCAAACTGCCACACCCCACGGCCTCCTAACACTCTTGCACCCAGGCTAGATAGCCCACTGCCCTCAGGGCACATGCAAGGCCCCTGCTGTGAGCTTGTGAGGATGGCCACACCTGCAGTCAGAGGGTGAGGCGTGCGCAGCGTGGGGTGTGCCCACAGCCCCCTCTCCTGAGCTGAGAGGAAGAGGTGCAGCTGCACGCGGTTCCGCGGAAACCCACCAGCCAGGCAGAGTTAAACAAAGTCAAAATAGACATGCACGGCGATGCCTCTTACGTCAAAATAAAACAAAAAAATAGGTATCTATATGTAGACAGGTAGGTAGACAGACAGATGCTAGATAGATGATAGATATGTGAATGCATAGAACATTCTAGAAGACGAACGAAGTGATAACAGTGGCTACCTCTGAGAAAGGTCAGGACGGAGAATGAGTGAAGGAGGAGGGAGGGGAGATTTAATCAGAAAGGACTTCACCCTCATCTGAAATGGTTTCTTTCTTTCTTTTTTTTTTTTTTTTACAAGGGAATATATTCACATATTGATAGCTAAATTAAATATTAATCCCTTTTCTGGAAGATGGGGCCATTATGATTTTCACTGAAATGGATGGATGGGACCATTTATGAGGGTGCAGAGGAGGCCAGCACATCAGAAATACGTAGATGTCATTTAAGTGTCCACCTTGCTCCTTAATTAGGGGTGATAATTGGGTTCCTTGTGAAAAGGAAGCAGACTAAGAAACTATGTCATCCACTACACCGCGCTGTTATCAATTTATAAGAATCTTCAAAAAGCATCACCCTAAGCCTTAGGATTTTCTGATTGAGGATTTCCCATTACACTGGCGGTTGCTAAGAAGCGGATGGAGCTGGGGCGCATCCTTTCAGCTTTCTTGTTCTTGTGAACTGGGGTTTTTCCTTTTCATTCAGTGATTTTTTTATACCAACACAATGAGGCTACGTACTTTAAGAAGAGCACCACGTCCATGACCTGGACCAGGTGCAGGCTGATTTCCAGAGCCCGAGGGGGGCAGACAGCGTAGCTCAGAGGTGGGAGGCAGGACTGGAGGCCGCGCTCAGCGTCAGAAAACTTCCATGCAGGCAGAAGGACTGCCGTCAGCAAGGGAGAGCGCTGTTCTCGGAGAAGCTGGGGCTGTCCTAGCGGCTCTCGCAGGCCATTGCGGGGCAGGCGTGTGTTACCCGACTTGGCTCCATTCCCCTTTTTCCAGGAACAGCCCAGTTTTCATCTGTGACTGGCCACATGACTGATGGGTCTCCAGTGTGAAATGGAAATGTGGGGCTCTTCTGAGCGCGGGGGCAGGCCCGGGGTGCACCCCATGAAACCAGTCCTGACTCCCATTCTCCTCCACAAGGTGTGAGCAGAGCCCACCTCCAGCCTAGACTGCAACATGTGACCGTCCTTGCCCTAACCCAACTCTGATCACCTTGGCTTGGCCACGCTGACTGGCTCAGGGGTGAGCATGTGACACAAATCAGAGTGGGCACCCGTCGGAGGGAGCTGGGCTTGTGCTGGAAGCTCTCCTCCCACGATGTGGACTTGGGCAGGTAGCCCAGCTGCCACTGGCAGCCTCCCTGTGACCATGAGGGAAGAACCCGTCTGCCAACGAGCCAAGTACCAGCTCCCAGCAGCGCTGAGCCTGGAGCAGAGACGCCCGCTCTGACAGAGCACTGGCAGCAGATCTCCACGGCACGCTTTCGTGTAAACCATTCCGAGTTGGGCTTCCTGTCACTTCCACCCTCTCTCGTAAGTTCCCGCAGATCATTAAGAATATACATTTTTCACCGGGGTGTCAACCTTCCCGGGGTGACAATTCGGCAATGCCAATTAATATTTAAAACGTTCGTGCCATTTGTCCCATGAATTCTACTTCTAGGAAGGAATTCATCCTGCAGAAAGCCTCGCCCAATTATGCAAGGACATGGATACATTTTTAATGGTCTTTGCAGCATGGTTCATAGCAGTGAAAAATGGAGAGCACCCAATCTCCACCGACACAGGGCTGGCTAAGCAAGCAATGGCCGTGTCATTGTTTCGAACAGCAGAGAAAAGCAAAAAAGAGCGAGGTTGGTGTTCAGTTTCCCAGAAAAGTAGCCACAATTTGTTAGGTAAGAAGAGCAAGAGGGACAAGGAGGTTTCAGTTTGCTCTCAGTTTTGTGAAATAAGTTAACATGAGATGCTAGCCTGTGTCTGTAGGAGAAAACGCTGCTGGAGGTCTGCGGGATTCAATGGAGGGGCTTTGACTTTTACAGACACATAAAAATGCAAATGCTGCGGAAATCTAATGAGAATATATTGCTTTCACACTGAAGAAAAAAGGAAGAGGCATTTTCCATTCCAAAGTGCACATTGTCTTGAGATATTTGGCCATTAGGATCTCTGTGACACTGGCATTAAATAAACACTGCAAGACCCACATCTGCTGCTCCTGCCCAGCAGCTCCTTCATGCAGGTTCTCCACCGGGTGAGGACTGTTTCCAGAATGTTCCAGGATGCATGCGGTGGCCATTCGGTACCATGGATTCACCTGCTGCTGCTGTTAAGACTGGGAGAGGTTGACTTCCTCTTCTGGGATCTCCTCGGGGTTGAGGTACCATTTTCCTGCCCATTTTTACGTCATCACATAACATGTTTGAATGTGCCTCTAATCTGAGGACTGAATGGAGTGTTGTAAGGCAGGGAGACACCGTAACTTACGGAGCTCTCGAGCCCTCATTTCTCAGGGGAGGAGAAGGTACTTACTGAGCAGCTGCTATGGTCCAAAGACGGAGGAAGCCATGCAAAGGGTGTCGGTCCTGGAGCCCAATGCAGGAGCCTCGGGAGAGACGCTGAGCGCTGAGCCACGTGTGCGGGCTGATGCGGCTTGTGGGGCCACGGAGGCCTCTGGGGAAGCAGTTTCCAGTGAAGCCAGGACAGGACAGGAGTCACCAAGAACATGTGAGCCCCTGGCAGAGGGACTCGCCTGTGTGAAGGCCCTGAGCAGTGACAGGAGACACCTTGGGGAGCCCAGTTTGTCACCTGAGCCTGGAGAGGAAGCGCAGCAGGGCGGACCTCACTCCTGTGGGTCTTTTGTCCTTTCTCCTAAGGGAAGTGCGAGACCACTAGGAGCTGAGGTAAGCCAGGGGCTTGTGGCATATTTGCACCTGCAAGGAGACCCGGCGCGCAGAGGTGCTCGTGCGTGGGAGAGAGGCCGCGTGGGTCTGGGACACCCCAGAAGCCTTCATGCAAAGGTGAGGGAGGAGGAGAGTGGAGTTCCCGGGGGAGCAGGGCAAAGCTGTCACCCACCTGGGGTCAGGCGGTAGAATCAGGCTGGCCTAGCAGCGGGCTGGTTTGGGCGGGCTGGGAACCTGGCAGGAGGAGGGGCAATTCTGAGTACAGCCCCACCACTCACACGCGGTCAATTCCTTGATGCAGGAAGACTGCACAAGCCCTCAGGGCCCGTGCACCCTCCAGGACATTAGGTACGCGGCCAGAGACGCACCCCGCCAGCCAGGGGCGGCAGGAGGTGGGATGCAGGGCCAGCCACAGGTGGCCACCTCCATCAAAAGGAAAAGTGGGCCTTGTTAAAAAATACTGAGACTCAGTCCAGGACCGGAGCTTCCGCACAGCACAGGGCCCCTCGCGCCTGCGCTCACGCATCGCACACACGTGTAGCTCCGGGCGCACTGCGTGGGTCGCCAGCGGTGGGCTCGGCAGCCACACGGGTTAATAGATGAGAACGAACTCGCACTGATTATTAGGCTCGAAGACGGTGTAACGTGCCCCTATGCGGTTCACGCCCGTGGTTCCTCCAAGCAAATTAATGGTTTCAAGCAGTCGGGGCAAGCTTTCTCCCACTTGGAAAGTAAGCCTCATCAATTTTAAAATGCTTAAAAGCCATAGAAATGCCTTCCTTCCAAGCAAGGAGTGGCTGCTCTAGCAACCTCAAGAGCTATCATCTGCCCATCAGGCTGCCTGGAGAATTCCCGGGCCCCCAGGCTGTAGCCTCTCTCCTGCTCCAGGGCAATGGGCGGACCTGGAAAGGCACACTCACCTTTGCTTTCATTTTTCTTTGTAACATCATCTCCATTCAGAGTGAATGCCCCCAGGACCTCCATCTCAGAGCAGGAGGCACAGGCAGGGAGTTTCAAACCCAGAGCCTTCTCTGACAAGACGCGGGACTGAACTGGTTCCTGCTTTTGTCACCGGTGCCCTGTGGAGCATTCTGGAGGGTTTGCTCCACCTGCTCCAATGCATACGCCTGTGCTGCTTGGAGTTGTTTGGCTTTGTTTGTTAGCACATCGGTCCACGTTGCACGGGGTGTTCCAGGACTGTGTGTGGGACATTCAAGCAGATGCTTCGGTGTCTGCTTTCCGGGGTCCTCAGAGGGACCAGACGACATCCAGGATCCGATCTTGCTCCACCTGCACGGGGAAGAGCTTGGTTCTCATTTCTGTGCCCCTGCGGCCGCCAGGCCATAGCTCGGGCTGGGCGGCTGTCCCTGTGTCGGACACAAGGAGACGAGAGGACAGGCCCGGGTGGGAGAGGCTGGAAAGAGACGTGTTGCAGAGGGACCACGTGGCTTCTTCGGGATCAGGGGCTGAGAGCCCTGAGCGTGTGGGAGGGAGATGGTGAGCACGAGGGAAGAGTGACTCCGAGGAGAAGGGTTCGGGTCTTCAGACGTCAACCCTCTGTTAAACGTAGCAACAGCCGTTGCCAAAAAGGATAGATAAATGCCAAAAACAGATAAGTGTTGGAGGGAGAACTCTGGTTGTTTGGTTCCACTGTATCTTCTGCTTCCTCTTGACCATCAAGTCTTCATCATCTCACCCTCTTCTGGCTCCTGATGCTATAAGCAGGGCTCCCCTGCGGCCTCCATGCACCCCCAGGCAGCCAGGGCCTCTCCTATGAGCCTCTCCCAGCCCTCTCATTGGAGTCGTTTCTCAGGCCACTCTGTGGATCACCTCTAGGGGGCACCATTCACACAGGACAGTCCAGTGGGTGTGCCATGAGCTGGCCTTTCTGACCTCCCTATATGAGGAGCCAGCCTCCCAGCTCTGAGTGAGCCCCCGGGGCCGCCCCCACGCCTGGCACAGATGAGCCCTCAGGAAAGGAGTGCCAGACAGAGCCGCCAGGGCCCGGAGCTTATGCTGGGCCAGGCACCAAGCCCGTTCCCTACTGCAGCCCTCCCTTCGCTCGGGCGGGGGGAGGGAGGACGGCTCTGCACCACGTTTCAGAGGAGTGGACTGGGCTCAAAGGGACGAGTGGCCTGTCCAGGGTCTACGTCTGTGAGATGGCAACGCGGGGACGGAAACACAGCCTGTAACGCGCCAGCCCCGCTCTCGCTGTATCTGTGGAAGTTCAGGTGCAGGCACTCACTCCCACCTTCAAGGTCAAGCTCAGGGGACCAGCTGCACCCAGGGGTAGCACAGGGCCCTTGTTAGCTCAGGAACAGGCCTTGGGGCTGTGGGCCCTGAGGGGCGTCCTGGCCTTTCAAGCCCCATCCTGGTTTCTCTGGAGGCGGCTTCAGCCTCGCAGCCTCCTCTCTGATGACCTGCTGTCTACACCCTCCACCCCTCCCTGCCATCAACCTCCACAGAATCCACCTTCTCCCTGAGCGTTACTTTCAAACAAATTTCTTTTGGATTCACAGAGGCAAGAGCAGCCCTTTGATCTCAACAAGGCACATGCCGTTTCCCTCCCCAGCACATGGAACAATTTTAGACTAATTATTTCTGACAACTTGCAAATGTTTGTAAACTTCCTCAAGGAGGAGGAGGAAGTGGCACAGTTATGTCTTCCTCCCACACGGGAGAGGCGGCTTTCTCTGTGCCTCACGGCCATGTCTTTCCCAAGAGAATTCCGAAGCCTTGATCTTCTAAGGCACTCCGATTTCCGCTGAGATACAAAATTAATCAAATTGTCCTCCTAGCCCTTTGAGTTAAATTTAACCACGCAGCTGAAAGCGGTCCCGGCTGCCACGGCGGGCGCGGCCCTGGTCCTGGCTCCGCTCCGTGCCCTTTGTGTGGCTTCACCGTGTCTCCGCCATCACTGTACGGCCGGCGGTAAATAAGCCTCTTCATCAGGTAGAACCTGGATTCCTAATCAACTTCGCCATTAAAGGAAATCACCCCAAGTCAGGGCTATTTGCAGTGTGTCTGGAGCAATCGAAAATTAAAGTTCAAAACCATGTAGAATTCCAGCGCGGGGAGGGGAGGCCCAGGCTGGCACAGCAGCAGCCCAGCGTCCCTCGCGGCCCAGCCACATGCTAATGCCCCCTTTATTACTTACCTTTGCTAAGCCCAGTCTATGCACACAGGCAGGTAGAAATATTGCAGAGTAAACCGGCCCTTAATCCTAGCTAATCCCTGGTCAGCTAGCTAGATCCTTCCTTTATTAGAAGGAGAACAAAGACAAAGGCATCTGACTCCTCTGTTAAAAGCAAAGGCCCTCCCTTCCCTTGAGCCAGGGCGTCGGTCTCCAGGCCTGGTCCAGGGAGAGCCGCTGTCTCCACTTCCCGCAGGCTCTGCCAGCACCCGCCAGGTCTCACTCTTCCCAACGTAAATCTGTCTTGTGGTTTTGGATGAGCAATTCCTTTTCACCCCTCTGACTATAAGACCAAACTCTTAATACTCCCCGTGAGGAGCCGGATTCTTTCCAAAGAGGGAACAAAGCTAAACTTCGGTTTTAACTTTTAAAATGCAACCGGAAAAGACACGGACGCAACAGAAATTTCTAACATCACCTCGACACGTGGCTCCCACCTGGGCAGGTGTGCCGGGTGTCTCCAGGCGGTTGGTTTAGGTCACAGTGGTTCTCAACCTTCTGGCCCTTTAAATACAGTTCCTCATGTTGTGACCCAGCCATAAAATTATTTTCGTTGCTACTTCATAACTGTAATGTTGCTACTGTTATGAATCGTAATGTAAATATCTGATATGCAGGATGGTCTTAGGCGACCCCTGTGAAAGGGTCGTTCGACCCCCAAAGGGGTTGCGACCCACAGGTTGAGAACCGCTGGTTTAGGAGAAGCCCCTCAAACTGGCCTGAGGAGGAGCTTATGGTGAGGGACCTTCTGGAATCCACGAAAAATGACCGGCCAGCCTCTGACAGGTGAGGCAGGAAACAGGAGACCCCCTGCTTGGGCACCTGGACCCCGCCCGCCAGGTGAGGGCCCCACTGAGAGGAGCCAGGAGCGAGGAGCGGGACACAGCACTGGAAGTCCCCCACACCCCGTCGCCGCAGCTGAGCAATCATTCTGTTGGTCATTCCAGAGCAGTCGTGCACTGGCATCTCAGCTGGCACAGCACCGGCACTGCCACCCTCTTCATCTCTTGTCACTAAATCTGTGATCAGTGAAACGGTTTTAAGGACAAATCTAGCCCTGGCGGGAGTGGCTTAGTTGGTTGGGCGTCGTCCTGTGCACCGAAAGGTTGCAGGTTTGATTCCTAGTCAGGGCACATCAATATTTATATATATATATATATATATATATCTCCCCCCTCTCCCTTCCTGTCACTCTAAAAACCAATTAAAAATATTTTTTAAAAAAGCTATAGCCCCTTTGGGAGGGCAATTTGGCAGTGCCCAACAAAATTACACGCTAACGTTCCCTTGCACCTTGTAGGGAGTGCCATGCCCAGATATACTCGTGCGTGGGTACGTTAATGTACGGATGAGTTAGTCCCAATCGCTCGGAGTCTGGCAGCAGAAGACCGGAAGCAACGTAACTGTCCACCACTGGAGATGGCTGAATGAACTACGGCATTTATACAGCGGTGTGCTGTGCAGCAGGATCAAGGACGAGGCATACACAGGTAGGGCCATCACTGAGGTGTCCTGTCCTGCAGAAAGGGTGCAGACGATCAAAGCCACTACCATTCATGGGGGAAACTAGTGAGGGAGAGTGGGTGCTCTCACCTGTCATGTTGCATCAACTCCTGTGAGCTGCACAGAAGGAAGAGGATGATGAGATGTGTGTGTGGGGGGGGGGGGGGGAGGCAGGGCTGAGGGGCAGAGTTTTCCATGTACCCATTTCAAGCCAGGAGACGGTCTTCTCTAGCCAAAATAAACAAATCATACGCTAAAAGGAACTAAGTTGTAAATTTGAAGAATAATCACTCCGACATATGGGAATCTGGTACCACTTTCCTTCACTAGGCAGGACCTTGAGGATAAATAAAGCCCACATAGCTGTTGTCAGCTCGTTGGCCCAGGCACCTCGGCAGCTGCCACCCTGGGCCCCTGTCAGAAAGGAGGGAACTGGGTGTGCTGGTGTGGAAGCCATCCAGCACCTGGCCTCTTCGGTGAAGTTTCCAGGTCAGTGAGGCTGAACTTGCTCATCTTATGAGACGTCATTCTAAGCCACGCCTGTGAGCCACCAATGCTCACCCTGCACACCCGCATTTGGGCACGCTCAAGCAGCCAGCAACTTGACAACTTTCCCTCCCCCTCTCCCCAGAGGTCAAGTGGCCTCCATGCATTGCGCGCTGACCTGGCCTTTTATGAATGCTGTAGCAGCCGGACACGGCTCCTGAGCCAGGTAACAAGCAGCACGGTAAATGCACAGCAGTCTATTAAGTGTACCATGGTCCACACTCCCCCGTGCCCTCTCCAAGGTAAACACAAGCAGTGTCAACCACTGGCTTATGGTGGTGTTTCAGAGTAGTGACATGTAAATAATTTATTTTTAGCAGAAGTTAACAATCCATATAATCAGATACAATATATGCTTTTCACAGACAGCTGCCCCTTAGCCCATCTGACCACAGGTCCTGGGGCTGAAGATGCACAGAAGCCCAGATGTGGCAAGGGATCAGAGCGCCAGGAACCCCTAGAGCCAGAGATGATGTTGGTGGTGTTTGTTCAGAGTCCTCAGAGCAGCCGAGGAGAGCCGCCTGGGAGCCCTGTGGGGGCCGCGTGCCGAGTGGCTCTCCAGCGGGGACAGCACAGGACATTTGATGAGTGCCTCTCTGCTTCCTTTGTGATTCACCTGAAGTTACTCTTGACAGGCAGCTCCGTGAGTGTGAATCTGGAGGCGAATGTCCTACAAATGGGATATTAAACAAATGCTGTACAGCAAGGCTGCCAGGCAAGGGGACACTTGAGTGAGAAAAACAGTTGAAGGATGAATTCTTTTCAGAAGCTGACCTGCTAAAATATCAGGCAGTGTGGGGGAGGCTGCAGCATGACGTGGCCAGGACACGTGGCTGCTGTGTGATGCTCTGGGCTGTGCACAGGCTGGCCTCCAAGACGGACAGGAGCGGCTGCAGGATCTGGTCCCACTGTGGACACAGTGCACCATTTTGAGGGAAACACACCTCCTGTCTCTCCAATAGCATACCACAGCCCTGTGTCACTCCCAGGACCCACAAGGGGCACCTTTCCACCCTTGAACAGTCACTACAGCCTTGGGGTCACCAAAAGCTCACCCCAGAGCTGAGGGAGGCTGTCAGTCCAAGTGCACCCCTCCCAGTCACGTACTCACACTTCACGAAGCACTCATCATGGGCGGTGATAAATACCACGCTGTAATTCCCGTAGGTGTTCATCACCAGCATTATCATCAGCAGCATGTTGACTGAGGACCTTGCCCGCCCTTTACTGAGAGCTCAGCATGGATGCTTGTGCTTCCCTCCCCATCAGCCCGGGGAAGAACTTGTGAAAGCGTGGAGCCCGTGTGGCTAAGGTGACATGTGAGCCCAGGCCCCACCCCAAGTGCCTGTCTCATGACTACTTCACTCTGATAGCAACAAGAGCTCAGTTTTCCAGGGGTGTGTTATACTCCCTTAAGTCACTCGGAACAAAACCCAACTCTGACAGGTATTCTGTATAGTAAAGAGGTGATATGCAAGTTGACCCTCACTCCATCATGTTGTCACAAGATGGCTGCACCCACAGCAGAGGCGGGATTCCCGTAATGAGCCATAACAAGCAATCAGCAGGGACCTGAGGCTGTGCCCCCCACATGGCGGGGCTTGATGGGGACCTCAGGCCTTGTTCCCTGCCCCAGGCGGGGGGACCTGAGGCCTCACCCCCTGCCCCGGCACCAGGCTGGGGGACCTGAGAGTGCACCAGGGGACCTGAGGCTACACCCCCTGCCCGGAACTGAGCCGGGGGACCTGAGGCTGCGCCCCCCTCCTGGAAGGGCTTGACGGGGGTGGGGCCAGCTGGGTCTGGGTCTCACGTGATTTCAAGGTGCACACGGGTGGGTGGGGACTTGAATCTGGGTCCCATGGTGTGCCCCAGACTCTGACAGGAGGAAGATTTTCATATACATTTTACTAATTTTCTTTCGTCTCTGACACTTCTATTATAGAGAAAAGGCAAATAGCAATATTAAAATATTCCCTCTAATTAATCCCCTTTTAATGTGCACAAGGGGGGGGAGTAGGAGGAGAAGAAAGGGAGGAAGCAATTGCCCACCCTATTGTAAAACCTCTTCCCCACCCTGTGTAGTTTCCGAAGCCCATTAAGAGACTGAGAATAACAATCAGTCTGCAGGGAGAAGCAATTGCCCCACACTGTTAGAAAACCCCTGGCCACACCCTATTGACAGCCTGAGGCTAATCAAGACTGAATAACCGTCAGATTGTAGGCAGAGGCAGGTCTCTGGAGGCTTTGAGTCTTTGATCTAATTTGGGAACCTGGGGCTAGGGAAAGCAGACCTTGGTGCACATTTTGGTCCTTTCCAAAAGCCACCCAGTCCCAGCAGAGGGAGCCACAAGCAGTGAATTGCTGATAGCTCCAAACAGGGTACTCAGGCCAGTCACAAACAGCATGTGAGATTTTCTGCACCAGAGATTGGGAGTCATAGCAGATCTACCTAATACATAGACACAAACCCAAACATAAAGCCAAAATGGAGAGAGAAAAAAAAAAAGCCCCAAATGAAATAAAAAGAAGATTCTCCAGAAGAA
Source organism: Myotis myotis (assembly GCF_014108235.1). Lineage (NCBI taxonomy): Eukaryota > Metazoa > Chordata > Mammalia > Chiroptera > Vespertilionidae > Myotis > Myotis myotis. The sequence goes on along the minus strand of NW_023416401.1, from coordinate 90,180,884 downwards.
TAGCTAAATGAAATGGAGATGAGAAATTTATCATATATAGAGTTCAGAAAGTTCAGAATAATCATGGCAAGATGATCAACAGCATGAGAAAAGATATTGCAACTATGAAAAAAGAACAGTTGGAAATAAAAAATGACATAGCAATAATAAAGAACACATTGGACGACATATACAGTAGACTAGGGGAAGCAGAGGATTAGATCAGTGAGTTCAAAGACAAGGTAGCCCTGACTGGTTTGGCTCAGTGGATAGAGCGTCGGCCTGCGGACTGAAGGGTCCCAGGTTCGATTCCATTCAAGGGCATGTACCTTGGTTGCAGGCATGTCCCCAGTGGGGGGTGTGCAGGAGGCAGCTGATCGATGTTTCTTTCTCGTCGTTTCTACCTCTCTATTCCTCTCCCTTCCTCTCTGTACAAAAATCAATAAAATATATTTAAAATTTTTTTTTTAAAGACAAGGTAGAGAAAGTCACTCAATCATAGAACCAAAAAGAAAAACAATTGAAAAACAGGAGGACAGCTTAAGGGAACTGAGGGACAATATGAAACATAACAATATTCACATCATAGGAGAACCAAGAGGTGAAAAAAGTGAGCAAGGGTGAAATAAAGGCAGAAAACTTCCCTAACCTGGTGAAGGAAAAAGTCACACAACTCCAGGGGGCACAGAGAATCCCAAGCATAATAACCCAAACAGGCCCACGCCCAGACACATCATAAACAAATTGCCAAAAATTAAAGACCAAGATAGAATTTAAAGGCAGCAAGAGAAAAGAAAACTGTTATCTGCAAAGGAGCTCCCATAAGGCTGACACCTGATTTTTCATCAGAAACTCTACAGGCCAGAAGGGAATGGCATGAAGTATTCAAGGTAATGAAAAGCAAGGATCTGAAACCAAGATTACTATATCCAGGAAGGCTATCATTCAAAATAGATGGTGAAATAAAGAGCTTCCCAGACAAAAAACAAAACAAAAACAAACTAAAGTAGTTTATCACCACCAAACCAGCACTACAAAAAATGCTAAAGAGACTGCTGTAATGAGAAGAAATATATATAGAGAGAAACATAGGCATAAAAATTTAAATGACAATAAATAAAAACCTATCAACAATAACCTTAAATGTAAATGGATTAAATGCTCCAATCAAAAGGTATAGGGTAGCTCAATATATATGAACACATGACCCAAATATATGCTGTCTACAAGAGACCCACCTCAGAACAAAAAAAAAAAACTCACACAGGATGAGAGTGAAGGGATGAAAAAAAATGTCCATGCAAATGGAAAAAAAAAAAAAAGCTGGTATAGCAATACTCATATCTGAAAAAATAGACTTCAAAATGAAGGCCATCACAAAAGACAACAAAGGTCACTGCATAATATTAAAAGGATAAATCCAACAAGAGGTATAACCCTGGTAAACATATATACACCCAATATAGGAGCACCTAAATATATAAAAGAAACTTCTAGAGAACTTTAAGGGAGAAATAGACAACAATACATCATAGTAGGGGATTTTAACACTGCACTGACTTCATTGGATAGATCTTTCTGACAAAGAATTAACAAAGAAACAGTGTCTCTAAAGGACACACTGGATCAGATGGATTTAACTGGCATTTATAGAACATTTCATTCCAAAGCTGCAGAATATACATTCTTCTCAAGTGCCCATGGGTCATTCTAAAAGATAGACCACAGGTTAGGACACAAAACAGGTCTCTACAAGTTCAAAAAGACTGAAATCATGTCAAGCATTTTCTCAGATTACAATGGCATGAAACTAGAAATCAACTACAATAGAAACACTCAAAAACATTCAAACACATGGAAATTAAATAGCATGTTATTAAACAATGAATGGGTTACCAAGGAGATCAAGAAAGAAACAAAAAACTTCCTCGAAACAAATGAAAATGAACACACAACAACCCAAAATCTGTGGGACACAGCAAAAGCAGTCCTGACAGGGAAGTACATAGCACTACAGGCCTAGCTAAAAAAAATAAAATAAATAAAAATAAAATAAAATAAAACCAAGAAAAATTAATAATAAACTATTTAACCCTACAACTTAAAATAATTAGAAAAAGAACAATAAGAAAAACCCTGAGTAAGTAGAAAGAAGGAAAAAATAAAGATTAGAGCAGAAGTAAATGACATAAAAACAATACAAAAAAATCTATGAAACCAAGAGCTGGTTCTTGAAAAGTTAAATAAGATTGATGACTCTTTAGCCAGACTCATCAAGAAACAGAGAGCACTCAAATAAATAAAATCAGAAACAAAAGTGGTAAAGTAACAACTGACCCCACGGAAATACAAAGGATTGTAAGAAAATACTGTGAACAACTGTATGCCAACAAGCTGGACAATGTGGATGAAATGGAAAATTCCTAGAAAAATACAATCTCCCAAAACCGAATCAAGAAGAATCAGAAAACCTGAATAGGCCAGTAACAACTGATGAAATTGAGGCAGTAATTAAAAAACTCCAAGCAAACAAAAGCCTAGTCCAGAGTGCTTCACAGGGGTGTTTTAAGAAACATTCAAAGAACTAACATCTGTTCTCCTCAAACTATTCCAAAAAATCAAGAGGAAGGAACACTTCCATCCTCTTTGTATGATGCCAGCATTATCCTGATACCAAAACCAGATAAAGACACCGCAAAGAAAGAGAATTACAGGCCAATATCCCTAATAAGCATAGATGCTAAAACCCTCAACAAAATATTAGCAAGTAGGATTCATTGAGCAATATATTAAAATTATCATACACCATGACCAAGTGAGATTTATTCCAGGGATGCAAGGCTGGTACAATATCCGCAAACCAATAAACGTGATACATCACATAAACAAATCGAGAGACAAAAATCACATGATCATACCAATAGATGCAGAAAAATTCAACACCAATTTTTGATAAAAAAAAAAAACTCTCAGCAAAGTGGGAATAGAGGGAGCATAGCTCAACATGATAAAGGCCATATATGACAAACCTATAGCCAACATCATACTCAATGGGCAAAATCTAAAACCATTTCCCCTAAGAACAGGAACAAGACAGGGATTTCTGCTTTCACCACTCTTATTCAACATAGCACTGGAAATCTAAGCTACAGCAACCAGACAATAAGAAAATATAAAAGGCATCCAAATTTGAAAGGAAGAAGTAAAACACTCATTATTCGCAGATGACATGATATTGTACATAGAAACCCCTAAAGACTCTACCAAAAAAAAAAAAGACTACTAGATTTCATAAATGAATTTGGCAATGTAGCAGGATACAAAATTAACAGCCAGAAATTGACAGCATTTTTATACACCGATAATGAACTCACAGAAAGAGAAACTAAACAAACAATCCTATGTACCATTGAAACAAAAAAATTAACACACTTAGGAATAAACTTAACTAAGGAGGTAAAAGACTTGCACTCCAAAAACTACAAGACATTAAAAAAAGAGATAGAGGACAGAATAAACAAGTGGAAGAATATACCACTTCATGGATTGGTAGAACTAACATAATTAAAGTGTCCATACAACCCAAAGCAATCTATAGATTCAATGCAGTGGCTATTAAAATACCAACAACATATCTCACAGATCTAGAACAAATACTCAAAAAATTTATAAGGGACCAAAAAAGACCCCGAATAGCCACAGCTATCTTGAAAAAGAGGAACAAAGTGGGAGGAATCACAACACCAGATATCAAGTTATCTACAAAGCCACTGTAATCAAAACAGCCTGTTACTAATACAAGAGCAGGCATATAGATCAATGGAACAAAACAGAGACCCCAGAAATTGACGCAAGCCATTATGCGCAATTAATATGTAACAAAGCAGGCAAATGCATACAATAGAGTCAAAACTCTTCAATAAGTGGTGTTGGGAAAATTGGACAGATACGTGCAAAAAAATGAAACTAAGCCACCAACTTACACCACACACAAGAATAAACTCAAAATGGATAAAAGACTTAAATGTAAGACATGAAACCATAAAAATCCTAGAAGAAACCATAGGCAGCAAAATCTCAGACATCTCTCATAGCAACATGTTTATGGATCACCTCCTAAGGCAAAGGAAACTAAGGAGAAAATAAACAAATGGGCCCACATCAAAATAAACAGCTTCTGCACAACAAATGAAACTATCAACTAAACGAAAAGGGAGCCCACTGCAACCATACATCTGATAAAGGGTTACTATCCAAAATATATAAGGAGCTCATACAACTTAACAGAAGGAAGACAAACAATCCAATTAAAAAATGGGCAAAGGACCTAAATAGACACTTCTCCAAAGTGGACATACCGATGGCTGCGAGACATATGAAAAAATGTTCAAAGTCACTGATCATCAGGGAGATGCAAATTAAAACGACAATGAGTTATCACCTCACACCTGTCAGGATGATTACCACCAACAAATCAAAAAATGACAAGTGCTGGAGAGGATGTGGAGAAAAGCGAACCCTAGTACACTGCTGGTGAGAATACGACTGGTGCAACAATTGTGGAAAACAGTATGGAGTTTCCTCAAAAAATTAAATATGGAACTGCCGTTTCACCCAGTGATCCCACTGCTAGGAAACCTGAAACACCATCCAGAAAGTATGTATGCACCCCTATGTTCATAGCAGCACAATTTACAATAGCTAAGATCTGGAAACAGCCCAAGTGCCCATCAGTAGATGAGTGGATAAGAAAGCTGTGGTACATTTACACCATGGAATGCTATGCAGCAGTAAAGAGAAGGATCTCTTACTCTTTGAGACAGCACAGAGGGACCTGAGAGTATCATGCTGGGTGAAATAAGTCAGTCAGAGAAAGACAAGTGTCACATGATCTCACTCACATGTGGAGTCTAAGGAACAAAATAAACTGATGAATGGAGTGGATCCAGAGACATGGAAGCAGGGAACAGAGTGCGGAATCTCAGAGGGAAGGGGGGAGGGTGTCAGTGGGAGGTGATCAACCAAAGACCTTGTGGGCAAATATGCATGGCCCATGGACACAGAAAATAGGATAGGGAAAGCCTGAGGCGGGGAGGGGGGCATGGAGATGGGCTAGAGAGGGTCAATGGTGGAAAAGGGGAACATATGTAATACTTTCAACAATAAAGATTTAAATTTTAGCCCTGACCAGTTTTCCTCAGTGGATAGAGCATCGGCCTGCAGACTGAGGGGTCCCAGGTTCAATCCCGGTCAAGGGTATGTACCTTGGTTGCGGGCACATCCCCAGTGGGGTGTATGCAGGAGGCAGCTGATCAGTATTTCTCTCTCATTGATGTTTCTAACTCTCTATCCTTCTCCTTTCCTCTCTGTAAAATATCAATAAAATATATTTTTTTAAAAGATTTAAATTTTAAAGAGTGGTAACTATCTAAGTAAATGTAATATATGATGCTTCTCCTCTTAAGTTTTTGTTTTGTTTTGTTTTGTTTTTGTCTTTTGGTTAGTCTTCACTAGATACTTTTTCCATTGATTTTTAGAGAGGGTGGAAGGGAGTGAAAAAAACATTGATGTGAGAGAGACACATTGATTGGTTACCTCCTGCACGTGCCCGACTGGGGCTGGGGATTGGACCTGCAACCCAGCTATGTGTCCTTGCCCGAGAATGGAACCCACAACCCTTCAGTGCATGGGGTGACATTCTAACCACTGAGCAATACTTACCAGGGCTCCTCTTCAATTTAAAAAATGTTTGAGGTTGAGAAATAACAATGACAACTTCTGATGGGTGTCCAGTGCATTTAGATATCTATATATATAAAAGGCTAATATGCTCAATGTCTGTCCAACCGGTAGCTATGACACACAAGGACCACCAGGTCGCTCAAACAGGAGCTGCGGAGCTGCAGTGAATTGACAGCAGTGATTCTCGGGTGATGCACCCCAAAACTAAAGAGGAGGGAGCCCGATTCCTCGTGGGGCAGAGCAAGTCCACCTTCGACAGTGGGCTATGTTGTTGCTGGGGCACTGTCAGCCCAGAATCTGGCTTACTGCAACTTGCATGTGCATTCCACACCCTGTGCAACAGCAACTTTGCAGAGTGCCCTCTCGCACCCTGGGACCCCTCGGGGGATGTCTGAGAGCCGGTTTCAGACTGATCCCCGCAGGCCAGGCCAAGGGATCCCACCTGCCGGAGGGACCCCGCTCACTCCACAGACACCCTTCGAACTACGGTGTCACCCCAGGTGTGGCCGGCTGGAGAGAGACTGCAGGAGGTTGGCTCCAGGGCGTGTCTGGTCTGTCTGGCCCAGTCCCACCCCGCCAGCCACTTTCTAATTAATCTCCTTTCAATGTGCACAAATCCATGCACTGGGTCACTAGTAACATACAAAACAACTGGGCGGGGTAAGGAAACCCAGACAGTCTTCTGAAGTGTGAGCACGTCACCTGCTCAGCAATGGCTCACCCAAGTATGTAGTGAAGACGTTCCACTGCAGGCACGCTGTGCCCCGCCCAAGCCCCACGCTGGGGAACGGGGAACTGAGGAACCCACAGGCCGGTCTGTGAAGGCTCAGAGACCCATCCCTGACGCTGGCCCAGATCCTCCCTGAGGGCATAAAGCCAGTACTTCCTGATTGGAGCCCTGGGTTTGGGAAGGAACGGCTTTGCCTCTCCCTTTCTCCTACGCACCTTCCCCTAAAACAGCGGTTCTCAACCTGTGGGTCGCGACCCCTTTGGCGGTCGAATGACCCTTTCACAGGAGTCGCCTAAGACCATCCTGCATACCAGATATTTACATTACGATTCATAACAGTAGCAACATGACAGTTATGAAGTAGCAACGAAAATAATTTTATGGTTGGGTCACAACATGAGAAACTGTATTTAAAGGGCCAGAAAGGTTGAGAACCACTGCCCTAAAAGCAAGCTTGCGGAGCCCTGATGTCACAGGAAGGGCGGGAAGCAGTCGTTTTGTTTATGTAGCGCATGGTGTTTTAGCTTTATAGATTCTTGGTCAGAGAGCTTTCCATCTCCCACTCCACATCTCAGATTGATTGATGAGCAAAACATATATAGATACAGCACACACACACACATAAATACATACACACACACAGGCACACATGCATGCATGTACAAGTGTAGGTGCATGCATACATGCACACATGAACATGCAAGCATGCACATACACATATGCACAGAGAGACACACACACACTCACACTCGCGGCTTGCTGGCACTCATTAGTTTCTCTCCTAGGCTAATGTCGCTGGCACGGCCAATCTGGTCCCCCGGAGCCCTGGGACCAAAGTGTTGCACTCACAGCCAGAGCCTCTGCCTCTCTCTCCTGGGGGATTTCTCGCTGAGCCAGCACCAGCAATAAATGATCTGACTTGCAATCTGTCCCTTTGCTCTTGAGACCATAAGATGCAAAGGGCTGAGCTGTCCCTGGCCTCCCAGCAAGCAGCTGCCGAAGGCTGTAATTCCACCCTCTCCCTCCCATTAAAAGGCAGTTGAAAGTGAAGCGAGGAGAAGGAGGGCTGCCTGCAGCCCCGGGACCCTTGAACGCCCTGGTGAAGGGCAGCTGGCGGCCCGAAGGGCCTGTGCTAAAGGACCAGGAGAAAAGAAACCATTTGCAGAATAACAAGCTTGCAGTGACAACAGCTGCAGCCACAATGACAAGCCGTTGAGGGACATTTGTGGGGCGTGGGCTCTGTGCTGGGGGCCGCAGGTTCATGACCCGTTGGTCCCATGAGACCTATTTGCAGTGGGAGAATCCGGCTGAGGTCTAGTGAGTCCCAGTTGGTAAGGCAGGAACCAGGAGATGAGTTGGCTCTCCCCGACTCTAAAGCTTATGCTCAAAACTACTGTGTCCCTACCGGCGAAGCCTGCACAAGGAGCCCAGTTCCTGCTCGTCATCAGCCGGCACCTGCTCCCCTGTCAGCAGGGGACCGTGTCCTCTCCACCACTCCTGCCAGCCGGGACTCCGGGCCACCCCTCAGGTTCCACAGATGCTGTCCAGGGAACTCACACCCAGAGCAAGCTCACCGCAGGTGGGGATGCACGCGGGACGGGGGGACTCCAGGCAGGGGCAGCTGCAGGGACGAGGGGGGGCAGGGACTGAGGGGCCGCACTGACACCCCAGAGTCAGACGCAGGAAACGTTAGCAGAGTTGCCAACACTTACAGACTCAGATACATCTCATGTTGCAACCGTGAAGCAGAGGAGAATTTTTTTAGATCAGCAAAAATATCCGAGAATAGCGCAATGAGTGAGAACACAGGTTCCAGTCTGCACATGGCTGCCCCAACCTTTCCCTCTGCTCCGAGGAACTCACCTGGCGAGATTCTCACCTGTGAATCGAGGGTAAGTACCCACACAGCTCGGTGGATGTTGTGAGGAGTCGACAAAAAGTGGACATAAAATGCCCTGGCCAGGTGGCTCAGTTGGTTGAGTGATGTCCGGTACACCAAAAAGTTGCAGGTTTGATCCCTGGTCAGAGTGCATATGGAAGGCAACTGATTAATGTTTCTTTCTCCTCTCTCTCTCTCTCTCTCTCTCTCTCCAATCAATAAAAGCGTAGCCTCGGGTGAGGATCTTTAAAAACTGCACATAAAGTGTTCAACACAGGAAATGGGAGGCTTGTGCAGCACCATGAACTCCAGTGGCCCTTTCTGGCACCTTCCCCTTCCTCGCATCCCAGGCTGGTGAGAGGCAGCCAGGTGTCTTGTCCCTAAGGCGGGCGGCCCTGGTGAACTAGTTCACTGTAAGATGCACACAGCCAGAGGCGACAGGCCGCAGCTGTCTCGCTGAGGCCGCTGAGAAGAGTGGTGGAGACTGCAGAGCCGTGAGGCCTGCAGCCTTCCCCACAGTCCCCCTCGCAGGTGCGCGGGTCGGAAAGAAAGCCACCCACCCTGTGCGGGGCAGAGAGCCGAGGCCCAGGGCGCCGCTTGCTCAAGGCCCCCTAACAAATGCATGGGAGAGGCGGGCACAGGACTGACTTTACTGGTGCCAGCTGAGGTCCGCCCACCTCATCCTGTTGCCCGGGTGACCCCATTTATGTTAAGGGAGACATATCTGTTAAGACTCTTTCTGTTGCAAGTGACAAAACCCAACCTAGACTGGCTTGAGTTTGAAAGAGAAGAACCTGGTGTGCGTTCAGCGAAGTCCAGGAGACCTGTCATCAGGACCAGCCGGCTCAGGTGACGCAGCGGGGACACGGCTTGAGGCAGCCCCTGGCAGGACACCGAGGAGAGGACAGAGGCAGCTCCCCAAGATTCAGCAAAAGACAGAATTCCATCCCATTGCTTCTGAGCGGCTTCCGAAGTCACGTGTCCTTCCCGGGCCAGCCATTGTGGCTGTGAGGGGGTGGCTCTTGACCGACAGGCTGGGGCATGGCTCAGCCTGTGGATGGTCAGGGTCAGTTCCGGGAAAGCAGCAGCCTGGCTCTTCCTTACACCTGGCTTCAGGGCAGGCCCTGTGGAGGGGCAGCGGCCTCCACCTTGCACCTGGCTTCAGGGCAGGCCCTGTGGAGGGGCAGCGGCCTCCGCTGTTTCTCTGAGTCGCTCCTCATGCTCTGGCCCCGCTGCTCTTTCATCACCGGGGAAAAGCCCTGGGACTAAGGAGGTGGCATTGCCCTGACCCCCACCGAGGCCACCTGCTGAGAGGGCGAGCGGAGAGGGTGCGCCCCCCCCCCCCCCAATTCCCGGGTGCCTTTGGCTGGGAAATGGAGCTCCTAGTGATGCCGGTGAGAGCCAGGAGGGAAGTGGATCTAAGAGCAAGCGGGCAGGTGGATAGCCCGACAGAGTGGGGTGTGGGTGAGTGGGTCCCCAAAATAAACTGGGGCCCAGCCTAGAGCCAGGAAGCCTGGGCATGGCCTCCTGGTCACACAGAGACCGGAGGCTTGGGAAGGTCCCGGAGCAGGTCCACTGGTGCGCAGAACAGTCAGGGATCAGCCAGCCCCCGACCTCCAGTGCCGCCAGGGGCGGAAGACTCCTCTCCAAAGCCACCTCTGGGGACACACCCTGAGGTGCCACTTGGGAGCCAAGCTGCCTGAACTCCACCCAAAGACACAGGTCGGCCTTGGCGTCCCTCCTGTGGCTTGTCCCACCAGGTTCTGTGCCTCCCCCTCTTGCCTCGTTGCGGAGATGATTGAAAGAATGACAGCACAGGTTTCAGTTTGTCATCTGTCTCGCTGATGAAAGGGCACGGTACTCCATGAACGTCACTCTTGCTGCCAGCGTGGCGATGCCCGCCCACCTCAGAGTCTGACCCAACACCCTGGGCCTCACTGCGCCGGTCACATGGCGCCCACCTCCCACGCAGCAGAGCGAGCCTGGCCCTGCGGCTCGGCCTGCCTCCCCTGGCTTCTCTGAACTCCGGCTCACCCCGCACGCACGTCAGAAAAGCAGCCACATCCAGCTGCGGGCTCCCTGCAGCTGTGCCCGTGCCCAGCCTCCCTTCATCCCTGCAGCCAGCGCACAGGGCTGAGACGCCACCATGAAAGTCCCTGGGAGAGGGTCCTCCAGAGTCCAGAGCACAGGCCTGGCGCCCGAAGGCCCAGGGTCCAGCACCCTCTGTCACCTCCCAGTACGGGGCAAGCCCAGAGACAGCCTGGCCTCCGAGTCCTCTGTACGCTGGGGGTGGTTCCTGCCGCTCGGGGGGCCACCCGAGACCATCGCTACGAGCTCTTAGCTCAGTGCCCCAACAGAGAGCCATCCCTCCGAACAGACTGTCCGGGGAGGTCCCGAGAGCCCCCTGTGCCCGAAGTGAGGCAACCTCATCCCCAAAGTGCCCGACGGCAGACATGAGCACCCACTGGCTGCCGTGCCCCGCCCCGCACACCGGGTGCAGAAGTGGCCTCAGGGCAGCAGAAGTGCCAGCCCAGCCTCACAGCTGGTCCCGGCGATCCATCTCACGGCTCACAGCCAGCCTTCCTTGTTTTATTTGGTTAGAGGCCTTGTGAGAGAGCAGTATCGCTCCCCCAGGCCCACCACACCCAGGCACACGCATGAGTTCCGTGTCCTGATGAAAGGTTCCTCAGGCCACCTCTGTTCGCCCAGTGCTCTTCATTATCGAGTTAGAGTCTCCTGTGAAGCCGAGCCCCTCAAAGGTGAATGGGCATCTAACCCACAGGCCAAGTGCCCTCTGCTGGAGAGCCGGAGCGAGGGTGGTGCCAGGCACTGGCCTCACCTGAGAAGAAGGGTCCCTGCGGGGACATTCCCTGTCCCATCCTGGCCATGTGGAACCCTGAGGGAGAAATGGGGACGCAGCTGGGTCGGGAGGCTTGGAACTGGAAGGAGGACAGCACCTGGGTGAGCAGGGCGTGGCCACCACAATGCCAGCACCTGCTGTGTCCCAAGCCCTACAGTGGCACCGGGTTCCGGAGATGGGCAAACGTCAGGGATCCCCAACCGGCGCCCAGGGGCCCCAGTCTGCCCTCACATGCAGAATAGCTGACTGCTCCCCAGGCCTCATGGCTGAGCCCGAAGAGCCTGAGAGACTTTCCCCGCCCCCCTCCTATCCTGACAGTCCATGCGGGTGCCCGCAGCCCTGGCGCTCAGCTTCTACCCTCAGCTGCTGGGAAGAGGGCGGCTACTAGAAATCACGAGTGCCGCTGAGTCCTGACTTCTCAACCCCCTCGCTGAGTCACGGGGAGGGAAGAATTTGGGCCAGAGGACAAAGTCATCTTCAGTGCGTGAAGGGCCCATCAAGGAGGGAATCTGAGAAGGCTCAGCCCCAATCAGTCTTATCTCGTCACCAGCCCTTCATTCCACATGTGCTCTTTGCAACCCTCAGCGCCTGGTTCCACCCAGGCACCCAGAGGACAGTGGCCCACACCTCTGTCTGCCCGACCAGCCAGACCTGCTCTGGAGCCACGGCTGCCACTGCCTCTGTGTCACAGCTCACCATGGCAGACTGTTGGGTGGGACCGGTGTCTGCGGGCAGGAGCTGTGGGCACCTCTGCCTCGACCTGGTGAAGTTCCAGACCAAGAGCATCCCCAAAGGACTTCATTTTAATTTATTTTAACAGCCTCAAACGTGTTCGCTAGTTTCTCGAAGACTTTCATTTGGTTATGCAAGAGGAACACAAAAGATGGCTTCTCCTAGGACCTCAGGACCCGTACAGGTTAATGAGCTTGGCCCTTGGCTCAGACAGACATGTGCTCCTTCCCTTGCACTTTGAGGGACTGTGGGCAGCTGCAGCTCCCATGCTTCTGGTCCCTCTGCCGTGAGATGGAGATGAGGCAGGGGAGCTTGTGAGGGGCCGAGAATCCTCTTGGACAGGGGGGCCCATCAGTGGAAGCCAGCACCCATGATCCCCTACTGGGTGGGGGACATGAAAGCAAATCGCATTTTCTTGTGAGCAATAACCCCTCCCGCTCCTGGCACCCAGCTCAAAACTTAGACCCAGCAGCCGTTCACACGCCTGTGTCTCCCCCACAGCCCCTCCCACCTGCCCAATTCCCATGTGCCATGTGCTACAGTCTCTCGAAGGGTCAAGAAAGTCTTTTTTCTCCCAATCAAACGGGCGGATTCTGATATCTTACGTCTGGACGCCGCCTTGAGAGGTCACCTGCCGTCCACCCTTGACACTTTTCACTGAGCCAGACAAACGGGCTTTCTCTCCACATTTGCTTAACGAGGACATGCCTTTCTCTTTCTTTCTGTGATTTAGAAAGAGCCTAATTTTAACACATCAGAGGAGATATTTAAAGGACGAGCCATGCACAGTCAAAGGTGCCCGTTACAGCTGCGTGTAACGCATGATGAGTGGGCCGCATGTACAGGCGACCATCTGGGCCGGGTCTTCACGGATCATAAGGGTCAGCCTTTCTTGTTCTCGATTTTCTAAGTCGGACGCTGATATTCTATGCGTGCAGACAGGAACCTGAAGGCGTGGTGGAAGAGATTCGTTAAATGGATCTGTACATGATAATTCTAGGAAAAGGTCTGGGCATTATGGCTTCCTCATCAAAAGCCCGTCACCTGGGCAGCGAGTCCCCCTTCTGCGGATGGCGACCTAAACCCGCGCGGAGCTTTGATCTCATTCCGTGAGTCCCTTTAAAACTCACCCAGTTAAGGGACGCGGCAGCACTGGAGCTGCCAGCCAACAGGAGAGGAGCATTGGCCGAGGTCCGGCACCTGCTTCGAAGGGAGCCCTTTGACCCCTGAGCCCTTTGACCTCTGAGCTGAGGGCCGTGGGGCTCTCAAAAGAGTGATGGATATGACAGGTGAGCTGTCCCCACAGTCAGGACCTCCTGCCCCTGAAAGCTGTGCTTAGAAAGGGCTGGTGCTCAGACCTGACTCAGACCGAGGGGGGGGGGCTGTCCACCAGCCGGACCCCCAGCAGCCGAGGGGCATCTGTGGTGGGGTCAGCAGGGCCTTCCAAAGGCCCCTTCCTTTGCCTCAGTTCTTCAGGCCTCTCCTGGGCTGCCCTCTCCGATCTCCGACTGTGGGCTGAACGGCCTGGCTCTCATCTGCAGTCTCAGCCGGGGCAGTTTGGACGTCCGGGGGACATGTGGTTAGTCTGGGGGCATTTTGGGTTGTCACTAGGGAGGGTTGCTTCTGGCATCCGGTGGCTAGAGGCCAGGCTGCTGCCCGTAAACACCCCACGATCCCCAGGGTGGCCCCACCACAGAGAACGACCCAGCCCCAATGTCACTAGGGCTGAGGAATCCTGACCTGGGCCTGGGAGCCACCCCCTCCCAGGCTCCCTGCAGTGACGGGCTGGTGGCTGGAACTTGGCACCAGCTGTGAATGGACAGAGCAGTGAGCAGAGAAGGGAGGTGGCCAGGCCTTCTGATCCCACCACAGGGACCCGGAATCCCATGGGGCAGCAGCAGGGATACAGCTGCTGTGCTGGGACCGGAGACTTTCCAGCCCCCAGGCTGAGACAGCTCTCTCTCTCTCTCTCTCTCTCTCTCTCTCTCTCTCTCTCTCTCTCTCAATTCATCTGGAATGGAATGAAGTGGATGGATGTGAGCCCTGTGGGACAGGGGAGAGTATGATTGAGGCAGGCACGGAGCACTCCCAGGCACAGGCGAAAGCAAGCCTCCAGCGCCACAGCCCATACCACCCACTGGCCTTGCTCCAGCGCCGTAGGGAAGGCTGGCGCCTCCAGGCCTCAAGCAAATGTTTCCTGGTGGCAGCCAGGTCACCAGGGCCCACGCGGGTTTGAAACACGGCCGGAGGCACAGAGGTTGCAAAAGCATTTGAGTGAGGAAAACAGAAGTGATGGAAGGCTCTGTGAATCCATCCATCGCTCCCAGCCCCAGCCCCTGGCTGCCAGCAGCTCTGTGTGGGGGCCTGGGAGGGAGCGGGCAGTGAGGGGGAGCTCCTGCGAGGGCGAGTCCATGCCTGAGGGGCAACTAAACTCCGAGTGTCTTACCTTCGCATTGAGGAGCCTTTTCATTCCTCTGGTCATGGAAGTGCCTCTGTCCTCTGAGTTTTTCGAAGCGGAACTGCAGGTCAGCACATCGGGCTCTCAGGTGGCTGCTGACACCTGGCTCTGCTCCCACAGTGGCCATGACCCCTGCCCTGCACCCGCAGAGGGGTAAGGCCAGCCACAGCCTGGCTCCCGCAGGACGGCACCCAGGCGGCCATCTGCAGCCTCGCGGGAATTAGCCACCGCTCACCTGGCCACCTAAGTGGTGTTGCCATTCCCTTTGCGGACGAGGGGCTGAGGCCCAGAGAGGGTAAGGCTTGCCTAGGGTCACGCTGCCAAGGCCACCAGTGGGCCCAGCAGTCTCGAGTCCGGCGCCACGAAAGCCTAGGCTTTGGAGACTGTGTGTGAACCTCACTCGCTCATTCACTGGACACACCCCTGCGAGCGCATCCTGGGAGGCGGGTGCTGGATGCGGGAGCGAGACAAGACCTGTCCTTGGCTGCGAGGTTACACTCCGTGCGAGCGAGAGGACGGCCCAGCAGGAAGCGTCGCAGAGAGGAGCTGAGGCCCTGGGGGGGAGCCACCAGGAGGCTGTGGGGAAAAGTGAGCCTGAGGTGGCAGCCGAGTTGAGCAGCCCACCGCAGGAGGAACGTTTCAGCGGGAGCAGCAGCAGCAGCCCCGGGAACCTGTCAGAAATAGACTGTGGCCACCCAAGGCCGCCCGTGGCTGGCACACCCGCCAAGTCCCGTCCTCTGCTGCAGGAACAGTGAGGAGCACAGGGAGGAGGGCACTGGGCAGGGCTACAGAGCCGGCAGGGGAGGAGGGGAGGGTGGCAAGGAGGTCGCCACCTCCGTGGCTTAGAACAGAGGCCTCAGCGAGCACACCCCACATCTTCAGAGGCGCCATTTCCACCCACACCTGGAAATGGCCACAGTCCAAGGTGGCTTTCCACCCAGGCAGGTGGAGCAGGCAATTTGGGGGACGGGTACAGAGCCAAAGTGCCGATGCTGAAACACCATCTAGCATTTATTGAGCACCTACTGCGTGCCGAGCACTGTGTTGTCCAACTCCAGGTACAGAAAGAATAGGCGTCGTCACTGTCCGCCTCCTCTCCAAGTCTGAGAAGAGGGTAAACGGGAGAAATGAGGAGACACACAGGCGCCGTGGAAGGCTGTCCTCCATCCAGAAGCCAGGTGAAAACCAACAAGGGGCAAAGGGCGTGGTGAGTAAGGCCTTGGAGGAAGTGCGGTCACTGTCACCGATACCCACGTCCCGTCATCGGCCCCAAAAGACACCTCGCTTTCTCTTAGTTTCTAATGGAAACCATGCACGGCTCCCCTAGGTGTGGTGAGTAAATGCTGCCAGGACATCTGAAGCGCCCCTCCACCCCTCCGCCCTCCCCAGGGGCAATGGGCTCCTCAAGGGGGTGAGTGTCCCTCCCTCCCTTTTCTATTTTGGATAATACGGGTGCATCTAAAAGTCACAGACAGCATTGTTTCCTGTGTTATTTTTGTACAAATTGTATCAAAGTGTTGTTTCTTCATTTTCTTCTTCTCCCCAACATTTAGTTTTGAGAATTTTCCAGGCCGGCAGAGGGAGCTCTGACTCAATCACTTCACGTCCCACAATTAGTCTACTGTGCGAATTACCTTACCCAGTCTCTTCCTTAAGAACATTTAGGTCCTTTCCAATTTGTTAACCAAAACAGCAACCGCGTTGGAAATTCTGGAACACGCCTCCTTATGCACACAAGAGAGCTCCTCTCCGGGACAGATACGGGAGTGGGCTTGTGGGATTACAGGGCATAAATGTTTCCGACTTAACTAGATATTAACAAATTACTTTCCAACGTGGCTGACACAATTCACCGCCCAGGAGTGGGTATGGATTGCTGCTGCCAGAGCCTTTCCTCGCAGCTTTGAGGAACTGAGCACGCCTGCACGACTTAAACCATTCCAGCCCTTCCGGGAAGACAGAGTCCCTAGGCGGCATTCATGAGGCCGGCATAACTGGATGCCAGGGTCTGAGACAGAATACCACAGGAAAGGCAGCCGGAGAAGGTGTGTGCAAAAAGCTCAAAGCATCAGCAGATAGAAGCAAGTAAGCCTTGATCGTGAGGGACCGAATCTCTCAATCTAAGAACTGTTCAGTTTGGGAAACTTTAAAAATGCCTTTATTATATTAACAGGACAATAAAAAGGGAATATATAATCTTTCTTCTTATAAAATATGTGTCATAAAATTTAATATCCACTTCTGATACTTGAAATGGAAATGGTGAGTGCCTCCTTATAAAGATTTTTAACAATATGCATTTCAATCCAAAAATACTATCATCATTACTTTGTAGAATCCCAGGAGAATTCCACGGGAGCCCTGGCAGGTGCCGGACAGAGCAGCAAGACAGGAATGGAAAAGCAGTGGCAATCCTGAGAAAGGGCAAAGCAATCAGTATATAGAAGATAAGGCTGTACTCCTGAAAAAAGTCAAAATAATAGAAAAAGTATTAAAATGATAAAAACACAGTAGTGCAATCAGTTATAATAGAGAACAATCAATATAATTTACAGTCTCATCTAAAGTTATAAGAAGTTAGAAATTCATTTGCAATAGAACCCAAGCCCTAAAACACCTTAGAAATAAATTTAACGAGACATGTATTGCCGGGAGCCGGTCCATCCTTGCTGTTTCAAGGGACCTGGCATATATGGCATACTGTTCTTAATATGTTTGCTCACCTTCTTGGCACTATGTGTTTTAACCAAGGTCTCCTCTCTGAGAAAGGTTGTTTCCCCAGGTAGGGATTTTCCCCTGAAGTTAGGGAGGGAATAAAACCTCTTAACTAAGTGCCAGGCGGGTAATTAATCACTTTAACTATGAACAATCGTGCTTAAGCTACATAATCTTTACTCCCTGGAATGAAGATAAGAAACGCCCTAACCTTTGTAATAGAGATTGATAGGATTGAATCAACTGGTATAAATACAGATGCAACAAGACAGCAAGACCCAGAACTTAGAACACAGAACTTAGAATACGGAACCAAGAGAGATGGAACCTAGGCACAGAACCTACACAG
Organism: Myotis myotis; assembly: GCF_014108235.1. NCBI lineage: Eukaryota > Metazoa > Chordata > Mammalia > Chiroptera > Vespertilionidae > Myotis > Myotis myotis. The sequence continues at coordinate 90,163,440 of NW_023416401.1, read as the reverse complement.
AACGTTCTCTAGAGACAGAAGAACTTCGCTGGAGAGAACATGGCAAAAGATCCTGGACTGAACCTGACTACAGAAATTGGCAAGAGAACCTAACTAGAACCTGGTGACTGAACCTGGCTGGAGAACCTGGACAGAACCTGGCTGGAGAACCTAGCGAGGGAACATGGCTACAGAACCTGGCTGGAGAACCTGGAGAACCTAGCAAGAGAACATGGACACAGAACCTGGCTGGAGATCTGAAGCAGAACCTCTCTGGAGATCCAGACCAGAACTTGGCTGGAGATCCTGGCTAGGCTGCTGATCAACTGAAGACTGTCTCCATGTCCTTCCTTCTTCGCTGACTCCGTCTATGCCTTTGGGGACCCCTGGACCCGCTGGGGTTGGACCCCGGCAATGTATGAAGAAAAAAAAAAAAAGTTCCTAATGAAAACCATTAAAAATTTTTCAATATATGGAAATTCACATGTTTTTTATTGGGTAAGAAGACTCATTACAATAAAGATATAATTTTCCTAAATTAGTCTTTGAGTTCAATATGATCCCAATGTGGGATATATTTTAACTTGAAAAAAAAATTATTATGAAGTTTATCTGGAAGAATTAGGAGATGTTTGGTAAGATATTTATCTCATAATAACCAGAAAAATCCTTTAAAAGGGAGGCATTGAGGAACCCGTCCTGCCAGATAGTGAACGCGCACTGAGTGGTGACAGGTGAGTGGCGCCTGACAATGGAGTGAAACGAGAGCGGCGGAGCAGCGACCCCGGCCGGCGTCGTGGGGCTTCTCAGCGCCAGAAGGTAGAACTGCGGCAGCTGAACGGCCACGTAGAACACGTAAAACTGGAACCCAAACGTATCCTTACCACAAGGCGAATTCTTAAAAAGAAAAGGGTTTACATTAAAAGAAAGTAATAAAAGAAGCCAAAACATGCTAGAAGAAAACAGAGGGCTGCTGCGAAGGTGACAAGGCCGGGGACGCACCCCCAGCGCCTTCACGCAGGCGCGCGGGCCCACGAGCTCCGGGACGGTCTGGGCCGCTGCTCACCTGAATCTGGGCTCCCGTGTTCACAGAGCACAGTGCGCTGGCCCCCACCTCGCCCTGCGGACGTGCGTGTGTGCTTTAGCCAAGAAGTCTCACCAAGGAACGCCGTGCCTGGGCCTCGCACCCAGAGCCGTCGCTCTGCCCAGGACAGCACCTGCCCACACAGCCTCCTCGCACGCCAGCCCGCCCCGCGCCAGCCCCCCGCAGGGGCAGGGCTCAGGAGAACCTCCACCTGCCAGGAGCGGGTCCTCCCCCCTCCCTGCAGAAAGGTTTTCATTTGTTAATGGGAGCTCATTACTTTAAACCCCTCCAGTGGGTCCTGCACATTTCGCTGGCGTTCTTTGCGAGATCAGAAAAAATGTAATTTCTTTCTTGAGGAAGGTGGGATTTCATGTGCGCTGACGGTCTCTGGGTAACACAGCCTCGGCCGTGTAATGAGATCACCACCATCCACAGCCTCCAACTAGACATGAGATGCTCAGGACTGACGGGGGTGGGGGGGTGAGGCCCTGGGCTGGTTCTGCCCCCCAATCCTCCTCCGGGGGAACAGGGTGCCCTGAAGCAAGCCAGAGGCCGCCTGGGCCCACTTGCCCGTTTATTTCCCAGGGCGACCTGTCCTCCAAGGTGCTTCATGGCGCATTAGGCAGTCAGGCCAGTGGCCGGAGTCCTGCGGCCCTGCGACCAGCACACCGCGGCGGGAGGAGGCACGGCCACTCCATCACCCGCTGGCGCTCATGCGGAAGGAAACGCGGTTTGTCCTGAGTCCTCGCCTGCTGCTCCCGTGAACATCAGTTCCCAGAAGTGAGTGCGCAGGGAAAATCTAAGGGAGCTGCCAGCTGGCTTCGGGGCGTGACCCTCCTCTCCCCGCCACCGTGGACTTCCAGCTGCTCTGACCTTCTCTCCTCCATCCTCCCACTGGTGCTCAGCCAGCTCCCCGCCCCCTCCTCTGTCCCCAGACCCCTCTGCAGAAGTCGAAGCCGTATGTTTGGGGCCAATGGGCCATGAACAGACACGGTGTGTGTGGCTTTCGGCTGTTAAAAGGCAGGTGCCTCGTTTTTCTCTTGACTCCTCCTTGGCAAACTTTGCCTTCCACGTGGTCCAGATGGGAGGGGACGAGGCAGCAGGACCCCCTTCAGCTGGAGTGTGGACAGCATAGGTGCCCACCGTCCTCACTGAGTGGGTCACGTGGTCAGCACAAACCTTCCTGAGCGAGGCCATCAATTCTTTCAGGCAGCGCCATCTACTCACAGCCTGTGAGTCCATGTCCAGGAGGCGTTTCCATAGCAACTGCCCTCGCCCCACCCCAGCCTCTGGCTTTAGGCTTTAAATGGGTAAATGAAGGAGAGAGGATGAAATGTGGTGTTTCGTAGACCAAGACCAGGATGGAGAACCTAAACAGCTCCTACTGGAGGCGTCTCCCCCAGGCCGGTGGGAAGGGTAATTCCACACATTAGCTCGGAAGCCTGAGGAGTTGCCTCCCTGGAGCAGGCTGCCCCCCCCCAGGACGCCCCCCCCCTCCCCTGGAGCAGGCTCCCCCCTCCCCTGGAGCAGGCTCCCCCCTCCCCTGGAGCAGGCTCCCTCCCCTGGAGCAGGCTCCCCCCTCCCCTGGAGCAGGCTCCCTGGGCAGCAGAGGGCCTGGGCTGCACCACTAAATCTGCTTTCTGTGCTCCGGGTCACAGCCCCCCAACTCAGGGCCTTTTCAAATCACTCAGCTTGTCTTCTTGAAGCAGCCAGCTCCACCGGCCTGCGATGGTGCCAGCTCCAAAAAGCCCTCAGCATTCAGGGCAGGGACGTGGGCCAGCAAACACAGTAATGGGGAATCCTCCGTGTGACTAATGGATTCCAGATACAGCCACTCCCCATCACTGCACTGCTTCCTGGTGAATTGCCGGCTGACAGGAGGGATGCGGATGGCTGTGCCCAGAGGCCCCATAGGCTGCACACAGATGCCTGCTCAGCAGGTTCCAGAGCAGCTACTCAGCAGTTCCCGATTCTTCCGCAAAGTCTGGCTGTCCCCTCCTTCTCCAGCCCCAGCCCCCGGGGTGGGCTCAGATCCATGGTCAAGGCCAGGCCCCGCTCCCACTCTGCCTCCAGGCTCTGTGCTAAGTGGGTTAAATAAGCCCCCTTGAGTCATTTAGCCTCGCAGCTTTCCCTGGCCGGCTGGCCCCGTGAGCACCTCCAGAATACGATTTCTGTTAGGGAACAGGACTGGAGCTTTTGGCCTGGTCCTGTCCCCGAGTGCCAGGAGTCATTAACAGTGTCACCGAGTCTGCCCCTGGCCGGTGCGCGGGAGGCCCGGGAGGCCAAGGAGGGGAGCCAAGCGCCTGCTGTTCACAGGAGCCCCTCCTGTGCGTGCCCGCATCTCAGACAAAATGCCTGATGCAGCTTTCAGGCCGGAGCAGATTCCGGAGGAAACTGGTCCTGCCCCCAAAGCACCCGCAGGGCCAGGCTGTCCCGTTTGCTGCGGGTGAGAACAGTCTTGAGAACAGCAAGCCATGGCCACTCTCACTGGTCACAGGTCCCCAAGAGGCAGAGCACGTGTTGGCAGGCGAGGCCTCGGCCATGGGGCTGCCACCACATAGCTGTCAGGGGGACCTAAGAGAGGGCTCCATCAGCCACTCATCAGGCAGTTTCTTGGGGGCGTCTGTCATTCGTGTGGCTAATGACAAGAGGAGGCAGACTCCTGTCAGCCTGCCCTCTCCCTGCTCCCCGTCTGCTTGGCGCTGACCCCTCCACCAGCTGTTATATCACGTGGTGGGCGGACACCCAGTATCCACACGCTGTCCATCCCCGGAAAGGCTTGGAGAGCACATTCTAGAATGTGATGCGATGATGTGATGAAGAGGTGGCTTAAAGACAGGCCAAGTTAGATCCAGGCGGGGATGCGGCCAGCGCCTGGGGGAGGGGGGGGCAGGGTGCAGTGGAGGGCTGACCCTGTGGGGAGGGGAGGGAGGGTAGCCCCTGAACAGCCCGGACGGTGTGGCCTGATGGCAGGAGAGCAGCAGGTCTCTGCAGCGTGAGTCCAGCCTCACTGCCACCCTGGGGCCTGGTGCTGTCTTCTTTGGGACGTCCACACAGATACGTTATGGGACATTTTTATTCTATGAGTAAATTTGGATAAAATTTTGACAAGCATTTATATATGGACATGTATACGTGTATAATTATGTGTGTGTACATGTATATACATGTACACATGGACATGTGTGTATATGTGTGTAGGTCTATGTGTGCACATGCGTATATGCATGTCTATGTGTCTATGTGCATACATATGTGTGTACCTATATACCTATATGTGTTTCTGTGTATAAATGGGTTCCCGTTTCCTCCGAGGCTGCCGGGACCTTCCGTGCTTCCCCTGCCCCAGGAGGACAGGAGGAGCAGCCCCAGAGGCCAGGCCTGGGAACAGAAGCTGCACCACAGCCGCTCGGTGGCAGGAACAAGGGCCGCTGGAAAGAAATGAAATCCCCTCACTTAACAGCCGAATAGGGATTTGACCTTGCGTCTGCGGGGAACTGTCAGTTTAACTGTTTTCTCAGATGTGAAGAGCATGTGTCTGCTCTCAAGCACCCGGGGGAGAAGCTGCGACCAGAGGGAGACGGGAGGTGGAAGCCTCGGGCACTGGCCCGCCCGGCCTTGGTGTCTGAGAGGCCCCAGAACCAGCGCCGGCCTCCCCAGACCTGGGGTGGGCCTCGGGGGAGCCGGGCGCGCGCAGGAAGCGGAGCCTGCTGGGGACATGACGTCAGTGGCGCAGCTAGGAGTGGGCTTGAAGAGGTGGCCAGCTGCGTGGGCAACCTGATGTCGGGGGCGGGGGGGTCAGGGTGTCTGTGAAGCTCATGATCCACATCCTCAAGGACACACGTCCACGGTCAGGTTGAACCATGTGACATTGCTGCTTTGGCCATTGGGGTAATCTACATTCTCCACCACATGGAATCCCAACCCCTGACCCTGCTCAGTGCCCGGCCCTGGCACCCGGCCCTCCCTCCCCGTGTATTCTGCTCAGCCACATGGCCTCCCTCTTAGTTCTTCAGTACTGGCACCCGCCCTCCCTCTGCATGATGCCTCTCCCTCCCCATGCCACGCAGGCCCCTCCTTCTGCTCATTCTGGCCCCAGGCTTCCCTGAGGTGCCCCTCGAGTCCCCATGCCGCCCGCTTCCCACGCCCCCTCTGGTTTGCACCTGGCACCGTCCTCCTCTAACTTCACTCCTTCCCAGACGTTTTCTTTCTCTCCCGCTGACACATGAGCTCCCTGGCGGCTACAGTGCGTGCCATGCCTGCTGCACCCTCAGTCCAGAAGAGCCCGGGCAGATGGCCAAAGCTCCCTAAGTGCTCCCACCCCTGGGACTGGCATTGTCAGGAATCCCTTACTCAGTGGCAGGGACGCCTGTCTCCACGTCCATCCCTGGGCCTTGAGCAGCCCTGGAGCAGAGAGAAGCGGCAGCCTCCCTGCAAGCCGCCGACTTGTGGGAACAGGTGGGCATCAGTGCCCGCTGGGCGCCAGTGGGAGCCCCTGGAGGCCCGTGTCAGCCACAGCGCCAATGCTGAGTTTGTTGAGTGTCCTGCCTGGAATGAAGGTTGGCTCTTACACTGCTGATCTCCTGATACAACCACCAGCACAGGCACTGTCACCACACCCAGATGTGGTCCAGGCTCCAGTTCCTGGCTTACGTCTGCCATCTGCTGGCCACTCGTTAAAGTGCATCGGAGAAGAGTTATTTTCCAGTCCAGCACATGCTTTTGTTTCCTTCTGCGGACTCATTGCCATCTTTACTGGTCTCTTGGCAAGAGCTGCCTGGCTGACCCCATCCTTAACTGGGGCAGACTCTAGACCCCAAGGGTTAGGGAAAGGCATTTGGCCTTATCTTATGTGTCTCCTGCACTTTATATAATTAACTCTATTAACACTCGATATGAAATATGAAAGGGACAATTTTCATCACTATTTACACATGAAGACATTAAGGCACAGAGAAGTTAAGTAAGTTGTTCAAAGTTGCACAGCACAGGGGGTGGAGCCACCATTTGAACCCAAGCAGGAAGGCACCTGAGGGCACGTTCTACCAACAACTGTGCAAAATGGTCTGGATGCCCCTCATCTCTGCTTGGGATGCATCACACCCCTGCCCCAAGGGGCCCCACCAGAGCACCCAAGAGAAATATTGGGAGACTGGGTCCAATGCAAAGCTTTGGCACCGTGGCAGCTCAGAATAAGTAATTGATAAGTGTCAGCTGTCGTTATAACCACACGAACGGCTCTGAGAAGCCTGCAGGAAAGAGCCTGCTGAACTTCAGCTCATCTTTCTCCAACCTGGCTGTCGCCGAGCCCCTGGCCCCGCTCAGTCTAAACGGCCCCCTCAGAGGGATAAGAGCTCAGGGCCCACCGAGGCAGAGTGAGGGCGTGAACCCAAGGGTGAGTGGCCCGGCGCTCAGCTGTCTGCTCTGGCTTCCACAGCCTCTGTCTACCGAAAAGCAGCTCTTTTTTCAAAAATATTTTTTATTGATTTCAGAGAGAGATAGAAACATCAATGATGAGAGAGAGTCATCGGTTGGCTGCCTCCTGCACACCCCCAACTGGGGATCGAGCCCACAACCCAGGCATGTGCCCTGACCGGGAATTGAACCGTGACCTGCTGGTTCATAGGTCAATGCTCACCACTGAGCCACACCCGCTGGGCCAAAAAGCAGCTCTTGCCACCGATAAAGGAGAGCATTGGAGCTATCCTGGCTCCCGGGACTAAATACCGCATTTGAATTCTGCGGTGCTAATTTGTCAGCTCTTCAGACCAGAGGCAATGATGTCTGAGACCAGGACGACTGTTTTAATATTCTGTCATTATTCTCCATTTTCAACACCACCACACACGGAAATCCCATTTCCATTTTCTTTAAAGGTGCTAAATGGCTTCACACTGTGTTGTGAACACTTACATCAGCCCGGTGGTTGCAAAACAGGCTTGGTCTCCAGGCCCTGGGCCGTGGCAGCAGCTGGGCAATGCTCTCTGGGTGTTTCATTCCCAGCACAGGTGTCTTGGTCACTGAGAACTTCTGGGCAGTGGTGCTGTGTGTTGCCATTCACCGAGATTGCACAAGCCCTGGGCATAGTGATTCAGCCGGGCCGATGCCCCACAGGAAGTGAACAGGAAACCAGGCTTTCCTGCTGGGTCAACACCCCAGAAACTGATGGAGAAACCGGTGACCTGACAGCGAGCAGAGTCGAGAGGGGGAAGTGAGTCGGCATCTGAGGTGGTGGCTGTAAGAAAGGCACACTGAGAAGGCAAGGTCAAGGAGGCCAGGCCCCGGAGGCCACTGCGGGGAGCCATTTCTTTTCAGGGCATTGAAGCTCTGGGGCCAAAAACCAGAGCTTTTACAAGGGGCCAACATCTGGGAAAGTCACCAATGGGATAGGAATCCAAGTATTTAGGTGGATGAATGAATGAATGAATGAACCAATGAACAGTGAGTGAATGAATGAATGAATGAATGAATGAGCAGTCTGACAAAGAAGGAGCAAATGGGCTAGACTCGCAGGGCCAACCCTGCAGCCGCCTTCTGAAGCAATTTCCACGTCTCAGTCAGTGTTCCCGTCACTCACCCAGTTCTTCCAGAAGCAGAATGTGCAGGAAACAGGGCTAGTTTGTGCTGGCGCGGTGTGTGTTTGCCTTTAGGATCACAGAGTTGACTCATTAAGAAATAGAGTGTAAGGAGGCCGCACCTCTATTTGGTGACAAAACAAAGTGAAGAGAGGGAGGATGGCCAGGGCACCTCATTCCTGCTCACAGTCTTAAAGAAATGGCTGGTTTTCCTCCGATGATTTTTTTTTCTCTTTTCACTCTTGCCTCTGTAGACATGGGACATGGCTGATGTCCTCTGGAGTGGCAGTGAACTTCCCGGCCATGTCCCTCTTTGCCCCCCTGAGCCTGTGCAGGTGCGTCTGCAGCTAACTTGGTGGAGACTGATATGAATTTATTTAACCCTCAGGACATGCCTTCGAAGTTGGAATTGTTATTGTCCATCTTACCCAGATGGGGAGGCTGAGACCCAGAGAGGTGATACACGCTGCTCAGGGTCACACAGCCGTCAGTGGCAGAGCCTGGATTTAAACCTGGCAGCCAACTCCATAGCCTTGACCACCAGTTAGTCCTCTGATGTCAACGTGCTGACATCTGAAGAAATTTCAGCACTTTCCGGCCATACGTATTGCACCTGCTATTTCCAAGGGTATAAGTGCCTTTAATTTAGTGAAACCTGTTATTGGAGAAAATATAGCAAGATCATTGATTCCGGAAATGAGGAGAATAAGACCGCAATCACAGTATTGCTTGTATCAGGGGTTGGCCTGCCTGGAAGTGGGGATGCTAGTGAGTGGAGGCTCTGAGAAGAGAAGGAGCTACAGAGGATGGCAGTTTGAGGCTGCAGTGGGCCTGGGATTAAGGCATGCAGATGTGCAGATGTACAGGCGTGCAGATGTGCAGGCATGCAAGTATGCAGGCGTGCAAGTGTGCAGGTGTGCTGGTGTGCAGATGTGCAGGTGTGCTGGTGTGCAGATGTGCAGGCGTGCAGATGTGTAGGCATGCAGGCATGCAGGTGTACAAGTGTGCAAGTGTGCAGGCGTGCAGGTGTGCTGGTGTGCAGATGTGCAGGAGTGCAGGCATGCAGGTGTGCAGATGTGTAGGCATGCAGGTGTACAGGTGTGCAGGTGTGCAGATGTTCAGGCATGCAAGTGTGCAGGCATGCACGTGTGCTTATATGCAGATGTGCAGGCATGCAGGTGTACAAGTGTGCAAGTGTGCAGGCGTGCAGGTGTGCTGGTGTGCAGATGTGCAGGAGTGTAGGCGTGCTGGTGTCTGGTGGGCCCAGGACTTCTGCAGACAGAGGGTTCAGTGAGCCTGTGCCTGTGGGCTATGACCTCACCACTGTTTCTCAGTCCTTTCCTCCCTGCTCAGGTGGGACAAGATGGGTAGAGGGGCTGGAGTTGGGTGTTTCCCTTCCCAGTGAGGCTCTGATGACCCAGCAGGTCAGGCTCAGGTTCACCAGTGTCCGCTGAGGGCACGCCTTAAGAGCAGAGCGCTCTGGGGCAGTTCAGAGTACTCACGGGGCAAACCTGCTCAAGCTCCTGCAGGTAAATTCACAGAGTGTCAGGGCCTTGGTGACTGGTCCTCCCGGAGCTTTTGTTTCTTGGGCTTGTCCCCCTGAGCCTCCAGCCCGGGCATGGGGTGTGGCTGGGTTCTCTGCACAGGCACTGGTTCCCATAGAGATGTCTGCTTCGTCGGTTGTGATTCTCTGCACTTGTGTGTTGGGTTCTCTAACTGGGGGGCCGTGGTGGGTCTAAGAGAGTGGCATCTCCCAGCTTCTTGCGTGCCTGACCAGCAACCACAAGTCTCTAGTTATATTCTTTACGGTTTCCGCCCATTCATAGCATGTGTTACTAGGTTTCCATTTACAAGACAGTTGGGAGGGTATTGATTATATTTAAATACATTGATTTTAAGAAAATAAATAAATTGGTTTGTTTTAATGAAGTAATTAAGAGGACCAGCATTCCACAAACATGGCAAAAATCTTGAAAGTGGTTTGAGTAACAACAGTTGGGGAAGCAGAGGCAATAGCTGTCATGAGGGAGAGGCATGGTGAGTGCCTGTCAATCAGGCCATCATTATTCTCAGGAACCCGTTAGCGGCCCAGTGTGAGCAAAGGGCCCATTGTGCTAACTGACCTCCAATAGGTATCCTTGACCTCCAGCAGGCACCCTGGGCCTCCCGCAGGCACCCTGGACCTCCAGCAGGCACCCTTGACTTCCAGTAGGCACCCTCGACCTCCAGCAGGCACCCTCGACTTCCAGCAGGCACCCTGGGCCTCCAGCAGGCACCCTTCAGAAGAGAGACCAAGAGAGCGGCTCTGACACAGTGGGGATAATTACACGGGACCCATGCTGCTCTATCTGGCGACTAACACCTGCTCTCCTGAAGCTTCCAAACCACCCCTGCTGAGGGTCGTAATCAAACCCCTCAAGTGGGGCTTCCTTCCAGCCACAAAAAGTGCTCCTTGTGGTTCAAATAATGCCCCTTGGGGTTCAGACTGAGGTGAATTAATGCCCTAATCCATCCAGCTCCTCCAAAGAGAATATTTCAATCCGATCAGCAGCCCAAACTACCCCCTGGCAGATAAGACCACCCACTGCTCATGAGAGCCCAGGAGGCAAATGACATCCTTTGCCTGTGATTGTTGAGTGGAACCCTGGGTGCCAGACCCTGACGGGGAGCAGGCTGAGCTCAGGCCCAGCCCCATCTCCAGGGCTCAGTGCCAGCCAGGTAAGCCCTGCAGCCCTCAGCCAAGTCAGCACAGGCAGGAGCTAGACACCATATCCAAAGCAGAGCTGAGCAGAGGATCCA